>NC_044068.1:5181544-5206544 GCF_902167405.1 Gadus morhua
TTCACGCCTCACACATCACAAAGTATCACATCTTTTCGGGAAAAAAAGGGATAACGCTGCAATTTCACAAAACAACAAAGAATATTCTTTGTTTTGAGGTGGGGGGGGATCGGATGGAGGAACGTAAAAGCAATGACATTTGAAGTCATTGCTTTTCCGAGGGTGATTGCTTCCCCCACCGTAGACCCTCTCTATCCCGGATCCGCGTACAGATATTAATCTCGTCATTTGCTGCCACTGCGGTTGATCCGACTGTATTATTTCACGGCAACACCTCCGAATTATCGGAGCTCTGCCTCGGAATCCCCTGGTGCAATATTCAGTCTCTTGTGTGTGTTTTATTTTCTTTTCTTTCTTTGTGTATTTCCCACGACCCGCGAGTAGTTTGAAGGCTCAGTTATGGTTGCAAGTCGACGCAACGCAAGGGGGTTCACGTCCTCGCGGACCCTCCTTGCGTCCACCGCAAGGGCCTGACGTGCGCCTCCCAAACATGTTAACACCTCACAGCAAGGGCTGTGATTGGTCCACTCGCTTAAACCCGACACAGAACCGAAACAGGTTCACGACTGCGTCAAAGCGTCTGCTTGGTCCTTGCGTTGCGTTGACGTGGAACCATAACTGAGCCTTGAGTCTCCTCCGTCTGCCTCAGCTCATTCCCTGCCATTAGCAACCCTCTCACGGGCGAGGAAAGGGCGAGGGAAGGACGAGGCCACAGTAGACGCACCGGTACCAAAATAATTCGCGGATTTCTCAGACCAAAGTCCGGAGTTAGTTTCATCTTCATAAAGCCAGACCTGCGTCCCTCTCCTCCCCTCTCCTCCTTTCTTGTTCCTCCGTCCGGTGCATCTCCTCGCTCCCTCCCCTTCGCTCTGAAGCCCTGCGTCTGGGAAGGTGTGATAAGGCCGGGCGCGGAGACGGGTGTCTGGGGTCCGGCGGGGTGGAGAGCCTCCCGGAGACGCCGTCGCCGTGGGGTCGCCGGGTGACCGTCTTTCTGCCAGCCTGTCCGTCCTTCTGTCTGCTAGGTAGTCTTTCTATCCGTCTCTCCGTCAGTGAGTCTGTCCGTCTATTAGTCAGTCTGTCTGCTATCCATCAGTCTGTCTGTCTGTTTGTCTGTCTGTCCTTTAGTCAGTCTCTCGTGAGTGTCTGTCTGTTAGTTAGTCAGCCTCCCAGAGGGTCATTAGCCAGTCCATCAGTTAGTCTGTCCGTCTGTATGTCACTAAGTCAGGCTGTCAGTGTGCCTGTGTCCTTTGCCAGTACGTCTATCTGTCTGTCACTTAGTAAGTCTGTTAGTATGTCTGTTTGCATCAGCCTGTATGCCATTGCCTCTATTGGCATGTCTGTGTGACTCTGTCTATCTGCTGGGCTCATGGTCTAATGCCAACTAGATCTCTCTCTCTCTCTCTCTCTCTCTCTCTCTCTCTCTCTCTCTCTCTCTCTCTCTCTCTCTCTCTCTCTCTCTCTGTCTCTCTCTCTCTCTCTCTCTCTCTCTCTCTCTCTCTCTCTCTCTGTCTCTCTCTCTCTGTCTCTCTCTCTCTCTCTCTCTCTCTCTCTCTCTCTCTCTCTCTCTCTCTCTCTCTCTCTCTCTCTCGCTCTCTCTCTGTCCCTCCCCCCCTCTCTCTCTCTAACCCTCTCTCTCTCTCCTATAAGAAGGGCGGTGTTGTATTAATGCCACTCTGCTAATAGCGCTGGAGAGATTCAGGGCAGACATATTAAATGGAAGGACTTAAAGCATGTGTCATCCAGCAGGTGTAGAAGGATTATGAAAGCTTATGTCCTCCCTCTCTGGGTTTTTCCCCCCTCCCCCCCCCTCTCTCTGTACCTAGAGACGTACTTTGGGAACATTCTGTGTTGATGCGTTTGAGCTCTGAACCCGCAGACGTGATTTGTATTGAAAAGTCGTTCGCCGCACGAGCTTCCGGGAGCACACGTCTTCCGAGTCCCATCTCATGAGTCACGATCTGCATGTCGCGCTGTAATCCTACGTCAAGTGTATTACTGCAAAGTTTTACACATTGTCTGGAGTCTTAAGTTGTAGGCCCTGAGTAACACGCATAAATACCGCCGAGTTTTATAAATACCTTGAAAATCGGAGAGAAAATGTCAGCAGCAAACCATTATGAGACATTTATATATTTATTTGAATAAATTATGTGCGGCAGGCGACTAGTAAGGATTTACCTTCTGCCTCTTACCGGAAGCCTGTCCATCTGTCTTGTCTGTTTTATGTCTGTCTGCAGTCTCCCCATGCAGCACACTACAACACACGAACATCCAATTACGGCGTTGGCATCTTCCTTTACATCATCACCTTCACCGAATTTCAATCACATGCATCAGAGCAGTGGGTATAGGCGCAGCTGCTGGGAAAGGTCAGCTGTAGCCGCCCTCTTCCTCCACCACCGCAGGGTGTGTGTGTGTGTGTGTGTGTGTGTGTGTGTGTGTGTGTGTGTGTGTGTGTGTGTGTGTGTGTGTGTGTGTGTGTGTGTGTGTGTGTGTGTGTGTGCGAGTGCGAGTGGAGAGCTCTCATCCTTTCACCCCGTCACCCTGCCTGCAGGCACCGTCCTACTCACCTGAACACAATCCACTGATCAACACACCTCTGCCTACGAGGCTGAACGCCAGCGTTCACTCTTTCCTGTCTCTCTTTGTTCGTGTCTCTCTCTGTTCCTGACTCTCTCTGTCCCTGTCTCTCTCTTTTCCTGTCTCTCTCTCTTTTCCTGTCTCTCTCTGTCCCTGTCTCTCTCTGTCCCTGTCTCTCTCTTTTCCTGTCTCTCTCTGGCCAAGTCTCTCTCTGTCCCTGTCTCTCTCTGGTCCTGTCTCTCTCTGGTCCTGTCTCTCTCTGGTCCTGTCTCTCTCTGTCCCTGTCTCTCTCTGTCCCTGTCTCTCTCTGGTCCTGTCTCTCTCTGGACCTTTCGCTCTCTGGACCTGTCTCTTTATGTCCCTGTCTCTCTCTGGTCCTGTCTCTCTCTGGTACTGTCTCTCTCTGGTCCTGTCTCTCTCTGGACCTGTCTCTCTCTTGTCCTGTCTCTCTCTGGTCCTGTCTCTCTCTGGTTCGGTTTCTCTCTGGTCCTGTCTCTCTCTGGTTCGGTTTCTCTCTGGTCCTGTCTCTCTCTGGACCTGTCTCTCTCTTGTCCTGTCTCTCTCTGGTACTGTCTCTCTCTGGTCCTGTCTCTCTCTGGTTCGGTTTCTCTCTGGACCTGTCTCTCTCTGGTCCTGTCTCTCTCTGGTTCGGTTTCTCTCTGGTCCTGTCTCTCTCTGGACCTGTCTCTCTCTGGTCCTGTCTCTCTCTGGACCTGTCTCTCTCTGGTCCTGTCTCTCTCTGGTCCTGTCTCTCTCTGGTCCTGTCTCTCTCTGGTTCTGTCTCTCTCTGGTCCTGTCTCTCTCTGGACCTGTCTCTCTCTGGTCCTGTCTCTCTCTGGACCTGTCTCTCTCTGGTCCTGTCTCTCTCTGGTCCTGTCTCTCTCTTGTCCTGTCTCTCTCTGGTCCTGTCTCTCTCTGGTTCGGTTTCTCTCCCAGTTCGGAGGATAACAGCGTTGTTGTTATTCTCCTCTCTGCGGGTGGGCCTGTGTCTGTGTTTTGGTTCAGCTGGCGATTCGTGACACACCCTGTGTCTGTGTAGCTCGCACCCCCCCCTCCCTCCCCAGTCGCAAATGTCAGGATATTCCCCGCTGATAAACAGTGCGCCTGACTTTATAGGGTCTGTGACTCGATCGCCGTGTGAGGACTGTCCACGCGCTTAAAGAACGGCGACTCTAAAGCCGGCGGAACGGAGAATGAATACCGCTTTCATCCACCGAACCGCGTATTTACTTTTTCATTCTATTACAAATGACAAACATTGATTGTTTTCTGAGAGATTTGTCCTGCTGTTGGTGGTGAGATTTGAAATGAACACTGCACTCTCATCTTTTCAGCGACAGTTATTGAGTTTTTATTGATGGACTGTTCTTGACGAGGGCACGATACAAATGCGAGAAGTAACAAAATGTGTTTTTTTACGTCTCTTCATAAGTCTTTCATGAGAGGGTGTCACAGAAACGAATACTTTGAAGAGACTGAGAACTGTTGCTGTCCATTTCATCCTTAGTTATTGTTGTCATGTGTTCAGAACAACCCTGTCGTTCTATATTTTAATTTGTAAACTAACCTTTTTTCCAAATGTACCAAGAAAAATGGTGACAGAATGTAGCAGAATGGAGTCCTTCTTGGTCTAACAACCAGGACATGAGCAACCACTTTCTCTCTCTTGCTCTCTCTCTCTTGCACATCTATTGCACATTCACTCTCTTTCTCTTGATCATTCTCTCGCTCTCTGTCTGTCTCTCTCCCCTGCTCACGATGCCTCCCCCCTTAACCTTCTCTGTTCACTCCGTCTCTCGTTCATTCATCTCTACTTTTGTGCATTGTTTTTAAACACAGTTCTTTCTCTCTTCCGTTCCGAGACATTCCGGACTCGGAACGGGGTACTCTGTGGTCTCGCCATGAACCACGATGAACAAGAAAGATAACTTGAGGCGTTCTGAATGTTTCATACCTTCTACCTGAGATCTCCTGCCCCACACCAACACCATCTCCGGTGTACCCAACAGGTTTCCAGGGCCGCTCCGTTGAACCGCGTCTAAATGTATTAAATATAGAGGGGGAATCCGAATGAATCTCCTAAATGGAGTCTGGATCCCTGAGGAACGCCACACAGATCTCCCCGTCCAGAGGCACCATCTCTTATTCAGACCGCATGTGTGTGTTTGTTTGCATGTGTGGGCATGTGTGGGCATTTGTGTGCATGTGTGTGCATGTGTGTGTGTGTGTGTGTGTATGTGTTCATGGGTATGCCTAACTATCAGTGTGTGTTGGTGCATTTGTGGGCATTTGTGCGTGCGCACGTGTGTGCTTGTGCGTTTGTGTGTGCATGTTTGTGTGTGTTCATGTGTATGTCTAATTATCAGTGTGTGTTGGTGCATGTGTGGGCATTTGTGTGTTTGTGTTTGCATATCGGTGTGTGCCTCTGTGTGTGTGCTTGTGTGCACGTGTGTGTCTCTCCGACGGATACACAGTGTGGATCTGTGTGTACATGTGAATTCCTCTATCTGTCTGGGGTAAGTTCGTGTGTGTGTGTGTGTGTGTGGGTGTGTGTGTGTGTGTGCGTGGGGGGGGGGGGGGGGGTGGGTTGTTGTTGTCTGACATCGCCCCGTCCCTATCTACAGAGGCGCCGAAAGCCACCGAGGCGAAAAGCTGCGAGTTTTAATAGCATGCAGGACGAGCGACTGCATCTCGCTGGACACGTATCAGATAGGACGGGTCACGGGCGAACCAGGACTCCACCAGACGGTCGCGGCGATTCAATAAGTAGACCGTCTCAACCCACCCACACCCTCAGCAACTCTGTGACTCCTTCTGAGTTGCTATTTGGGTGTTAGCCCAATGCTAACCGCTGTAGCCCTGCTTTTAATTTAGACTGTACACACTTTATGAGGACTTCGGGCCCTATTTTAACGGTCTGAAACGCAAGTGAGAAGCACCAAACGCAAGTAGCTTTGTTGGCGGTTCTATGGCGATGTTGCTGTTTTACCGGTGGATAAATGACTCTTGCACCCGACGCAAATCTAAAAAGGGTAAGCGTACTACTGTGTGTGTGACTTCGTAAGGGGTACAGCCTCGGTTCTGTATTTAACAAAAATATCATATTTTTTGTTTTAACAGCAGATGCTGTGTCCTAGACACATCTGCCGTTCCTTCGGGGACAATACAGTCTGTCTTATCTTATCCCATCTTATCGGAGAGCCGTGAAGGCTCTTTGGTTATGCTTGTGGTGGAGTTGCGGCCTGTCTGAGTTGGTGGCACAGCTCACACTGGTGGAGGGAGGCCATGGAGATTAGCTCTGAGCCGACACATGACCTCGCGGATGTGTTGGCTGTCAGGGATCCCTGGGCAGTTTGTTGTGATTTGTCGGGTTTGTTTGAGGCGAGTACAAGAAGGAAATAACCGCGTGTGATCGGTACACCGCAGACGAATCACAACATAGAAAAACATTTAGATCATGCACATCATGTCGTAGCAGGGTTAACTGTTCGCAAGATCAAACTGCTTCTAACAATCACTGATCCGGTAAAAGAACAAATGGATCAGGATCAAATATTCTAACAATTTCTCTCCTCTCCACTGTCTCTCTGGAAGCCATTTCCATAGAGCTTCACCCTGCTATGATATTATTATACCTGAGTCGTTAGAAACACTGTCTTAAGCACCAATATGTAAAAGTATAATGGGAGGGTTATGGAGGATTTATCGAAGCAATCCTTGCTATTATTGTCGTTATTATTTTTATGGTTATTTGAAGAACAGGATTTTGACGGGGATACTAAAAGGTTTCTAGTTACTCAGTTCTCCGGAAGAGCACTGTAAACAGAAGCGCTAACCCAGGAGAGATACATTAACATAATGGCCGAGACAACACAACAACACCTCTCAACCTCATTACGTGGGGAGCGCCTTCTTAGAAAACAAACATTGAAATACATTAAAGAAATCGGGATGATATGGGAGGGAGTACGGCGAAAAGGAGGGAGGGGGGAGGGAGGAGAGAAGGGGGAGAGTGGGGGGGGGGGAAGGAGCGACGGAGTGATGCAATGGAGGGGAGGGAGGAGAGGGAAGCAGAGGTGAGGGGAGGGAGGGAGGGAGTTGGAGGGTAAGGAGCAAGGGAGAGAGGGGAGAGAGGAGAGGCGAGGGGGGAGAGGGAGAAACTAGAGGAGGGAGAGAGGGAGGGGAGAAAGGGAAGGAGTGGTGAGGGGAGAAAGAGGTAGAGGGGGAAGGGAAGAAGGTGAGGGAGGTGGCAGTGATGGGGAGGAGGGGGAGGGGGAGGGGGAGGGGGAGGGAGGTCTTCCGCTGTACACACTGAGGAGGACGAGAAAACAATCCATCACTTCCTTCCACCGTCTGTGTTGTTTCGGAAATGGGGAAATGTCCAGAGAGAGAGAGAGAGAGAGAGAGAGAGAGAGAGAGAGAGAGAGAGAGAGAGAGAGAGAGAGAGAGAGAGAGAGAGAGAGAGAGAGAGAGAGAGAGAGAGAGAGAGAGAGAGAGAGAGAGAGAGAGAGAGAGAGAGAGAGAGAGAGAGAGAGAGAGAGAGAGAGAGAGAGAGAGAGAGAGAGAGAGAGCGAGCGCGCGCCCTGGGACATGTACGGGGATGGAGAAGGGGGGAGCAAGCGTCTCATTAAAGCGTTACCTAACAGCCAGGTGTTGCGGCTGCCAGCGGAGACTGCAGTGTCCTTGTGCGCCGGGCGCCGGGCCGTCCGGACCTGATAACCAGGGCCGGGGCACGGCGCTGGCGGGTGAATAAAGAATAATGCACGTACACAAAGCGGGGAAGATGGATCGCATTAATCTAAGCCGCAGTCACCCCACTACCTCAAGCTCCTCCACCACCACCTCACCATCTCGCCCACCACCACCACCCCCACCTCGCCAGCCAACACCCCCAGCCCACCTCAACACCACCTTCACCCCCGCTGGCACCCCCACCTCAACACCCCCGGCACCCCCACCCCCACCGGCACCCCCACCTCAACACCACCGGCACCCCCACCGGCACCCCCACCTCAACAGCAATCCGCACCCCCACCCCCTCCACCCCACCAACCCGCACCACCACCACCAACATCACTTCTCTTTCCTGGGGGATGGGTGGGGTGGTTGTTAATACTGTGAATACTGCAGTTGCGCGTTTGACAACACAGCCTTTTTCCCAGCTGATGGGCAATTAGCATACTCTCGGCTGCGTCTGTGCAGCCTGATGATCCATTCATTTCCGCGGTGTAATTATGTGTATAAGGCTGCTCATTTGGAAAACATTGAACTCATCAATCTTCTCTGCCCCCTTTTTTTTATTATTTGGGTCTGTTTATGTTTTAGTTTTTTTGTCCTCTTTTTTCTTTTTCTCTTTTTTTCCTACGGGTCCCCCTACTTGTAGAAAGAAGCCCACCCCCACAGACCCGTTTAGGGTAGGCCCCCCGGGGAGCGAGGTAAACGCCCGCTAATTGTCCCGATTGCCAAACATCCGATTCTAATTGCAAAGCGCTGTGCTCTCGAGATCTGCATGAGACGCTCAAGTTAACCCCGAATCCTTCTGGCCCTCCGTTCAGTTAAATGGAGGACCTCTCTCTGCCTCTCTCTCGCTCTCCTATTCATAACTTGTTCCATTGTTCTTTCTCCCTTCCTCACGACACTCCCGTCTCTCTCTCTCTCTCTCTCTCTCTCTCTCTCTCTCTCTCTCTCTCTCTCTCTCTCTCTCTCTCTCTCTCTCTCTCTCTCTCTCTCTCTCTCTCTCTCTCTCTCGAAGAGAGGGAGAAGCAACGATGAAGGAGCGAGCGCTTCAGCTCTCTAAAACTCGATCTCTGTCGCTCTCTCTCTCTCTCTCAGGAAGAGAGGGTGAAGCAACGAGAGAGAGAGAGAGAGAGAGAGAGAGAGAGAGAGAGAGAGAGAGAGAGAGAGAGAGAGAGAGAGAGAGAGAGAGAGAGAGAGAGAGAGAGAGAGAGAGAGAGAGAGAGAGAGAGAGAGAGAGAGAGAGAGAGACGGGGAGTGTCGTGAGGAAGGGAGAAAGAACAATGGAACAAGTTATGAATAGGAGAGCGAGAGAGAGGCAGAGAGAGAGAGAGAGGAAGGGAGAGAGAGTGAGGAGATCGAGGAGAGGGGAGGGAGGTTCAGGAGAGCACAGAGGAGGAACCGAGTGAATGAGTAACGCCAGCGAGCATGATGGAGGGAGGAGGCAGGGAGGAGCGGGGGGGGGGGAGTCGAAATTCCCTCATCCCTTTGCCCTCTGGCAGCTGCACCTCTGATAAACAAACACGCGCGGCTAAGCATCAGTCAGCCGGTCGGGGAGCGGCGCGGTGATTAAATAGCTCCCTCCACTCTATCGCCGAGGCCTCGCTCCTCTGGGTGGATCAAATGAATGAATGAATATCTGGAGTCGCTAATGCCAGCAACCGGCCCCCTCCTCCTCCTCCTCCTCCTCCTCCTCCTCCTCCTCCTCCTCCTCCTCCTCCTCCTCCTCCTCCTGCTGGCTGCTTCTGTAATGTACTTTAGCAGCAGAGTCGCCACAGGCTCAAGACGATAGGCTCAATAGCATCACATGCTAAATCAGCCGCATTGGAAATCACTGGGACCCCCCCCCCCCCCCTCGCCCTGCCACCTCGATCGACCATTCAGTCAAAGTCAAGAGGATCGGGGGCGAGTGGAATGGTCGAGTTAGGAGGAGACGTTCTGCGGTTTCCCTTGCTCTTCTCCATTCCTCTCGCTCCTTCATCCTGTAATCTCCTCTCTTCTCTTCTGTTCACTCCCTTTCTCTGCTCGTCCTTCCTTTGCTCCTCTTTTCGACTCCCCTCTCCTCTCCTCCCCTTTCCCCCTCTCTTCTTCTCCTGCCTTCCCCTCCTCTCCTCTCCTCTCCTCTCCACTATTCTACTCTTACCCTACCCTACCCTACCCTCTCCCCTCTCCTCTCCCCCCTCCCCTTCTACCTCCTTTTTTTCCCCCGCTCCCATCTGCTCTCTGATCCTGTTCTGTATTACATAACGGTTATTAGTGCCTGGCGCTACACCTGCGCGTACAAAACTTCAAAATGGGAGGAATGCAGACGTTCACCTGTCGGCATCAAAACCAGCTTGGCTCATCATATATGCTCCAGAGATTTCTAGGGCCGCTGCGTCGCAACGGCGGGGATGAATACTCAGGGCCCGGGCTCTGCAGAGGGGGAAGAAGAGCAGGTCTGCTAGCTGTACTGTTGAGAGGGAACATACTTATATGAGTGTGCAATGCGTAGCAAGGGAACACCTTGGTCTCTGTAGCTCACACGATGAACACGTTTCCCTTGATGAAACGGGGCCTACGGGTACGAACGAGGTGACGGAAAGCGATCAAATCTGATGAATGTAAATGGGAAGGCTTTATCGCGATCATATCCATAACCTCCCTGTGTGTTGTCCTCCGTATTCCTACGGTTAGCGAGAAGGGCAAGGAACAGTCCTATTGTCTCTCTCAGGAGTTTGGAGAGCAGAGTGTCTCCAAACTCCTCATTCCGCCGCAATGGCTTCTGGGAATGATCGCTCGGGTCGCTTGCTAATCCTATTGATCAGCGCCGCTACCTAGCTGACTGAAGGCCAGCGGGGACTCAGCGGGGTGATTTATGGTTATTGATTATTGGTTTGGGAGAGGGTCCTCGGGTGAGTGGCGTTAATAAAGCCACCGGCTGATGGAGATCTCGGCTCATCGGCCCCGCCCTCTGCAGGAGCCATAACTACACTGATGGGCTCAGGGGAGCAGTGACGCACTCGTTTCAGGGAGTGTGTGAGTGTTTGTGGGTGTGAGTGTGTGTGTGTGTGTGCCTGTGTGTGTAGGTGTGTGCGTGCATTTGTTTGTGTGTGTGTGTGTGGGTGTGTATTCTTGTGTGTGTGTGTGTGTGTGTGTGTGTGTGTGTGCCGTGGCCTGCTCGTTTGTGCATGTGTGTGCATGCATGTGTCCATGTGCATGCTTGTTTGTTTGTGTGTGTGTTTGTGTGTTTGTTTGTGTGTGTCTGGATCTTTGCATGAATGTGCATGCATATGTCTTTGTCTTTGTGTGGGTGTGCGGGTGTGAATTTTTTTGTGTGTGGGGGTTTATATGAGAAAGTTGATATTTGTGTGTGTGTTTGTGTGTACATGGATGTTTGTGTCTGTGTGTGCATGCGTGTGTGTTTGTGGGTGTTGGGTACGTGTGTCACTGTATCTATGAATGTGTATGCGTGCGTGGGTGCACACACACACACACACACACATGCACAGCCAGACGCGTGCACGAGGACGCAAACACAGAGGAGCTCCGCGTGTCATCTCACTTCTAATCATTTCCATTGTTGCAGCCCAATGCACACAAGCTGATACCGTTGCATATTTAATGGGGAAAAGAAATGCATTGTTGGAGGACAGCATCCATGCCCACTTCATTGTAGAGCAGGAAACAAATTTGCGGCATAATTCCTTTTTCTGGCATCGCGTCCCCGTGAACAAAGTGCGTTCCTCGCTGACGAGCCTTTAGCTCGCTGTAATTACTGAACCTCAATCCCGGCTGTCAATTCACTCTCCTCGCCTCTAATCTAATACTGTAACACCACCACAATAAGAGGCATCGCCGCCTGTCTGTGCCACGGCCCATCAAGCCAGCGCCTGTTGTGTGTGTGTCCCTCTGTCTGTCTGTCTGTCTGTCTGTCTGTCTGTCTGTCTGTCTGTCTGTCTGTCTGCGCGTGTCTGCGCGTGCGTGCGCGCGTATTTTTTTTTGCCTATTTTCCACGCAGACTGTCTGTCTGTCTGCGTGTATGTGTGTGTGTGTGTGTGTGCGCGTGTCCTGACATGCGTGCGCTGCATGCACGTCCACACGTTTCCATCCTGCCAGCACATACCCTGCTGCGCACACTCGTGTGTTTTCCATTGTGCGTGCTGCGGGAGCACCGTGATTACATAAGCCGTCGCACCCCTTCCGCCTCTACCACAGCGGCGCCCACGAGTTTCTGAAATTACAACAAGTGACTTTAGCCTCTGAGTTCCCCCGAGCTCCCCCTCGGGGGGGTGTAAGCCGGGCAGGTGGTGGCCGGTGTTCCTGGATCAGTTGCGTGGCAGCAGGGAGTGTGTCTCCTGATTCGGAGCCATGGGGGTTTGTTGTGGTTGTTGTGGTTGTTGTTGTCGTCGTGCTTGTTGTGGTGGCTCCTTAATCGCAACAAACGCTTCACAGGGGCCAAGATCTGAAGACTTCATTCAGGCCGATGCATTGTCTCGGTCTGTCTGCCTGTCTGTCTGACTGTTTGTCGGTCTGTCTGTCTGTCTGGGTGTCTGTCTGTCTGACGGTCTATTTCTCTTTCTGTCTGACTTTCTATTTCTCTGTCTTTCTGTTTGTCCGTCTATCTGACCGTCAATCTCTTTGTCCTTCCGTCTGTCTGACTGTCCGTCCGTCCATCAATCCCTGTCTACCCGTCTACCTGCCTGTCCAGCTCTCCGTCTGCCCCTCCGTCTGCCTGTCCGTCTCACTGTGTAACAGCCTGAGGGCTTATACTGATGTGGAGCCACGTCTGTCCTGGGGAGGTCATGAGCCCGGGGGAGGGGAGGGGAGGGGGGGGGGCAGCAGGGGGGCGCAGCGCGTCCGAACCGGGATGTCCCACCTCTCACTTCCCGCGGGACCCCCCCCAAGCCCCCCTGAGATCCCATCGGGTTCCAAGCTCTTGCATCATGAGGCCGGAGGAACCACTGCTGCCACGGTAACGGGAGACTCGGGTGTAATGGTAGCACAACATCAACCCCATTTATTGATGTCCCTCGCTTTTTCAGAGTCTCTCAGGGGGGGGGGGGAGGGGGGACTTGAGGAGGGGGGAAGTCACACTCTGACATCACATTTTCAGAATGAGTTGACACCCTTTTACGTTGAATTATAGGTGTTCCATACAGAGGTTTATCTAGCTTCCTCGTGGGGGGGGGGGGGGGGCAGAGAGAGAGAGAGAGAGAGAGAGAGAGAGAGAGAGAGAGAGAGAGAGAGAGAGAGAGAGAGAGAGAGAGAGAGAGAGAGAGAGAGAGAGAGAGAGAGAGAGAGAGAGAGAGAGAGAGAGAGAGAGAGAGAGAGAGAGAGAGATCTCTTGCAGCTGTATGGAGCTTCACTGTTTGAGGTCAATGAACTGATCGGCTTTGTGTGATTAATCACAAACACACACACACACCCACACACACTCTACCTCATTACTTGTTGACAGAGAGATATAAACAGAGATAGAGAGCGAAACAGAGAGAGAGAGACAGGGAGAGACTATACAATCTGGAAAGTCAAATGAGCCGAAATGATCTCACCAGTGATAACATGGCAGTGTTTCCAGAAAGCCCACCCACCGCGTCCCGGAGAAACAAATATTGACCTTGATTACTTTATCATCAGAGACGGTACACAGTGTCACAGTGTTACCCCATGAATGAACCGTCTCTTCCACATTGATTAGTTGAATGGCTTAGCTAAGGGGTCGTAGTTCTCATGTGCACTGTGGGAATCATCCTTCTAAGTTCCTCCGCACTAAGCTTCTTCAATACCGTTGCTATTTACTCATCAGGATTAGCAAGACGGCCATGTTTGGAGTTCATTACTATTACGAATTATGATTATGATTCTAATTATTATTATTAGTGTCGTTATTATTTATTATATTAGCTATACGATTATTGTTGTACTTATTAATACTAATACAAATTGCATTAAAATGATAATTGGAATAATACATTGATTTTACAACAGTTTGGTTTTATCGACCTTGATATACGCAACCCTGCAAAAAGAACAACAATATCATTGACGAAAAAAAAACATTGTCACAGATAAAAAAACAGCGTCACATGCACAATTACACGGTGCAGAAATAAGCGATATATTTCACAGCAAAGTATCGTGTCTAACAAAGTATGGAGCCAAAGAAACCCAAATTATACGCTTTCTCCGTCCCCTGGCATCGCAGACGCTCCCTAAGTGGATATCAATGTCATGCAATCAATATGGCGACAGAGAGGAGTGTGGCCACCTCATACACACACACACACACACACGAACACGCACGCACACATGCACACGCACAAGCCAACGCACACACGAATGCAGGCACGCACACTTAAACGCCTACACACACAAACACACGCATGCATGCACACACACACATGCACACTCGCACACGCACACATGCACACACACACACACACACACACACGCACACACAGACACCCAAACGTGCATAGACACCCGCACACACACACAAACACACATGCTCGCACATACGCACATGCACGCACGCACGCGCGCACGCGCGAGCGTAGACACCCAAACGTGCACAGACACCCGCACACACACACACACACGCGCGGGCTGCAAATAATAGATCCATTGTCAGACACCTATATTAATAAGCTCTTTTCGTGACGGAAAAAAAAGAAGAAAATCAAGATTATTATGTCATTTCTTCCATTTGATATACAATCACCATAGTAATGCCGAGGTGATTAAAAGGAAGCCAGGATCTCTGTGGCGGCTGTCAGGTTCTCTATTAATAAAATGTCAGAATAGGGCCGTCTAATGCATAATAAAAGTGAGGAGGCTGCATCGTGGCGCCCCGGCTCAGAGCTCATCTCAGGTGGTAATGTGTGGCCTATTTTCCAAATAGAAGAGGCAGATATTGTGTTAATTCAGCCAGCTGGAGAGAGGCAGGCGCGGCTCGTTCTCGCCCATCCTTCCCCTGTCTCTCTCTCTCGCGCTCTCTCTTGCGTCAGCCTGCCTGTGTTCTTGTTTCGACGACCTCGTATCAAATGTTTCCATTTCTATCTTACCCCCCCCCCCCCCCCCCGACTGGCACATGACCCCACCCCCATCCCTCAACACACACACACACACACATATAAATACAAACACCGGCGCACACAATACACATATTTTGTCACTTAGAAGGCATTTTCATGAGGCTTTTTGTGTCTGTGTGTGTGTGTACTTTGCATGGGTTTATCCTGTGTGTATTTGTGTGTGTGTGTGTGTGTGTGAGACGAGTGTCTGAGACCTAGATTTGGAAACAAAAAAAATCACATTGAACAATCCAACATTGTTCCCAAATCTCTCCCATCTCTCTTACTCTCTCTCGTTCTTTTTATAACTCTCTCTCTCTCTCTCTCTCTCTCTCTCTCTCTCTCTCTCTCTCTCTCTCTCTCTCTCTCTGTCTCTCCCTCTCCCTCTCCCTCTCCCTAAGTCCCTCCCTCCCTCCCTCTCTCCCTACCCCTCCCTCCCCCCCTCCCCTCCTTTTTCTCTCTCGCCCTTCCTCTCCTACTCTGTTCAACCCTGAACACATAAACCTTGCATCTCGTTTCAACAGAATATCCATAAGTGGAGTCATGAGCTCGCCTGATGGATGCCTGAGTTTGTCAGGAACACACACGGCCTGCGACGCCTCTAAGCCAACAGACTCAGGGGTGCTGATGGGCGAAATTGCGGCGGCGTAGAAAAATTCCACCGGATTACAATATGAGACGGGCAGGCCGAGCGGTAAATTAATACCAGCCGTTCGGAATGGTGAACGCGGAGCCACGCGACGTTCTCTCCCGCTCACCGTCTCGGCAAGGCGCCCCCGCTGCCGTCGCCGGACCCCGACAGGAATAGAGAAATTACATGAATGGGAAAAAAAACCGAGTCGGAAAAGTTACAGGGAAGTTACAATGGAGGGAAAGAGGCAGTGCTGGAGGTGAATACCAATGCTAACGGTTAGCAGGGGGGCTCTACTCTCTAACCCGCAAACGTGTAGCTCACACACACATCCGCATAAAGACATGCACGCACGCACGCACGCACGCACGCACACGCACACACAGACACACAGACACACAGACACACACACACACATTCACACACAGCGCCAGAAAGACTCATGCACACACAGACACTTCCATACACACATTCACAGGCAACGACACGCAGGCCCAGACAGGCACACACACATTTGCACACAGCCAAAGACAAACACACACACACACACACACACGTACACACACATTTGCACACACAGCCACAAAGTAACAAATACACACACATTCAGACACATAGCCACAGACACACACACACGCACATGACCACACACACACAGACACACACACACACACACACACAGACACAGACACAGACACAGACACACACACACACACACACATTTGCACACACAGCCACAAACTAACAATTACACACACATTCAGACACATAGCCACAGACACACACACACACACACACACACACACACACACACACACACACACACACACACACACACACACACACACACACACACACATCTCTCTGGGTCATCATCAGCGCCAACAAACCGCCCCCTGTTCCGGTGAAATCAGGCTAATGACCTTTTCTCACAAGCAGGAGAAGAAGATGAAGGAAAAAAAAGAACAAATGAAAAGGAGGAAACGGACAAACGAACCGCGTGGAGCGGAGCCTCAGAAAGGGCAGCAGGGCAGCGTGTTCCGCACGAGGGCCTCGATTTACATGGACACTGACTCATAAGCTCCTCCACCACCAACACCACCTCCACCACCTCCGCCACCATCACCACCTCCAACACCTCCACCTCTTCTGACGGATGCTTCCACACCAAGATCCTGATTACTAATCCAGCCACAGGCTGGAGACACTGTGGTCCGCCCATCCACCCAGTTCCCCTCCTCGAACTCCTCCACCTCCTCCTCCATCTCCACCTCCGCCGCCTCCTCCTCCTCCTCCTCCTCCTCCTTTGAGCAACCCGTAACGTACTTTGCTAGATTCCCTCCCTTGCACCGATGTCCTTCCCTCGCTCGGCTGAACACACTTCACTTTCCCGTCGCTAAACACACAAAAGTTTCTTATGAATAAAAATCCAATCCTTGGTCTTCGGACTAATAGAATAGAATAGAAAGCTTTATTTTCATTTTACAAAATACAACGAAATGCAATGAGCAGCTCCTTAAAAGTGCACACATGTTATCGAATATCTAATAAATAATAATATACAAAAGCAATATTTAATAAAAAATTTAAAATTAGATAATATAAATAGATAAAAATGTTAATACACAGTATAACTTAATTACACAGTAAAGACCACAAACAGACAACAAACATCAGTGCAGATCTGAGTTCAGTATGGTGACAGCTTTGGGAAGGAAGCTGTCCCTGAGTCTATTTGTTCTGGCATATATGGACCTGAAGCGCCTGCCAGAGGGCAACAGGTTGAAGAGTTGGTAGCCGGGGTGGGTGGTGTCCTTCAGGAGGCCTCTGGCCCTGCTGAGACAGCGGGAGCCATGGATGGTGCTTAAGGAAGGTAGAGGGCAGCCAATGATTTAGGATGATAATAGGGGATGGACCTTCGGGTTGGATAGTGATGGACAGGTCGGGTTGGGTGGTGATGGAGGGTCGGGTAGGGTGGTGATGTGGTAAAGGCCTTACCCCGTACCACCGTGGCAAAGTGTTTCAGAGGAAAATATCAGTGTTTTGTAACACTGTTGCCAAATCGTTTCTCTCTCTCTCAATCCTTGGTCCCTGGGCTAATGGGGTTGGATGATGAACAGGGTTAAGGTCATTACCCCGGACCTCAAAGCAAATAATTTCCAAGGAGAAGGTCAGGCCTTGGGTTCTGTAGGCAGAATATATCCAATAAAAAACCTTAAAAGTACCATCATGGGCGTGCGTACAGTCCACGCATTGCTAAGACAGACGTGACAAACTGCTGTTTCTGTCTTTGACGGCTACCTCCAGGAGTCTACGCGCGCAGCCGTACTGCTCCATAATCCAATAAGCGAGAGGTACGGAACCAAGGTCTGGATCAGTTGGGGTGTGCTTGCACAGGAAGCAGGTGTGTGTGTGTGTGTGTGTGTGTGTGTGTGTGTGTGTGTGTGTGTGTGTGTGTGACGAGGTGGGCTTTGGAAGGGAACCAGGGCGAGAGGGAGAGGCTTCGGCTGCATTAGTGATGAAGGGCAGGTGCTGTGGATGAAGGGGGGGGGGGGGGAGAGAGGGGGAGAGGGGAGGGAGAGAGGCAGACGAAAGGGAGAACATTGCGGGGAAAAGGGGGGGGGGGAAGCAGGTGAAGAGGAGCACAGTGCGGGCGGGGGGGTTTGAATCCTTAGTTAACGCGGGTGTCCTTTGATTTGCTGCTTAATGTGAGCATGCGGCTATCGCTTGGAGAGCCGTGAGGTCGACGGCGCAATCTTACCTCTCTCTCTCTCTCTCTCTCTCTCTCTCTCTCTCTCTCTCTCTCTCTCTCTCTCGCTCTGTCGCTGTCTGTCTCACTCTCTGTCTCTCTGTCTCTCCTTCTCAGTAATGTGAGCATTGCTGGCGTATGGCGTATTTCTTTGAGAGCCGTCAAGTCAACGGTATATTCTTCCCTCGATGAGATCCCTTATGGCAAAAAAAAGAATCGCATATTTGAGATATCGTGGTCCGTGATCTCAAAGGTAGCGTGTGATGTGTGGTCATCTATGAGACTTCAGGCATACCAGTAGGTGAGGGTTTAGGGACGGCTGAATCAAGGATGTCCACTGCTGGACAGCCGACTTTGGGGATCCAACCCAGTACCGTCTGGCCGAAGGGTCAGCTCACCCACCACCTCCCAGGCTCTCTCGCCCTCTGAGGGTTTGATTAATCTCAGTGTCCCCCTGTACACAGCGGGGGTTGGAAGGATGGTGTAATCTTTAAGGTTGTGCGGAAAGTCACCAAAACTTTGGCTGTTTTTTCCCGGTGACAAAAGAGCGAGTTCCTACCGTCCTCCGACTCAACCGGTGGTCCCTCCTCGCGCGAGGGAGCGCACAAACCCAGCCTCAGAGACGCTCCGGGAACCAAAACTCAAATTCATTTCGCACAGCGGCTATTCAGGAAGACTCCCAATTTAGAAACTCATTATTTCTCCCGGGAAACGTCTTGGTGGGAGAGAGAACTGTGAGAAAAGTGGTTCTGACGGTCAGAGTGTGATGTACACAGTGTCTGTGTATATATATCTATATTTATATATATACTATGCAGCTATTAACCAAGGTGAATCTCTATTTTGATCATGGCTGATACCCTATACTACATAAAGTGTTCACAATCACTTTTGTTTAACTATCTAACAGTCAACAAAACATTAATTTCCAAATGTTGAAATTAACTTTCCAGAAGAAACACGATATAAACTGCACTGCAGCTGAGCGAGAAAAGCTTTTTGGCTGCTGAATACTGAATTAAAGCCGATCTCATTAGAAGTTTGGTTGCATGCATTTCCTCAGAGGCGAATCCGAATTGTTGCCACTACACAGTATCATTATTCAGATTATTCAAATCTAAAACTTGAAAAACCTCAATAGTTACCTCATTACAGAGTTTTGGCCTTTTCAAATGGGACTTTGAAACTGCGGCGTCGGGGTGCGTTCGTTTGGATGGATGAAAACAACTTTCAGCGAGGATACAAAAGTGATCAATCAGACAGAGGATCAAATGAAGTGATTAATTAAACGGTTCCTGGAACGCTTTCCCCGTCTCCGACACCAGCGCCGGTACCGCTCGCCCTACTCCTCGCCTCCGCCACACCGAAACATCTGCTGCGGTATGCAAATGCAGATGTTGTTTTTCTCCCGGCGTGGAGACGCAGAAGGATGCGCTCATTGTGTTGGCAAACACGTGTTTGTCTTTGAAGAGGGGGTGGGGCTGGGGGGGGCGTACAACGGGCTTGGGAGCGGGCGAGAGAGCCGCGCTTTGAGTCAGAACCACTGAGCTAATTCAATATTGGATGAAAGGAACTCAAACAACCTTGAGCTACTTCTTATTTCTTGTTTCTTTTTCTAATCTTTTACTTTTGATGGAGAGAGAGGGGGGGGGGCAGGGGAGAGAGTGGGAGAGAAAGAGAGAGAGAGAGAAGGGGGAGAGAGAGAGGTGGGGGGGTCAAGAGAAAGAAAGAGAGAGCGAAGGAGATGAGCAGAGACAGAGAGATAGGGGAGAGGAGGGAGAGAGAGAGAGAGAGAGAGAGAGAGAGAGGGGGAGAGAGTAAGAGAGAGAGAGAGAGAGAGAGAGAGAGAGAGAGATAGAGAGATGGAGGAGAGAGAGAGGGGCAGAGTGAGAGAGAGAGAGAGAGAGAGGGGGGGGGGGGAGAGAGAGAGGTGGTGGCAAGAGAAAGAGAGAGAGTGGGAAAGAGAGAGAGAGAGAAGGGGGAGACAGAGAGCGGTGGGGGGCAAGAGAAAGGGAGAGAGGGAAAGAGAGAGACGTGTTGTGGGCAAGAGAAAGAGAGAGAAGGGGGGGAAAGAGAGAGGTCTCATTGGGATTGAAGTCTCATTTGCCATGAAGTCGTGGATAAGAATATATTAACGTTACAAGGGCAAGAAAAAGCAAATCCCAAACAGATGCAAAATAAATCAAAACAAAAATTGAACCAAAGGGTTGACTCATGAAGTATACTGGCAAAATAAACCAATTTGAAATGTCAGGGAGCCTATTAACGTACCTGATAAAAAACATTCTCTGATGTAACACAAAACACCCTTTAGAGGTAGTGCATTGAGGGTCTGGTTCATTAAAGAGAGTGAACAGAAACAAGTTTATAACCGGGTACTGCTCTATGCAGTTAAAGTGGGTATGACATCATAGTGATGAAGATGGAAATACCTTGATTTTGGGGAATTAAATGGTAAATGGACTGCATTTATATAGCGCTTTTCTAACCAGTGGCCACTCAAAGCGCTTTACAATATAACCTATTCTATTCTCATATACATTCATACGCACATTCACACAAAGACAGACGGCAGTGTCCATAATGCAATGCGGCAGCCCGCTCAATGAGGGCAGTTAGGGGGAGGTGCCTCGCTCAGAGACCCCTCGACACTCAGCTAGGGGGGGCCGGGGATCGAACTAGCAACCTTGGGATTCAAAAACGTGTTTGAATCCCATGTAAGAAGGTACTTGGTTCAATCCCTTCCCAGTTTTGGTGTCCAAAATACACTTCATACCTGCGCACAGAGTGAGAAAATACATCTCTGCTATGGTCACACTTTGCCTGGCTCCATTAAAACCACATGGTGATCAATCACAGGTATCAAGCTCTGTGTGCCTCAGACATAGGAACCCTGAGTAAGGTCCTCTACCTGAACCTCAAGACATCTGACCCACTGTTAATAACTTGTTGTTCTATGCATTCACAACGTCATGGTGATCAATGGATGGAAAAAAAACAATTTTGTTTGAAATCGTCACACAATCTTCCTCTAGGGATCGTGGGGAAATCCACAACAACGGAAAAAACAAATCATAACGCTACATAAACGCAGATGTGTTATCCCGTGCAACCGTTCAGCCGAAGAAAAGACGCACGCAATTCAATTTGCGTTTTACCACCGCCGGTTGCTCTGAAAACCTATGAACGACCCTGTCTCACATCATACATAATCTCATCCCGCACGTAATGATATAGAATTTGCTCTTCCCAGGCGTGGAGTTTCTTCCAAAGAGCATAGGGGGCCGGTTCATGCCTCTTAAACAGAAGTTTCCGTCGGCTGACACTGGTACATGTGCGCGCCCGTTTGATATTCATGCCAAAGCTCGGGCAAACTAATGCCTCTCATTTGTACCTGAGGCAAACCGTTAGTGGCGGTCTTCACCCCAACGATCGGCGCTAGTGGACTTCAAAGGCTGGCAATGGAGACGGAGGAAAGGAGGGATCCTATTATTCTGCTGAAGCTGAAATTACAGTGGAAATGTTTGATGGGGCCATTAGGGGAGGAGAGGTGAATGAATACCCGCACACTGTTCCATCGCCATCAGAGGTTGCATGTATGTGTCTGTGTGTGACTGTTTGTGTGTGTGTGCGTGTGTGTGTGTGTGTGTTGTTGATTTTGTGTGTGTCTGTCTGTATATATGTGTGTGTGTGTATATGTGTGTGTCTGTTAGTGTGTATGTGTGTATATATGTGTGTCTTTGCATGTGTGTGTGTCCTTTTGTGTCAGTCATTGAGCTAAATTGACTTGGTTGCGGGAAAGTCTGATCGTGAATTTAAGTTAAGGAATCATGTGTCTGTGTGTGCGTTTATGTGTGTGTGTGTGTGTGTGTGTGTGTGTGTGTGTGTGTGTGTGTGTGTGTGTGTGTGTGTGTGTGTGTGTGTGTGTGTGTGTGTGTGTGTGTGTGTGTGTGTGTGTGTGTGTGTGTGCGCGTGTATGTGTGTGTGTGTGTGTCTGTGTCTGTGAGTATCTTCCATACTGCCATTAATCATATATAGGTTTTCCTAAGCTCTGGATGAACTCATTATTTTTAGCCTACTATTAGCATGATCCCGTTGTCTGTCAATTCTGACCTCTGGTTGCCTTGTCAGTTAGCTTACATCTTCTGCCTTATTTAAATGCCCATACCCCCAATTCCACTCATAAAATTATCTTCTCAGAGTCATTGGTGGATGGGAAGACTTCCAGTCGCTGAGCAATGAACACCTAGCAATTATCCTGAGGAACTCAGTCATAAGTGCACTCAGCGTGCGTGGGATTATGTCATTCCACCATTATTATGTGGCTTGGGTTCACCATTCCTCCCACCGTCAGCGTACTGGGAGCCCTATACTTTCCCCTATAGCGAAGACTTACACATCATAATCTGACACCATGTGCCAAAGCCTGCTATGCTAATGAATCTGTGCATAGCCTCCCCCCCACTCCCCCCCACTCCCCGCCACATTCGCACCCCAAAGAAAGTCGAAATCAAAATTATTGTTTTCTAAATAACATATCCCTTAACTTATTTCATTAGTAGCAAATTACATAAACAGTACAACAGAACAACAACATCTCCCAGCAGAAACCTGCCAACCTAACTATACAACAATACAGAAATCACAAACAAGCAAATCAATGGATCTGTTAGGTTCAGACACTCTGAAACTATCATGTGTGGTGTGTGGTGTCTCAAACTCTGACTGCGACCACAGTAGCCTTACAACAGGCTCTTACCTAAGGCAGGTCTTCCAAAAGCTTGAGGGGTGCCGGCTCCTCTTTTCTAAAGGGTGAAAAGGACCACAAACTTGAATCTCCTCAAGCTGGTTGTCACTATGTATGTGTGTGTGTGTGTGTGTACGTGTGAACGCGGGTGTTGGCCCACGTGCGTGCTCGTACGTGCGCATGAGGCTAAGCTCTGTGACCGGCAGTACTGTCTAGCAAATCCTCCCAGCATTATCCTTGTTTTCAGTAACAAATAAATCCTGTTGATCGAATTATTTGTATTCAATATATGTATCTATATGGTACACAGCGAACGAGCAGAATACATTACGTGTCCCCCAGCTAGACGCTATTTTATTTAGCGTTATTTATATGAAATGGCGCCGGTGTTGACTCTCCTGGCGATGGAAAGCCATCGAGCAGCGCTGAACCCTCTGAAAAATGTATGAGCTCGACATCATCCGCTTCGATCCTCCGTTCCTCTGCAGCCTCCACACCACCTTTCTGACAAACGCAGGCGTGCGTCATACGACGACTTAATAAACCAACTGCCATCCCCATAAATCATGCAGTGAACAGAGAAATGCCGTCAGGCCTGCTCCACAGGCCGCCCTAATCCAGTTTATGATACACATTATATGTACGCCTTTCCAAAAACCATAGTATTATACATTTCATAGCAGGCTGTACACTGGCACGGTTCTACTTTTGAGGAGTAATAAGCGCTTAAACACTTTGACACTGTTATGAAATGTCCGACATGTAGTACTTTGTACAGGGTTTCCGAGATCGGCTCTAGCTTGCTTTTTTCCGACGTTACCAAGAATGACTCGCTCCCCTCTCCTGACATCAGGAGGCAGCAGTTGGTAAAGTGTGCATTAAAGCTAGCTAGACATCTGGCAGTATGCTATGATACAATGTGCCACACTAGTGATCAAATCTCGACGGCTCCTTCGTGCCAACGACCTCTGGATTAGAGGGCTGTTGACTCGACTGGGAGAACTAGCCTGGTATTGCTAACGTTGCTCGCAGCTGAGATCACCATGGCTAACTTTAGTGGTAAAGTCAGTGGTACACTCTAGAACACTCCAGATTTAGATCGGGAACACCTCCTTTTCAGGGAAAAACCCAAGTTCCAAGCCAAAAAATGTAAGCTTTCGCAGAGTTGCAGCCAATACTTTGGTGAACATTTTGGTATGCAGCTAATCGCTGAGGCTAGAAATTTATGCTCAAAGAAAAAACTACCAGGAGTATCTGATGAAATCCTGCCCAACCGTTCCGGGATCACATGTTGTAACCTAGATGTATCGACCTATCTGTGCTCCCCGCTGCCAGAAGAGCCCAAATCAGGGTTACAGTGACTACCATGCTGTTTGCTCTTCAAACGAAGCCATGCCAGCCCAAACGTAACAGAGATCAAGGACTTGACCCAAGCCTGCAAGGCCGAAATCCATTCTGGATTCACAAGGTTGCTGTCCTGGAAAATTTGTTTGTGTCCTCTTACAAAATGACTGATTTCTAATATCCAATAGTTATTGTTGAGGCTACAGCAATTTCAAGACATACTCTCCTAATAAACCCCATTGTAGCTACAGCAGCAATCGAGATTAGCAACGGTGATATGTTACACAAAACGAGTGAGTTGGGTTGCGTTGTAGGCTGCATCACTAATCAATGCATCTCAACTCAAGCCACAGACCTGGAACATAGCAGTGTCTGGTGTTCTGTGTTGAGGAACCACGTTGAGGCGTTAGTTCTCTCCAAATGACCTGAAGGACATTTGCGAACATCATTTTTTAAATAGTCAACCTTATTTAACTGTAGGCAGAAGACCGGAAAACGTTTTTGTGTCAAGCAGAGTGGAAGGGCACGGGCCAGTTCAACCGAGAAAGAGAATACGAGGGGGGGGGAAATGGTTGGGGGAAATGAGAGATTTGTTGGTCAATTGTTTGGCAGAGGAGGCGTTCCGGTGACGGAATCGCGGAGACGAGCCAGCGTCGGAAAGCGGGAATCGGGAAATAGCGCCTCTATTTCATTGGTTCCTTGTTCGCTCTCCTTCACCGACTTCATACGCTCCGAAACCACTTTGTCATTCCGCAATCCACTCTCCGTGTCCATCAATTGCATCAGGCCAGTGGGTTTAAATGCCTTCATTCTGCCTTAACCCTCCACCCCCCGCTACTTATACGCTCTCCATACATTGAAAAGGAAAATCCAGAAGCTTCCCTTTCCCGATAGCATCGCACCGTTGCTCGGACGGGCGGTGTTGATGGAATGGCTGCCGATCAATTCTCCGCTTTGAAGGGTGTTGCCTCTTTCTATGGCGAGGAATCAAATTATACAAATAGGTCGGGAACACTAGAGGCAGGGAGCGAAGGGCCCTCAGGCAGCAACCACACTCGGTTGTATTGAATGAGCGCACGGCCGCTTCGACTCGATACCTATATAGCTCACACCTCTGCATAAACAGAACAACATCCCTGCAGATTTAGATAAATGCCTCA
>NC_044068.1:5211544-5241544 GCF_902167405.1 Gadus morhua
TTCATTGGCTCACACCTACTTCCTACAGCGATGTTACCTGTTTCTAATTAAAAATCCCATAAATGATTAACAACAACTACCAATGGTAAATATAAAGACTAAGGACATGAGATAATGGGTAAGACTTTTCAATAAGGGTACATTAATTAGCAATTGTTTACATTAGTTAATTCAGTACTAAGCATGATTATATAGCCTAAGCTGGTTATTGTAAGGGTAAATATTAGGGTTAGAGTTAGGGTAAGAGGGTTAAGGTTAACCCAACCGTATTAAATAACATATAACTGACTCCCTTTGTTAGCCACCATTAGTTAACTTGTACACTTTTCTATTAGTAAATGATAACTAGACACATTGGTTTGTGTCATTTTTAATTAGCCGTTAGTAAAAACTGCAGTAATCAATGTTATCACGGTTAATTAATGAACCCTTATTATTAAGCGTTATCAGACAACGCAATCAAGGTTTTAAAACCATCACAGAGTGGGCTTTTGATGTAATAAGCTTGGCCACAGTCATAAGCGTACCTTCTGTGACGGGCAGCTGAACATAACACCCTGTAGGAGAGCCCACCAATCAGTGGGGGATTTCTGTTCGTTACTCCGGTGAGCTCGACTGCACCCCGCCACCGTGACTGGGAGCCGTACTGCCCGTGGATGATCAGCTGGATGATCACACACCGACTAGGAGGCCTGTTCTCTGTTATTGAATCCCCACCGTTTAATCTCTGCATTGTTCAAAGCGCGCGCTCAACTCCACAACGTAGCGTTGACTACCCGCTCGTGGACAGCGCCCCTCGGACAAAGAAAGCGATCTTCCTGTCTTTGAAGGTTTCTTCTTTTGCGTGTTTCCATGTGCGCAACAACACGCATGGCCGTGTGACTGGGTGCTGCTGTGAGCATGGGCTGTGTTTCAGAAGAGCGGGTCCTTGGTTGGTTGATGCTACTGCTGCAGCAGCGCTATACGCCGCTTAATTAGGTGCCTGGTGCCTCAGAATCTCTGATGAAGACTCTGCCTGTGATCAGCTTCTCCATCTAATCCCTGTCGACCCAGTTCCTGGACCGACCCCCTCCCCCTCATCCCACTCTGCTCTCCCCTCCCGCCACCCCCATTAAAACACAGCCTTACTTCTGAAGCGCCAAGCCAAGGGAAGTTTCATATTAACACCCTCAACCCGACCAGATTAATATCCACCCCTTGCTTGCGCTCTATCTCTCGCTCTCTCCCTCTCTCTCTATCAAACTCTCGCTTCATCTCTCTCTCTCTCTTTCTCCCTCTCTCTCTCTCGCTCTCGCTCTCGCTCTCGCTCTTGCTCCTTCTCTTTCGCTCTCCCCCCCCCCCCCCCCCCCCCTCTCTCTCTCTCTCTCTCTCTCTCTCTCTCTCTCTCTCTCTCTCTCTCTCTCCTTTTCGCTCTCTCTCCTTCTCTTTTGCTCTCTCCCCCCCCCCCCCCCTCTCTCTCTCTCTCTTTCTCTCTCCCCCTCTCCCCCCCTCCTTCTCTCTCAGATAGTCAGGGTAAGGGGGAGTCGGGGTAAGGGGGAGTCAAACTAATCTCCATGCTAACAAAGCGCTCATAAAACATGATGCAGGCTCAACCCGTGGCCCTAATGATGCGCCAACGATAAAGAACCAGATCTTCCAGAATCGATGACCTTTCCCCAAACCACCCACCCAGCGCCCCCGCCCCCCCTACCCAAAGTTCAAATGATGAGCGTGCGGGGGGAGTACGGAAGGTCAGATCTGGCAGTAATGTGGATTAACTCATGCTCTGTCTTGTCACGTTGCGTCTCCCCCCCCGGGTGGGGGAAGGGGGGGGGGGAGGGAGAGAGAGAGAGAGAGAGTCCGGACGCCATCCATATGCGGCTGTATCTCCCCGCTCCCTCTGTCCTCTCTTCCGGTTGAATTATTCATGGGCCAAGGCCGCGGCGTGGTATCTGTGGAGGCAGCAGCTTTCCCGGGTTACCCGCCCGCAGCGGTGTTTGGACTCTGTGCTCACCAAAGCTCCCGAAAAAGAAATCCCACAGAATCCACTTTTTCCTTTCTACTCCCTCCCTGGCTCTCTCCCTCTTTACTTTTGTGTGTTTCGCCTCTTTGACCTCGTCTTGTCACTGAACCCCCCCCACCCCCCCCCTCAACTTTTCCTCTCCTCTCCTCTCCTCTCCCCTCCTCTCCTCTCCGAGCATCCTTTCCTCTCCTCTAGTCCTCTCCTCTCCTCTCCTCTCCTCTCCTCTCCTCTCCTCTCCTCTCTTCTCCTCTCCTCTCCTCTCCTCCGCTCTCCTCTCCTCTCCTCTCCTGGCCATCTCCTCTTCTCTTCTCTCCTGTCTTCTCCTTTCCTCGCCCTCCCCTCTCCTCCCCTCTCCTCTCCTCTCCTCTCCTCTCTTCTCCTCCCCTCTCTCTCTGATGTCCTATTGGTCGCTGCGTTTGTCCTCCCAGGGTTCAGCTTCGGCTGCACAAGGACACTCCTTGTGCCTGCCCTGATGTTTATCAGTTTCCCGCAGTTTCTGTATGGTTCGCGCTGTATCAGAGTCTCTATGTTTTCCCCCTCTTCCTCTTCCACCCTCCTCCCCGCACTGGTGTCTCTGCACAAACCTAGCCTTGCATCGCCAGACGAATGGCAAACCGAGATTGGTCAGGAACCTTTCCGTAAATTTTAGATTTCCAAAGGGCGTTGCCAGCCGGCTCATATCGAAATGCCTTTGGACGCAATTGGACAGGCCTACAGCAAATCATTACGTTGACATTACCTTTACATTCAGAGCGTTTAGCAGACGTTTTTATCCAAAGCAACTTAAAACCATCCATACACACATTCACACACCGTCGGCGGAGTCAACCACGCAAAAGGGCAGCCAGCTCCTTGGGAGCAGTCAGGATTATGTGTCTTGCACAGGGACTCCTCAACACTCAACTAGGAGGAGCCGGGGATCGAACTAGCAGCCCGCTTATCATCATGGCAACCATGGCAACGAAATGGGTGACGCAGAAAACGCTCAGCCGACAGTTCTACGTTAGTGGCAGCCATCTTTGTTGTTTTTGAAAACGTCTCTACGGCGCTCCTCTGCACCGTCACGGTTTTCATCCCGCCTCCTATTAGATAAACGGTTGTGAATATCGAATATCCTGTTTAATTCAGATCGCTGTTTAATGTCCGCCACTTCCATGACCGCCACCCCCCCCCCCCCCCCCCCTGCCTCCCGGCTCCGGGGCTGTCCCCCCCTCCGTCTCTCTCCGAGTACGCCTGACAAGCTGCCACCACCGTACTGCCCGGTAAACGTGGCCTTGCATGACCACCGTGAAGCCCCCCTACGTGGGTTCCAATGTCCTCGCACCCCGACCTCTTCAAAGGTAGCCACATTCAAAGGGCATGGCCCATTGCCATTACAGAATCCATTGTACCGTAGATCAATGGCATATGTGGGTACCATCAGGGGCATCGGTGTCACACGCAAACAGACACACACACCCATACACAGACACAGACACACACACACAGACAGAGACACACATACACACACACGCACGCACGCACGCACGCACGCACGCACGCACATATCAAAGTTGTTTTTTCCAGTGTGTGTCTCCTAGGCGTTTGATCTTTTTTTTGCATGTCATGTTTGCATATGCTTCTGAGCACACCTCATCAGAGAAAACATTTAAATTGAATTCCGTCTAATTCCCTGTATTTGATGTCACGGTCTATAGAGCGTGCTTAACCTTTTACCGTTACCTGAATAGCGTGTCCAACACCAGTCGGTTCTTCCCGAAGTCGGGTTTAGCTCGACAAAAGAACACACAGCCGTTTCCTTTTGCCCCCCCCGATAATCCCACAGAGGCGACCAAATGTGCAATGTCTGCCGAAAAGATGGAAGACTTAATGTACAGTAAAGCCCTGAGATAGCACTGGGAGAATCCAGGCGCGGAAGATATACGGTATTCATTGACGCAGATGAGAAAAGAGTTACCTGCACTATCTTCCCGTGTCCGTGAGGGATGAGGGTGTGTGTAATGAAAAAACGGGAGGAAATGAAAGAATATATTTACTTTTTATACCCCGTCTTTATTTGTGCGGAGATGTGAGAGGGCATAAAGAGAGCCTGTGCAAGTATATTTCACCTTATAAATATATATGTGCGTTCGTTTTTTTTTGTGTTTTCCTCCATTGGTCATCCCGTGCACCCGCCTGGCTGTTCGTAGCTAGATATGCACTCCAACTCGTGACCATCATTCAAATAACGGCCGTGTCTTCATTGGGTGTACGGGGGACTGTGGCGGGAAACCATTTTTCCAATGAACAACGTCTGCGCCGCCGTTCAACCTTTTAATAATAAATAATTGACGGTTGGGCACACCCAATCCCCGACGTTGACTCGATAAAATACAGGTGTTGCTAGGCATTGTGGGTAGGTTTCTGCAGGTTGTTCTGAGGTGGCGCCTAAATGCTTTCTAGGATGTTCTGGGTGGTTACTATGCTATGGCGAGGGGATTTGGGAAGGTGTTCTTCATTGTTGCTGAAATGTTATGGGTGGTTGCTAGGGGTGGTTGCTAGGGGGGCAAGTGGTCACCAAAAGGCCTTCAGGTGACCCTTGGTTACCAATCAATTGCCATTCCCACAATTGCCAATCCATCCTAGACTTGTCAATGGATTCCTGTATACACATTTCTTTAAGAATATCTTAAAATTAGTTTCAGAAAGAGTTTCCCCATCACTGTATTCAAAGACACAATCATCGGCCAAATTGAACAACTCATAGGTAGTCTGGCGTGCAGTTCTCTAAGTGGTACGAATCTGTTTAACAGTGTTATCTCTAACTCTGCTAATAGAAATTCTTCCTTCCCTCACATAAAGCAAAGATATTCATTGCGCTCCGTTCTGCCGCTGTGTGTGTTCATGCATTTTGGACTGAGCAATTTCCCAGGAATCCTATAAAAAAAGGACATTCGCTCCTGGGACCGTTTGTATTGTCTTTCTCCTGATAGTAATTCTTCCATTATGTTTCGATTTATACGAGTCCTCTTCCGAAGGGCAAAGTGCCGAAGTTCACGATGAGGCTAATTTGTGTATGGGGATTAGACTCCGTACTGACACCACAGACTTGCCTTTTCTGGGCCAGATGTTCAGGAATAGCTCATTGTAATTGGAAAACCACCTGTCACCCTTAAAAAGCTTTAATTGGTATCCCAGGGGCACTCTTACCCCGAGATTACTTGTTTTGTGAACTGTGAGATACGCTGATAAACAACCGGCCGGGTTTTAAACTCCCAGGCTACATTTGGTTGGCATTTTTGTTGACTTTGAATAAACTTTCGCTAACCGGAAGGTTGCTTGTACGATCCCTAGCTCCTCCGAGGTGTCCCCTAAGTGTCCCCGAACCCTAAGTGCTCCTGACTCGACTGTCGGTGTGTGTATGAAGCGTTGTAAGTCGCTTTGGATAAAAGCACCTGCCAAATGTAAATGTTAATGATTTTGAAAGTTCCATACACGAGTCCCGAAACCAGATGTTTCCTATGTGTTTACAGAGGACCGTGGCAGTTGAATTCATGATGTCTCTTAATGTTTAATTCAGGACGTGTTTATTCGTCGGATTTCTCGACCACGCCCTTTTCTCTCTTCGCTGCCCCTCGACCTACGACCTCCTATCTGAGCTCCTCAAGCTCTCACCTGACGAGACACGGTGTACGCTCCCCCCGCAATCTCCCGCCGCTCTCTCCCCCCCCGAGACCTGAGTCATCCATAATTCATCTTGTGTTTATCTTTCATTTTTTTTTGCCCTCCTCTCGATCCAGTGGGAGGAACATGTGCAGTCGGGGGGCCCTGACTTTCCAATGGCCGCCAAGCCATCACACACACGGAATGGCATTTTATTTTCCTCTGGTGCCCTCTCTGTAAATGCCATGGCTCTTTCTTGTGCCACAGTGGGAGGGAGGGCACACAGCCAGATCAAATGGCCACAACTGCTTGTTGTGAGGTACAGAATAGAGAGAATGTCAGCAGCATGGGCTCCGTGGCGGGATGGAGAGGTTGTGCCTTTTTGGTGATGGGGGTCTTGGAGGAAGGCCCCCCTCTTGTAGTAACCCCTCAAGGGGGGTGGTTCTCGCCATCAGATACAGCACTTTCATGCCGGGAGACCGCTGGGTTGCCCTTCCGACCGCCTGGTCGAAACTCGTCCCTGTTTTCTGGGGGACAACTTTAGGGACAAACCTTTCACGAAAGTGCGATGCAGGTTTTATTTTAGTTTTGTTTTTACTCGAGCTAGAGGGGATTGTTGGCTCAGTGAGCCTGCACAGTGGTTGAACCGTAATCCACGAAGGCACCGAGGACGGGGCACTTTAGTACGAGGATCTGTTTCTCAATAGCGCCATGGATTTTTCGATAAGGTCGGCAGAGAGAGCAGGAACACGCAGGGATCAACCCGGGGACTGAGATCAGGACGCCCCCCCAGACCCCCCCTTCACACAAAGTGAGGTGGCGGCTAAGCGGACATCACTATCTATAGATAGATAGATGGATATATACTTTATTAATCCCCAGGGAAATTCAAGTAAATCTATGTCGAATCTGTCAATTTATTCTGCCTCAAGTGGAACAAAACGTGTTTTCAGTCAGAGCACGTCACCCGAATCGTCCCTTGCGTCCTTGTGGCCCCTGCTCTCGTAGGTGCTAGGGCCCGAGAAATGTTTTTTACATTTGTATTATTCAATAGTTTTCAGTTTCACCCGAAAAAAACAATTGGTTGCTGATTGGTCGATGATGTGTCACTGGGAATTTATTTGTGGAACTCTGACACCGAGATCATGGACGCACCAAATCTCGAACCACTATCTCGCATTCTTTCTTTTCCTCCCGCTCTCTCTCTCTCTCTCTCTCTCTCTCTCTCTCTCTCTCTCTCTCTCTCTCTCTCTCTCTCTCTCTCTCTCTCTCTCTCTCTCTCTCTCTCTCTCTCTCTCTCTCTCTCTCTCTTTCTCTCTCTCTCTCTCCCTCACACCCTCTCTCTCTCTCTCTCTCTCTCTCTCTCTCTCTCTCTCTCTCTCTCTCTCTCTCTCTCTCTCTCTCTCTCTCTCTCTCCCTCACACACCCTCTCTCTCTCTCTCTCTCTCTCTCTCTCTCTCTCTCTCTCTCTCTCTCTCTCTCTCTCTCTCTCATTCTCTCTGTCTCCCTCACACCCTCTCTCTCTCTCTCTCTCTCTCTCTCTCTCTCTCTCGCGTTCTCTCTCTCTCCCTCTTTGTCTCTCTCTAGCTGATTTCATGCGTCAAGCAAATCGAAGCGTACATCCACTTCAATTTTTCAGAGGGCTGTGGTAAAATGTTTACGCAGCGGGGCCTCTGCCGACCCACAGAAAGCCCGCTCGCCTTGCAGGGCTACCCCTCTCCGAGCCTGGATACGCCAAGGCTTCTCAGCTCTCTCTCTGCTGCGTGGGCAGAGTGCAAATGAAGTGCACGGTGGATGCGATCGAAGCCACGTTGTCAGCACAGGTGGGACTTCCCGGACATGCCGAGCAGCTGTTCCAATTGGCTGTCAGTCACTGACACTCACAGAGAAAACCTCCTGTCAGTCGTGTGCTACGTACATTGTGTGGGAGCACGCGGAGGGCATGCACACACTTACGCACACTCATACAATGGTGTGCGGGAGCACGGAGTATTAACCACACGAATATACAGAAACACACATAGACACACATATTCATGTGCAAATGCTTCTTCTCGTTGCATAGACCTGGGCACATGCAACACACACACACACACACACACACACACACACACACACACACACACACACACACACACACACACACACACACACACACACACACACACGCTCACACACACAATTCTTCATGTGTGCATCCGCATAGACACACAGGCATGTGCATACACACAAACACACACACACACACACACACACAGACACACACACACGCACACACACTATCTCACGCATACATGTGAATGCACACAGGCAAACACACGGACACAAACACTAAGAAACACAGAATACGGCATCGGAAAGGAGGGTGTGCTTGCGAGTGTTGGTGGGGGGGAGAGGGTATTTGCAAGTAAATTGCAAAATGTTCATTCAGTGTGAATTACCCCAGAGAACGGAGGGAGAGAATGAGTCCATGAACCCGCCGTGTTGGAATGAGAGAAGCTCGTTAGGCCTGGCGTTCCCCGATGAAGCGCTTTAATTACATGCCATTTGGACGAGTGTGCAGAGCTAAAAGTACCATTACAACTTTTATTAGTGCAGACGATCTCGGGCAATGCAGCCCGAGTTCTCTTGAGCGGCTAGGTTGATTTGTAACGAGGAGATGATGTGAACGCCGATGCAAATCGTGTGATTCTACACACCGCACGCAGACGAGGAGACAAGAGAACACTATCAACTATTTAGGTAATTAGCGGACGCTTTTTGTCTAACGTGACTTACGTTGTTTTGCTTTTTAGGCGTGTCGTTAATGAGCTGGTCGGGGGTTAAGAGCTCAAGAATGTGTGTTTGTGTGTGTGTGTGTGTGTGTGTGTGTGTGTGTGTGTGTGTGTGTGTGTGTGTGTGTGTGTGTGTGTGTGTGTGTGTGTGTGTGTGTGTGTGTGTGTGTGTGCGTCTGCGTGTGTGCATCTGCGGGTGTTCATGCGTGTCTGTGTGTCTGCCAAACTAGCAACAGCTACGAGAATCAGATAATGCCTTCTTGTGCATCCTAAGGCATTCTGTGCACCCTTCGCTCAATGCCTATTGACAGCGGTACGGTGACAGGCATCAGGAGTCTCCCACCCACACATCCAGCGGCCCACCCGCCACACACAACGGGACACATTGAAAGGCCGCCGGGCCACCGGGCCGACACCCCCAATCCTCCCATGCCTTGCTCATTAGCAGACTGGCTGCTGGCGCCCTTCTCGCAAATTGCCCAGCTTGTCCTGCGATGTAAACACTTTTGGGGATCTTTGTTTCCGCAGACTCAAGAAACAAGATGGATCTTCTCCAGGGGTCCGGGCCCCCCACCCCCCCCACACACACACACACACTCCTCCCCTGCTCTCGACAGTCCTTCACGGGGTGGTGGTTCTGCTGGTGGTGGTGCTGGTGGTTCTGCTGCTGGTGGTGGTGGTGGTGGTGGGGGTGGTGGTGGTGGTTCTTCTGCTGGTGATGCTGCTTGAGGTGCTGGTGGTTGGAGTGAGGGGGGGGCTGTTGTGTGTGTGTGTGTGTGTGTGTGGGGGGGGGGGGGGGGCAGCAAGTCTCTTTAGCATGCAGATGTGATTAGCGAATGAGCGGGGGGTGTCTGGCTTAGGCCGCTCCTCTCCGACGGAGTCACTTAGACATTGCATTCCCGGGGAAAATCAAATTATAGAGCCATTAATTTGTCGAGGTAATCCAGGCTGTCAGCTGCAGAGGAGAAGTAATCTCCGAGGACTGCGTTCATCAAGTGTGTGATGCCAGCACAAGTGAAGCATTATCTAATTAATAGGAGAGGGCCGGGCCACAGAGGAATTACATCTATCCTGCAATAACAGGGCGTTCAAAACCGAGAACCCAGCAGCACACTATCAGTGCTCGGTTCACCGAAAGCATCGCAAAGGCATCTCAGGTTATTGTTACCTTTCCTGTCAAAGAAGTTTGTGAGGGAGTTTTTATTCCGAGAATTGTTGTTGTTCGTTTCGAGTTTCTTTTGTTTTTGAATCAGCCTTGATACTGATTACTGTAGATACATATCAGACTATTCCCCGCAGTGCGAAATTAACAACTCGCAAACCTACAATGGGAAATAAAAGAACAATGCACAAAAATTCATTACAAAGTTAGCAAAGTAGACAAAAAAGTGTTATTAACTTCGAACATTACCCACAATGCACCTGCAGTGGAGGGAGGAGGAAGCTAGGTGTGTCTGATATCTGTCCATCACAGTTTTACATTTCAGCAGAACACATGATTACCATCAGATGCTGGGGAAATGTCATTGCTGGAAACAAATAACAAACAATGAATATTCATATTAATCGGAATAATGAACAAAGCATTTTATCGTCACTAGACATTGCATCGACATTGTTATTTAAAAACTCACAGGGGTTTGACTTACTTCAATTTGTCGTACTATCAAACAAGGAGTTTTCATGTTTTATTGAATATTACTTTCACAAGGAATTAGATGGAAAATGGAAGCTGTCCCATTTCACAATTGAAGCGCATCCGAGTCTCAACATGAGCTATGGTTGTAAACTGTAACTGTACCAGCGTAAGCTACGGTTGTAACCGTAAAATAATTTGAGCTAGGTTTTTAACCTGGCTACTAAACACTACTAAACAAACCGTTTTCATGGCGAATGGAAAATTATTAGTCAAGCTACTGCTTTTTCATTGATTTCATGCCAAGGATGAGATCAGATAATGTATAAGACATGATGATATTATTAAAAGTTAATTGATGTACTAGTTGCCACATTAATGTCTTCACTTGTTGGATAGTACATTATTTGCATCTAAATGTAACATGTGTTACAAATGAGACACTGGTCCATGCTTTGGTGTTCATCACAGACCGAAATTATCATTCATGACGTGTGAAAACGATGCCATTGATCAAAAACACAACGCATTCACCAAGGGGGAACAAAAGATGTATATTATGCTCGAGACTCTTAATAACATATACATTTATGGAAACTAGAAGACAGAACAAAGCATGTTTCAAATGAATTCGGCCAGCAATGAGATTCAGTGAGAAAGCGAGTCGAGGTAATTGGAGGGAATGGCTTGTCAATTGCATCTCTCATTAGTAACCTTTAATAGTGTTGAATATTGCTCAGGAAAGATAATTTTGAAATATTAATGTTCAACTGGATTAGACTCAGGGGGTGATGAGAAAGTCGAAGTTTAATTAGCCATTGATAATGACAGTCTTAGCAGGTTGGCAGTCAGTCAGACACAGATAAAGGAGAGAGACAGAGAAGGAGGAGAGAGAGACTGGAGTTGGGCGGGGAGAGAGAGAGAGAGTGGGAGAAAGAAAGAGGAACGATCATGTCTATTTGAAGATCTTTTGAAGGTTTTACACCGATAAATGATAATAAGCAATCAGTACGTCTCATATAGAGCAGACACTCTTTGTGTTTTTCCGTGTGCGCTTCATTCCTCTTTTCTTCCGCGTCGCGTGTCAAAGCCTTTTTTGGCAAAGCGTCATCTGTTTCGTCAAATCGTTCTGCCACGTTAACGGTTTTGCTCGGTTATGATTAATAGATCAGGGGAGCACTATTATGGGATGTAATGGCATCATCTCAAAAAAGCTGCTTTGCGTTTTTGCAATTTGCGGCCTCCGACAAATATGTTTTTGTGTTCTTTTTTCTCTCAATAAAATGCGGGTGATGTAAAAGAGTGGTTTGTAATTGTGTATATAATCATCGGGCGTGTTTTTGTCTGGCCGATCGCGCACTTGAATGTGTCTTCAGACGAGCGATAATGGACGGTAATGACACATCATTATCGCCGACTCACATCGCTGCTCTGCCATGACTTGCTAACTCCAATCCGGCCTCTGTTTGTGTTTCCGGTCCTGATGCACAAAGTTCTTGTCTTCGGCGGTGCTTGGTCAAATTCCGACCGAGACGTAAACGATACAGACGTATTTTTCCTCAAATGTCACAAACATTTGTATGCATTTGTATTTTTCGTATTTTCGGAACGCTATTGTTGTCATTGCGTTCCCCCCCCGGTGTGAGAGAGCGGTGTGGGGGCGGGGGGGGGTTGGTTGCAACGGCGGGGCCTGAAGAGTTGGGGGGTTTACTGGGGGGAGGGGGGGGGGGGTGCAGATGAGTGACGTGTGGATGCTGATAAGTGTGTGATGACGTGCGTCGGTGTGATTAGCTCCCCGTGCTGACTCATGGAGGGTCGTGCGCCGGGCGCCGTCTTGTCAGCTGCCGCCATCGCGACGAGACCTGACAGCGATGTTTATCTCCAGACGATGTCAAACCCACTTTCGTACCACCAGGAGAGTGGCAATGTCTCAATATTATTCCACTCAAATGTCTGGAGGGCGAATAAATACGATACAACAGAACAAAATCACATGTTTCGGGGTCAGCCCTGGTGTGTGGCAATCTAGTTTCCGGCAAAATAAACAAACAAGAAAAAATGAACTCGGTGTTATCATTGTTATTATTTCTTTCCTATTTTGCGGTTTTAAACGCTGCTTTAACCATCAAAGCCGTGCTGCATGCAGTAGCGGTGGAAGATGATGACACAAGGCAGTGCATTCTGCCTGCTCCCCCCACAACCCCCTCACCCCCCTCCCCAAACTCCTCCACACACACACCCACCCAACCTCCTCCACCTCTTCCTCCACACAACTCCCGACCTTGCATATATCCGTGTGCAAGGGCGTAGATTTGCGTGGCGACCAGGGGACGTGTCCCCACCAATATTCAGGTTGAAACGAAAAAAAAAAAAAGCGCGTCATGCGGTACACAAAGGGTTAAATTCCCACTTCGGTACCGCCTCCCAACGTACGTCTTCCTTTTTACACTGCCCAGCCGGTTCGGTCGCGGCTTCTCGTGAGAAACGTTCCTCAGCGTCTTTCTGGTATATCGCATCACCTCTCCCCGTCTTCGTATAACGCGGCTGCATCACCTTCTCTCCCATGATGGTCAGCAGCTCGCTGTTTTCACTGTCTTATCTCACTGGTTAGCACTTGCTCGGTGCATCCTATATAATCCAGATAACCCAACAGACGCACGCACGCACGCACGCACGCACGCACGCACGCACGCACGCACGCACACACGCACGCACGCACGCACAACCAGGTCACTATTCAGCGCATGAATTTGAGGAAAATAGTGAAATGGCAATTATAAAACAACAATAGTAGGCAAGGCTTCAATAGAATGAACACATGCCCTTCTCCAGTTAGAACTACTCATGTCGATATCGCTGCATTGTCTCTTGCCTATGCGGAGCCTCTTATCGCATTTACATCAAAATGAAACCGCCAATGTGTGTAGGGTCGGGGAGGGTATATTGGGGTGCTAGCTCAAGCCGTCAATTTACCTCGGGCAGTGTAAACACGCCGACCATGCCTGAAAAAAAAGCATAAGACTGGCATATTCGGCAGCGTAAGAACGTCTTTTGAGACTGACCTGTTTTAGAATTGAATAGGTGGATGGAGTCTTTATCTTTGCTTATCAAGCAGATGTGTACAATTGGAATGGTGCTACTCTAAATGTTTTACTGCATATGCATCAGCAGATAATGCATCAAACAAAGGGAAAAAAAAGTCATGCAACATACATTATTTCATTAAGTGTGTGTGTGTGTGCGTGTGCGTGCGTGCGTGCGTGCGTGGCGGCTCCACTAAAAGCGATCTCTGCGTTTTGTGCTTTTCTTTTTGTCAACTGAGTGAAGCCGGTTAGCAACTCACACCATTGATCGCCCCCCCTCTCCCCACCTCCCTCCCGCCCACTACCAAAGTGAGTAGCAGCCGCTATCGGCATCCTATCAGACGAATTGGGAGGGAGGGAGGGAGGGAGGGAGGGAGGGGGGAGGGAGGGAGGGAGGGGGGGGAGGGATCGACGGAGTGCAAGAGGTGCAATTAGCAGCCCCCAGAGCCCAGTGGGAGTGACAGCCAATCAACATGCAGAGAGAGAGAGAGGTAGAGAGACAGAGTGACAGAGGGGGAGAAGCAGAGAGAGAGAGAGAGAGAGAGAGAGAGAGAGAGAGAGAGAGAGAGAGAGAGAGAGAGAGAGAGAGAGAGAGAGAGAGAGAGAGAGAGAGAGAGAGAGAGAGAGAGAGAGAGAGAGAGAGAGAGAGAGAGAGAGAGAGAGAGAGAGAGAGAGAGACACAAAAGAGTTCAGGAGAACGAGTAGGCATCGGTATATACGTGTTTGTGTGTGTGTGTGTGTGTATTTGTCTGCGTGTGTGTGTCTGTGTTTGTGTGTGTGTGTGCAGGTGGTGGGGGGGCGGTCATGGAGACAGAGATGGTAATTAGCCTACAGTGTCGCTGTGACCCCATCCGTCCGTTACGCGATGCCACGCCCCCATCGCCCACGCCCCACACACTTTCGGGAGTTTTAATTGGCCGATACAATGTCTGCCCAAGCAGCGGAGATCGGAGAGCGCAGGGAAACTACAGACGCATATGGAGGAAAACATTGTGGGTAACGTGTGTGTTGAATAAGATTACAGCATGTGTGGGGATATGTGCGTGTGTGTGTGTGTGTACCTGAATATGAGCACAAGTACCTCATCTGTGTGTGTGTGTGTGTGTGATTACATCGATGTGTGCGAGTTTTTATAAGTTTGTCTATGTTTGTGTGTGTGGGTGGGTGGGCATGTGTGAGTGTGTCTGGCACGCAAGTGTATGAGCATATGAGTTTGTGTCCTGCTGTGAATGTGTGTGTCTGGTAATATAATGTTTTTGTGTTTGTGTTTGTGATTATATATTTTGTGTTTGTGGGTTTTGGAGAAAGGGCTGCTATGTAAGCATTTGTGTGTGTGTGTGTGTGTGTGTGTGTGTGTGTGTGTGTGTGTGTGTGTGTGTGTGTGTGTGTGTGTGTGTGTGTGTGTGTGTGTGTGTGTGTGTGTGTGTGTGTGTGTGTGTGTGTGTTCCTCCTCAAAAACGCAAATCCGTGGGGGCTGTGTAATGAGCAAAGACGGGTTCTGGTGATTTCCTGCGAGGGCCAGAGAGACACCTATCAGCAGTCTCACAGTCATTACGCCGCCGTTGCTATCACTGCATTAAACACGCCGAAAAACCAGTCCCCCCACAGGCATCCTGGGACAGCCCCCCAGCACGGAGGTCCCACCAGGGCTGAGCGGCCTGAGACCTTTACAAAGGCTCCGTCACAAGGGGGGAGAGGGGGAGAGGAGGGGAGGAGGAGAGGGGAGAGATTGGAGAGTGGAGGAGCGAGAGGGGAGGGACAGGGGGGAGGAGGAGAGAAAGTTTAGGGAGGGGGGAGGGAAAGGGGGGAGGGAAAGGGGGGAGGGGGCGTGGGGAGAGAGGGTTTAGGGAGGGGGGAGGGGGAGGGAGTTTAGGGAGGGGGGGGGAGAGAGAGATAGGGGGGGGGGAGGGGGAGGGGGGAGAGAGAGTTTAGGGAGGTAGGAGGGAAAGGGGGAGGGGGAGGGGGGAGAGAGAGTTGAGGGAAGGGGGGAGAGAAAAGGGGAGGATTGGAGGGGCAGGGGGAGGGGGATGGGGAGGGGATAATAAAAGTTTTTTCGCAGACTGTCCACAAACTGTCCTGGATCCCCGCCATCGTTTTATTTGTTTATTCCCCGGCCCTCTTTGCTCTCAAATCATAACCACGGCCACTCTGGGCGACTGTGAAGCTCCACACCTCTCCTCCAGCCTTAACAGCGTCCATTTAGATTCCCTTCTCCGCCAGGGTCCCCCCCCCCTTACCCCGGGGCGCGGCCCTCTGTGTGAAGGGACTCGGCGATGAAGGGACACGTTGAAGCCTTGTAGTGCACCATCGGATGGATGGCTTCCTCTCCCCAACCTGGGAGAGATGGAGCGCCTTCGGCTATAAAGGGGCAAGGCACACACACAGGTTGGTGTGTGTGGGTGTGTGTGTGTGCGTGTTTGTATGTGTGTGTGTCTGTGTGTCCGTGTGTGTCCATGTGACTCTGTCTACTATACTCGACTGGCTTCTCTTTAACTTTAGGATCTTCTGGTGTGTGTGTGTGTGTGTGTGTGTGTGTGTGTGTGTGTGTGTGTGTGTGTGTTTGCGTGCATCTAAGACACACATACTATCTTTCCCTTTTGGATCATCTTCGGTGCCGCAGCATATGTGATTACAGTGAGAGAGAGAGAGGGAGAGAGGGAGAGAGGGAGAGAGGGAGAGAGGGAGAGAGGGAGAGGGGTGTGATATGGGTCCTGCTTGGTCCATCTTCTCCTGCCCTCTTGAATAAATTGTTGGAGATTCTGTACGTGTAAAGAAATCATTTTAAAAAAAAAGCCTTCTTCTTAAGGACACTGAGAGAAAATACTACATTTTTCCATTGCGGTAATGAACTGAACATGAGTAAAAAAAATGTAAATGCGCTTTAACGGGACTACATGAACCCTATAGTACAAATTCTCATTTGTTTAATCTTTTGAAAAAATTTAAGAAAATAAAAGAAGGACAGACAGATAGATTCTTCAAATGTCTTACGTCTTAAGGGCAGGCTGAAACAGACGCACTATTGTGACTGAATTAATAACTTTAACAGAGCGGGATGTGTCTGGAGAGATGGGTGAACAAGTTGATGTTTGTGTTTGCGTTTCAAGAGTGCTAATTAATTTTGCCGCTATTAATATAAATGTGCATTCATAATTTTTCACCAGCTCCCAAATCTTCAACAAAACTGGAAGCTTCAAGCTCATATTTGTTCTCCGACTGCATGACTTTGAACTCAAAACACTTCTACAGCTACAGAACTACAAAGTCCCAGCTCAGACTAGCAAGCTCAGAACAACGTGAACACACACACACACACACACACACAGACACACACACACACACACACACACACACACACACACACACACACACACACACACACACACACACACACACACACACACACACACACACACACACGCACACACACACACACACCCACACACCGCCAGATATCAGAGGTATTCTGCATCAAACTAGTTCAACTAGCCACAAGTCTTTGTCAAACACAGAGGTCGGACACACAAACACACACACATACGCATATGCACACGCACGCACACACAAACACACACACACACACACAGTCCCTCACACACGCACCCTGAAAGTCATGGAGGCATATTATGAATGTGTTCAACTTAGCAAGGGACCAAAATGGAATGGTGAATTAATCATGCAGAGGTGTCTGTGAGGTCTTGAGAGTTCTCCCGGAAGATAGATAGATAGATAGAGAGAGAGAGAGAGAGAGAGAGAGAGAGAGAGAGAGAGAGAGAGAGAGAGAGAGAGAGAGAGAGAGAGAGAGAGAGAGAGAGAGAGAGAGAGAGAGAGAGAGAGAGAGAGAGGGGAAATAAAGAAACAGGTATAGACACCAAGACAGGACTTCTCCAGTACAGAAGGAAGCAGTCCCAACACAAAACCATACAATGTTAATACTGCTCCGTCTCAAAAATACAGGGAACATATGGTCCCGACACAAGCCATCCTGATATGCGTTCAATGTGTATCATTTATTCAAATCTGCAGCACCCAGACAGCAACAAGACACCGCATTCAGTTTCTCTTCCGGTTTTTGCTCTTTCAAAGGTGTCCAGCAAACGGCACGCAGAGCCATATGCCATTTTAATAGCTGGTTACATCATCCATTGAGAGGAGCAGGGGGAGGAATAGAGAGCCAGATAGTTACACAACTGCGGCTACTTGAGACAGGTTCACACATCAAGTGTGCCAAAGGAACACATTTCCATAGTGGATGAAAAAAGCGAAATGGTGGCTCCTGCCCACTCTCCTCATCGCCTCGACGCACTCTGACCTCATGTGGAACATGGCGTCTCAGGGGTGCGACTCAAAGCCTGTGTGTGTGTGTGTTTGTGTGTTTGTGTCTGTGTGCGTGTGTGTGTGTGTTTGCGTGTGTGTGTGCGTGTGCGTGCGCGCGTGTGCGTGTGTCTGTGCGAGTGTCTGTGCGTGTGTCTGTGCGTGTGTGTGCGTGTGTGTGTGTGTGTTTGTGTGTGTGCATGTTCATTTGTGTCCCAGACGGGTTTTCAGTGTGATTATCTCATGATCTCACACCCCTATTCTAATCTGATCCATTCTTCCTCTAAGTAATACGTTTGCAATATGTCAAATCACACAATGCAACATATTTCAGTCTCATCCTCAACATATTCCGATGTAATCATATACATTCAATCCTATTCTAATCTCATCTAATCCAACCTAATCCCATTTTATAGAATTGCAATGTATCGTCATGTCCATTATGTCGCTCACTCTCACCCCTCGAAGCCGTCCACGCCATACCATCACTCCAGTAAGCACGCACACACAGACACGCAGGTGTGTTCGACGTCAGGCGAACACACACCGTTCATCCCATCCTGGCTCTGTGTGTCTGTGTTTTTCCTTTTTTTTCTCCACTCTCTGTGTTTGCGGCAAATGAAGTGTGAGAAGCAGATGCCAACCGCGACTGCAATCAGACGCACATGAGAGCTCGCCGGAGCGCAAAGTTCAGATAGGGCTCTCCGGCACACTGAGTCATGCAGGGGGATGCATATTAATAGCCCACTGGAGTTGTTATGTAGACCAGGGATGGGGGTCGAGCAGGGGACCTGACTTTGCAGGCACTCGGCGTGAATGTCTCTAATCGCCGAGCCTTCTAGAGGAACCAGTGGGGAAGGCGACAGCCCCCCCCCCCCCCCCGCGCACGCGCGGCACCCATCGCGAAAACCCAATCCGCTAGCCCCCGTGGCTAGTCATTTTCAAACCGGGCCGGTTTGGTGTGTCTATCTCTGTGCCCTGACAAGCCCGCGTTTGAACCTGGTGCTTATTTTCCTCTGGTGTGGGAGAGAGTTTGTAGCTGGAAGCGGGATCCACACGCCGGTAACCGCAGCACCTCAGGGACGGAGGCTGACGTTTTTATTCAGCCGAGATGGGGAGACAGCAGCAGATGAGAGGGAGGTGCACTTTAGCTCCTGGACGGGCGCTGTCTTCGGTCTACTTATGTATTGATGTATACAATATTTGTGTATACGGTACATTAACAATACAGGCAGTTCATGCACGCAACTTATATGGATAAACAAGCTATTTGCTGTGTGTCCAAAGAATCTCTCTCTCTCTCTCTCTCTCTCTCTCTCACGCTCTCTCTCACGCTCTCTCTCTCTCTCTCTCTCTCTCTCTCTCTCTCTCTCTCTCTCTCTCTTGTTCCCACTCATTCTCCCTCAGCCTAATCCCCTCTGCTCCAGTGCATTCTCTTCTTTAACAGTATCTGACCAGGACGCCACCCCCCTAGACACACACACACAAACACACACGCACACACACACGCACGCACACACAAAAACACACACACACCTCGTATGCTATGCCAATATGCTAATATGCTAAAATGCTAATATGCTAATTGACGATTCCACCCTGAGAGGCGGTGGAGTAAAAAAGCGAAACAATCTGCAAGTCGGACGTCCGCACAGCCGGCCGTAACAATGCAGGCGTGGAGGAAACATGTGGCGCCGGTCCAAAACAAACCTCACGTGGGCATAATTGCTTGTCGAACCTGATCACTGATGAATATACATGGGCCGCTCGGTACTATTTACTGTAGCGTGCTGCTTGTTAAGGGGAGGGACTTTCCTTCCCTCCTGCCCTGTAGAAGAGGAAAAAGAGTGCTCTTGTATCTTTACATCAGTGCTTTGCATACTGGATGTCTGTGGGGATGCATGGGTTAGAGTGCATAGCTTTGAATGCATAATTTAATTTGTATGCATTAATTTATTCGAAGTTCTGGTTTGGTTGGGGTCCAGGTTTGTAAATATACAGTATATTGTGTGTCTGTGTGTGTGTTTGTGTGTGTGTTTGTTTGGGCGGATGTGTTGACGTAGGTGTGTGTTCATTTGTTGATGAGGATTGTGTGTGCATGTGTGCGTGCGTGTCTGTGTGTTGAGTGGGTGTTGATGTAAGACGGTGTGTGTTTGTGTTGATGAGAGTATGTAAGTGTGTGTGGGTGTGTGTTTGTGACTATGTGTGTGTTGTGGTGGTGGATGCAGGTGTGTGTGTGTGTGTGTGTGTGTGTGTGTGTGTGTGTGTGTGTGTGTGTGTGTGTGTGTGTGTGTGTGTGTCTGTGTGTCCAGGAGACAAGGTGCGAGTCTACCAGCAATCACAGGGAGAAACGCAAACGTTTGAAGCATCTCCAGGACAAACACCTGTGATTGGCTGGCGATTGTTGTGACCTCAGGTCGTGCGGTGAAGTAGAAGGTATAAACTGTTGTCTGCATTCTTGCCTCTCAAGTCATCTTTTCATACTGAGAAATACCACCGGAGTCTGCAAGGACTAAAGAAATTCTTTCTCATTCATTCTGGCTTCCCATTCACCATTCCAATAATACCTCGGTCTCTCTATGGGGGTTCTGTTCTGACACTTTGATATAACATCAAGGGACAGAGAGAGTCGCGGTGCAGACTGCAGCCCAGCCTTCTCTCCAGGAAAACGTGTTCATCACCCCCCCCTCCACCTGCGTGGAGGGGGGGCTCCACGCAGACGCTGGATCAATACTGGGGCTCAATCGATCGGGTTGAGCCCCATCACGATCAAGTCATATTCATTCTTCTTGAATATGCCGGCACTGCTTCAATAAGTGTTGTTCTCCTCGTGGAACACGGCTCAGCCGACCGTCTCCATGTAACGTGCATTCCTCAAACGGGGATGACTCAAGTCAGACGGCAATCTGTTCCCTCTCACTTCAGAAGAGTGAAATATAAAACATTTCGGGCGCCGTTTCACCACTGTACCCCCCGTTCTGGTGGTGGAATCGTTCACACCGCTCACAGATCAAAGTCTTTGTCGGGGGGGGGGGGGAGGCGATTGGACACGCGCTCGCCTGACGCCATGCCATCTTCATTTACCCACGGGCGCTGGTTTCAGGTAGCTAAGCGTATCTCATTAAAGTGGCGCGGGGCGGCTCAGCCTGGCCCATTGTGCTCTGTAATTCCTCCATGATGGATTCCTTCCCTCGTCCTGACAATATAATAGCATTTCAGATTATGATCCCCCCTGCCTCTCTCTTCTTTTTCTCCCTCTCCACCATCCTCCCTCCGATCCCCTCCTCTCCTCTTCTCTCCTCCTCTTTCCTCCTCTCCTCTCTTCCCCTCTCTCCTCCTTTCCTCCTCTCCTCTCACTCATCTCATCCTTTCTCCCCTACTCTCTGTTCTCCACTCCTCTCCTGCCCTCTCCGCATCTTCTCCTCTCCTCTCCTCTCCTTTCTCCTCTCCTCTCTTCTCCTCTCTTCTCCTCTCTTCTCCTCTCTTCTCCCCTCCTCTCCCCTCTTCTCCTCTCCTCAGCTCTCTTCTCCTTATCTCCTCTCACCTCCTCACCCCTCCTTGCCTGGAAATAGAGAAGAGAGAGAAGGAGACAATGGAAAGAGAGGGAGATGATCAAGGATAGAGAGAGAGAATAAGACGAAATATAGAGAGAGAGAGAGAGAGAGAGAGAGAGAGAGAGAGAGAGAGAGAGAGAGAGAGAGAGAGAGAGAGAGAGAGAGAGAGAGAGAGAGAGAGAAACGGGTAAAGAGAGATTGAGTGAGAGGGAGAGAGGGAGAATGGCAGATTTCCCTGAAGTTAATGACATTGTCACAGCACCTTATGAAATCGCCAGCGTGTAAGCAATAACATCTGGCGAGTAGATGACGCATGTAATATCTGCTCAGCCTCACTACACACAACCACGTGGAGGTGGAATAGACAGACTGGGAGATGATTGAGAGAGAGAGAGAGAGAGAGAGAGAGGGAGAGAGAGAGAGAGAGAGAGAGAGAGGGAGAGAGAGAGAGAGAGGGAGAGAAAGATATTGTGAGAGAGGGAGAGGGAGAGGGAGACACTCACACTGAATGGAAGAAGGACAACTTCGAATAACACATTTTCTCCTAGATAGTCGGGAAAAGAGATGATTAAATGAGAATCCAAAAGCTAACGGCAGCAGGCAGCAGTTTCCAGTCCCTTCTAATTCCCTGCTGATTAACGTTCCGCGCAGGCCGATCGTCGGCAACCATTTTGGATTTTCCTCCAACATGGCTTTGCGTTGTAATCATTAAACACCAAATGAATAAGTGATGGGCTGTGTAACGGGTTTTTAATCATGGTACTGCTGCGTGCTCCAGGAATCCACAGAGTGTTTGTTGACTGAAGCATTTTTAAAACTGGCAAATGACAAAATACGCTGTGGTCCTCCGATGGAACTGTGAAATAAAGTAGTGCTAAATCTGCCGCCATTTTAGGTTCTGCTGTTTGTCCGTCCATCTGTCCTTACGCCTGGCCTGTCCGTCTGTGTGTCAGTGTCACTGTGAGAGGCCTAATTGTTTCTGTGAGCTTTTGCCTACCCGGTAGGAAACACAATGTGTACCACACATGGAGCCAGTGGGAGAGAGAGGGAGAGGGAGAGAGGGAGAGAGAGAGAGAGAGAGAGAGAGAGAGAGAGAGAGAGAGAGAGAGAGAGAGAGAGAGAGAGAGAGAGAGAGAGAGAGAGAGAGAGAGAGAGAGAGAGAGAGAGAGAGAGAGAGAGAGAGAGAGAGAGAGAGAGAGAGAGAGAGAGAGAGCCAGAGAGAGAGAGAGAGAGAGAGAGAGAGAGAGAGAGAGCCAGAGAGAGAGAGAGAGAGAGAGAGAGAGCCAGAGAGAGAGAGAGAGAGAGAAGGGGGGCAGACAGGGTGAGGGGAAGAGAATGGATAACAAGCGAGCAGGGAGTTGGGTGCCGCTGTGTGTGTGTTTGTGCGTGCGTGCGCGTGTGTATGTGTGTGTGTGTGTGTTTGAGACTGGTGGTGCGGCCATGTGTCTCTGACTGTCCTCCATTACAGCAGGGCTGGGAGCAGAGGCGCAGAGAGGAGCCTGTTTCTCTGTAGGCTCGGCTGCTTGGCCCTGGCTGCCGTCCTGAGCGGCCTGTCCAACGGGACGCCAGCTGAATGGGGCTGGTGGGGGTGGGGGTGGGGGTGGTGGGGGGTGGTGGGGGCAGTTTGATGATGAAGGTGGTGGAGGAGATGGTAGTGGTGGAGGTGGTGCTATGTTGCTGGTAATGGTGGTGATGGTGATAATGGAGGTGGTGGTAGAGATGGTGAAGGTGCTAGAGGTGGAGATGGTGGAGGTGGTGGTGGTTGAGGTGCTGGTAAGGTTGCTCTTAGGTGGAGGAGATGGTGGCGGTGGTGGGGGTGAAGGGGATGATAGAGGTGATGTAGCTTGTGGAGATGGTGGTAAGGTGGTTGAGGGGGAGGTAGAGGTGGTAGTGATGGAGAAGTTGATGGAGGTAGAGAAGGTGGTGGATGTGGGGATGGCGGTGGTGGTGCTATGTTGGTATTGCTGATTGGATTGGCGCTTCCACCCATGAGTAGTTTTTGCCCCTCCACCCCCAAATTCAGCAGCAGGAAGACAGATTTCCTGAGACAGGAACCCAGAATAAAACAATAAATAACAATTCAGTTCTTCAATAATGACAAAAGACAGACTGACACAGACATACTGATATATATAGACCAGTGGCGGCTGGTGGTTTTTAAAGTGAGGGAGGACGGACTACGCGCTTGGTTGCCATTGGCCTGCTTGCACTGTTGGTGTATGGTGGCATAAGAATGTGAGACTCAAGTTGTTTCAGGGTGTTTTGGTGAACTACAAAATAGCAGGGAGGGAGTTATGTGAACAAAATGTATACAAAGCCACCAGTGGCATCACTGTAATTTGAGAAGGAAAGGATGCAAAGCATATTAGTCAAATCAGGCCTACTATTGATTTGTAAAAGTAAATCAAAAAATCATTGGGCCTATTTTTGCCCTCACTGACTGAAGTTATTTAGCTATGTTTATTTTCAGTTACAATTGCTTGTAATGCTACCAGAAAGTCATTTGTACCTGGCAAACCATGTAGCACTCACAACACTGACGTTGCCATTACTTCTGGTGACCTTGATTTTGGGAAGTGGTCTACCTCTTTCTTTGGTCGCTAACTTAGCACTGTAACTGAATGAATGGAATGCTTTTTGTAATAAGACGTTAACAATGTCCTTCGTTTCCAATGTTTCCATTGTGCATTTAGGATCTCGCTATCGCAGATTTCACTTGCTCTGCGTCTCTCAGACTGAGCACCGCGGCAATGCAGACCGGGTTTGCTATCGACAGCGTTGCCAGATTGGGCAGATTTCCCGCCCAATGATAATATTTCCAGCCTAACATGGTTAAAAGTAGCCCAATTGGGTGGGAAATCGGACCAATCTGGCAACACTGCTCAACATCCAGGGATCCTGCTTATTGGTTCATAGCGCAGACGGATAGATCCCACCCACTCAGAGATTTTCCTCCTCTCTCCCATTGAAACCCATGTTATCCACCGGCCGCCAGTACTTTCGGGAAAATGAATGGGAGTCAACGGAGGCGGAGGGAGGACGTTCCTCCCTGAAGTAATTGTCAATAGGCGATAGGGGGTGCTAATGTCCCTTTACCCAGGGAAACGAACATTATATATTCAAAGGCAATAAAGTAGTCATATTTAAGGGCATTAATTCATTACAATAGTCTGGGCAATCTACATTTTTTATTCTCAACAATGTTGGGGAGGATCTTCCTCCCTCTCCTCAATGGAGAAGCCTCCACTGATATAGACATATATAAAGGTATATATAGACACATAGATCGATGGATACATATATTCATTGATACATAGAGACATAGTCAGATATACAGACAGATATAAACATGAACAGATAGACTCATAGCTGGATTGACTGCTAGATAAATCCAACGAGACCTCCTTATATACATTTCCATCCATGCATAAACACACATAATCACATCGAAAGGCAGCGCCAGGAATGTGGGGAGCGGGAGGCAACTAGGGATGATGCAAGAGTGAGAGTGAGCAAGAGTGAGAGTGAGCAACGCGGGGATGACAGCTTGACGTGGAGAAGGGAGCCGGCGCCAAGTAACATTGTCATCCACTCACTCCACCCATCTATCACTCCATCAAGCTCCGTCTACGCTGAGGCCTGTCACATCCGCCCCCCCGCCGCTAACTGACTCGCCGACAATGTTTACACACATGCAGAATGTCGGGTGAAAAATGCCACGCTGCGAAGCACCCGCGCGTTTAAACAGAACATCGAGGAGGGGCGAAAAAACAAACACGGCACACCCGGTTTTCCGAACGCAGGGAGCAGGGTTTTATCCACCGGTTTATTAACGACTCCGCGTGTCAAAGGTATACGTGCGACGAGACCGTACGAGCGTGTACACTTTAGTGGCACAGCGTTAATATTTGCACACGGACACAAAGTAGTCCGGGCGACGTCGGCCACCCCCCTCCTAATCCTCCCCTCTCCTTGCCCCCGGCTCCCCCGGTGGTTGTATCATGCTAATGCTTGCGTCAACTCGTGACAGTCCAGCCCGATAAAGTTGCGCGCGTTGAATGCAAAAAAGCACACCCGTTCACCACGGCGTCGCCCGGAGACTCCCTGGGGACCGAGCCGCTATTGCTGCCGTTGTTTAATGAAAGCCCAGCCATGGCCGAACCGAAGGGGGAGGCGTGGGCGGGGGGGGGGGGGGGGGGGGGGGGGGGGGGGGGAGTACGGTGGGGGAGGGATAATGGTGTTTATCTATTTGTTAACACTTGTCCTCAACCCCCCCACCCCACCCCCGTTTTGCAGAGCGTAACTCGCCTGCGGCTCCCACTCGTCCCATTAGAAGTTGGTTGGAGTCAGGCAGAGGCTGAGGGCAGCATATTGGACACCACTCATCCCCCCCCCCCCCCCCCCCCCCCCCCCCCCCCCCCCCCCCCCCCCCCCCCCCCCCCCCCCCCCCCCCCCCCTCCCCCGCTGTCCCGTACTATAATTAGGCCTCTCCCGCCCAACACACACACACACACACACACACTTACACGTGCCTGCACACGCACAGGCACGCACACACAGCACTTCACATAACACAGCGCTGCTTGGCTGGCCCTCCAGAGACACACTCATCATCTGGACCCCTGTCAGCACACCGTGGCACATAAGACAACAAAACACACTTAAACACACGCACACACACACACACACACTCAAGCAAACACAGACGCACTCTCTTATACACAGAAAAACACCTCTATGCAGTTCTATACATACAGACACAGAGAGACGCACACACCTATGCACCACACCTATGCACGCACACTCCTATCGTCGCACAGGCACACGCCTTTTGATACCATACACACATTGTAATGTACACGCTCACACATACACACACACCCACACTCTCTCTCACACACACACACACACACACACACACACACACACACACACACACACACACACACACACACACACACACACACACACACACACACAGTTACACACCCTTATACTGCTAAACACAGAAGCCCAAGCATTGTTGTACATGAAAATTTATTGTAATTGCTTTGAAGTACATTCTTACAGAAGTAGAGAATGTTCATTTTCGACCCCATAATAATTAGCATTAAGGGCTCCAAAGTCCATTCCCAGATGCACTTCTCATCTACACCGTCCAACATTCAATAGCAACACACAAGTCTGCAGTTTGCCTGCCAGACCGTTCCATTACGGAGGCAGCATTTGATGAGCAGCACTGTAAACAAGTGCACAGTGGGGAATTTGCGTCAACCAATTCTCTGTGTAGCCCTCAGTCAGATTCCAAGTGTTTTATTTACAAATGTGCAGTAAAACACATCGTCGTCCAGGTTGCAAGAATAAAGACAAAAGAAAGAAAAACTCGCATTGATCAGTCATCAGGAATAAACACACGGGTACCAAGATAGTAAAGGTATATGAAAGAATCTTAATTATAAAATCTCTCCTTTCTCTCTCTTTTTCTCCCCCCCCCCCCTCCCTCCCTCCCTCCCTCCCTCCCTCCCTCCCTCTCCCTCTCCCTCTCCCTCTCCCTCTCCCCTCTCTCTCTCTCTCTCTCTCTCTCTCTCTCTCTCTCTCTCTCTCTCTCTCTCTCTCTCTCTCCCCATCCGTGGTTAATTTCCCATCGACTCGCACACTAAACTTTGCATTTCATATGGAAGAGGGCGTCTGAGTTTCAAGGTTAATTGTCGGGCGTTCCGAGCAGGAATGACAAGCGATATCACTCCCATCTCACGAGACGTCTGCCGCTACGGCAAAGGTGTTTCGTCTAATATAGTAAGGAGCTCACGAGAAGGATTTACGATACAGCGGAAATAACAATAAATCACGGAGGTGCCACATCGATTAATTTACCTCTGAGACAAAGCACACCGTGAGCATAAATTACAGCCACATTACATCTCACCTGCTTGCGTACAGTTGTTTTATGACAGCCGATTTGTTAATGCCATGCGAACAAAAAAAAGAAACATTGGCAGGCGAAGTGCAGTGTCTGGGGCGTTCCACTCCGATACGCAATGTTCTGCGTCGGACAGCCACGCAGCCAGCCTGCACCTGTCGGAGAGTTGTCCAGCTCCGCTTGCTACCTGAGTGCTCTGTATTCACTGGCAGTCGCGTTGAGTAGCAGCTGTATAGCAGCTAATAGTACCCGCTATTAAAAGTTTTAAAAACAACTGCAACGTTTTTCGGAGAGACTTTTTTGACAAACGGCCAGACTAGCAATGAACTTGAACGCACCACGACGTGTGGCGTGACTGTTGTGCTGTTCTGACCCTGTTCCATCTATAATTAAGTATTTGAGTATACACTTCTCCCTGGGTGTAAGCCGTTACCCTTTGTAATACTGCAATAATGACAGGCTGTGTGGAAAATAATAAAGCCTGTTTTCGCACCGCTAGCCTCTGCATGGCGCTTCAGAGGATACGTAGGATGGGGTTTTAAGGCCCAAATCATGACGCCAGCCAGTTGCTCTGGGCGCTTCTTGGATATTATTTCCCTGGGCAATGTCTTACTAGATATATTTGACTTATTTCAGATCAGAGGCGCATGCCTGGAGCTATGTTTGACGGGTGCGGACTCCATATTGTATGACTTGCTATTGACCCGTCAATCAAAACCAATAATTTTACATTATGGTGTTAGACAGGCGATTTCACAATTTTCAAAAGTTTGTGAAGCATTTTGAGAGAAATAACTAGAGTAGTCTTCGATAAACATCATGGATAGAATCGCACAGTTCAGTTACATCTCTGATGGTGAGAGAACAATGTGGTTAATTGAATGGATTTGTGGAATCTGGTTTGAGAATTTCCTTATGATAGCAAGAAGATTTGTTATATTATTCAGGACATTGATTTGCAGTGACATCCTCCGGATCACCTCACATTCTACAATCGAAAATAATGAGAAACTTTGCAATTGCCAGTTGATTCTTATTTAGTTTGAGCAAAAGAAAAATCAAGACTCTGCCTTCAACTTTCGACGCTCATCTTCTGCGCTTGATTCGATCAATTGTCTTTGTAATCGAGCAATTTGAGATAGATTGATAGAGTGAAACGGAGTGATTGTTGAAAAATATCAGAAGCAGCCTTTAATATCGAAGATACGTTGAATACTGAACACATGCGTGTTCGACCAACTACAGCGGAGTGAACCTGCACCATCTGGAAACTAAGGCGTCTTTCAGTGAAGAGATGCAGTAATACCTAACACAGAGCATTCATCAATACCTCACTCTTTGTGAAAAAGTTTTTTCAGAGATTTACTTTCACGATTGTTCGTTGTCATAGCAACGAATCAGAAAAAGACACAGGGAACGGTAGGCACGCGAGACACGCACCTTTCTTAACCTTGACAGAGAAAGAAAGGAAGGAGGAAAAAGGACAATTTAGCAGACAAGTGGAATAGTTTGTATTATCGGCTCACATCTGAACCTTAGAGAGAGAGAAACATAAATGGGACTTTTATTCCCAGAGCGGTGTTCCGCCACTCTATTCGTTTTCAAAGTGGGCACATCGCAGGGGCAATGTGAAGTGACGAAGAGGAACGCAACAACATGTGATGCCTCTGACAAAACATGCATTATCCACAGTTGAAAGAAGCTAAACCAAGGTTGGATGGACCATTGAAACCTCTTCCCAGCATGCTGGCTGGGTGGACGATGGTAGTTTGATTCTGCTTTTCAGAAGAATGAGAAGAAGGAGAAAATCCTGACCCTCCAATAGTTCAACAACAAAAGAAAAATAGAGACACTCTTATCATGCAGGCACTTTCCACCACTCTTGATGTTGTAGTTCCTTTTTCCTCTGTTCCTCTGCTTGTTCATTGTACATTAAAAAAAAAAGATTACAAGTCCATTTTCCAAAGAAATAACTACACTGTGGTGTAAATCAAATCCGCCGGCTTATGAAGTCGACGCAACAACCTTTTTTGAGAGCAATATGCAATATTCATAGTTCATAAATAATTCAGTTGTTTGCTCACACTACTTGGCCTGAAGTGATCAGGGCACTTCATCATTTGGCCTATATCTATGACAAACTCTTGTGTCTCATTGAAAGGAGACACATTTTTGTTTTATGCTCAAAGATCCATCACCCCTATACTTGATTGCACTCTGGTGCTATATGCCCTCGTTACGCATTCAAAAGAACCTTATCCAGCTAGCGGCCATTTTGGCTCTAAACGCTAGCTGGGTGGTGGACCTGAATGAGGAATCATGGAGCCAAGATGTCCGCTCGGCGACCATGGCCCAGACGATCAGCGTGCAGCACAGAAATACAAAATAATGACTCTGCTATTGTTCCTTGCTCTCAAAACACTCACTTATCTATTTTGCGCACACTCATAAACGTACACACACACAAACACACAGGCACACATTGATTGCTTATGGCTAGGGGAGGCACGGCCACAGAACAACCGTGTAATTTCATGCCGTGCTGATGATGTGAAATCCAGGTAGAAAACCAAGAGGCCTTACCTCGCTTTGTGCATTTAGATAGGTAATCAAAATCTCTGCTCTCTCCTGCTCCTTACTTGCATTTTGAAGTGGTGTGGGTAATCTACTTCGCTGTATGTCTGCGCTAATGTGCTCACCCCTGTGCGAGTGCCTGCTGTTCGGCAGATTTATTCGCTGTCCCGTACGCAGCCAAGGATGGCCGAGGTTGCATTGCGCTTGTAGACACTCAGCGGTAAGCATTAAGTTAGCAATAACATTTTCTCCCATCTAAAGAAAGGAGTCAACATAAGAAAAGTGGCTCCAAGGGTACGACAACTTAAGGTATGCGGTGACCGGACCATCCGTTATAAGAAGGGTAAAAATAAACCAGCATTGTCTTTGCCTTTCGTCCTAAGGATGCAAGCAAAAGATGATTGTGCATATATTCTCCAGGTTTGCTCTTAAAAGATGTCGGGCCAACACAAAAGCCTCCACGGGGTGATATATAACCTAAAAAGGTTGCCCGATTGG
>NC_044068.1:5246544-5259044 GCF_902167405.1 Gadus morhua
TGAGAAGTCGACGCGATGTCCGCAGGTTTCAGTCGTGGATCCGCTCCTGTGTGCAGCCACCGCGCGCGCCTGTGTGACCCCCAGCCGAGACGCCTAGTGGGTCATCTGTAGACGCGCCCCCATCATCCGAGGGACCTATCCTTTCATAGCAGGACCTGGAAGTCGACAAGTGTTTGTCATCAATTAGCAAGGGTCGGGTGTTTCTGGATCCGCGTCCCCGTCGTATCTGTGTGTGTGTGTTTGCGTGCGTGTGTTTGTGTCTGTGCGTGTGCGTGTGCGTGCGTGTGTGTGTGTTTGTGTGTGTGTGTATATGTATGTGTGTACTATTTGATTTTGGGTTCGCATCGCATCTCTAACCCACTTGCGGTAGAAACTCCGTCCGCGCCGATCCGTTTCATGACAGGCGGGAGACATTGGCCAGAACGAGAGAGATCATCGTTCCCCTTTGGAAGAACACAGTGAACCCTGAAGACCCGAGTACTGGAGCGGTATCTATGCAAGCGAGTGGCTCTCTATCTCGGCTGCAGCAGCATCTCACGGACCGGAGAGGACTTCTTGCCATTGAAGAAGCACTGGATATGTTGAGGTTAACGTAACAAGATGGATCTTATAACGTGTGTTCTGGGTCTGCTGGCGCTGCTGGCGGACGGCATCCGTTGCCAAGGAGTCTACGGTGAGTAGCCTGCACGCAACGATCCACCGAATGATAATCATGACCTTGTCTCTATACCAGCACGCCTGCAACAACCGGTGGCTTCCCGTAGTTATTCGTTTAATGGCGAATTGATCGCGCGATCATCGCAGACACATCGTCTGTGCACGTGTGGGTGACCTACAAGCTGTCAGTGGTGTGTCTTCCATCCAGCACCCACTCAAACATGGTCAGCTCCAGACTCTATAGGACGGCTCTTTTCGATTGTCAGCGACTCATTTGTGTTTGCTGGAGGGGGCGGGGGGTATTTAAATAAATGGGGACTGGAGATGCAAAGTCGATACTTGCAAATCCATCGCGAACGTTCTCGAGCCTCACAGAGAAGGAAATAGGAATGATCTGGAATACACTCGTTTACGAATTCAGAGGAGAACGTCACACAGCACTCGCCTGAGCCCTGAGTCATTTAAAATACCATATGCCATTTGGTGTTTGGTATGCATGAAAACACTGCTGCTGCTCCTACGTCTCTCTATCTCCCTCTCTGTCTATCTGTGTGAGTGTGTGTGTTCTCTCTCTCTCTCTCTCTCTCTCTCTCTCTCTCTCTCTCTCTCTCTCTCTCTCTCTCTCTCTCTCTCTCTCTCTCTCTCTCTCTGATTCTAAATGCATCATTTTCTATGTCTCTCTTACTGTATCTTTCTACCTGCCTAAAACACACACACACACACACACACACACACACACACACACACACACACACACACACACACACACACACACACACACACACACACACACACACACACACACACACACACACAGATCAGATCAAATGTCACAAAATAAACAGTCCAGACCGTGATGTAACACAAATTCTTCCCGTTCACGTCAGATGAAACAAAAGACAGACGAACCCTGTGGGAACTCTGCTACGAGCTCCTTCCGTTACAACACTGTGTGTGTGCGTGTGTGTGTGTGTATGTGTAGTTTCGAGTGTGCGAGTGTGTGTGTGAACTTGTCCGTGACAGTGATCAAAACAAAAGCCCCCAGAGTGAGGGGTCGAGTAGAAAATGGATTGAGGAAAGAAAGTCCTAATAATACGGGTATCATTAGTTTGTGTGAATCCACAATCCTCTCTAGACACCACCACTCACGTCTGTGAACGATAAGCTCAACTGTAGACTGAGGAGTATCTGGGAGGTTTCGCTTCTTAAACTGGGAGGAGACCATTAGAGAGTTTACCAAAAACCCTCCCCTGCAAATCCAATCAGAAGTCTTCATATTGGGGCGGTGACATTCATAAGTCCAACCAACGCATCCTTCTCGCCTGAGCCAATCGCATGAAACGGAATCGAACATGGAAAACTATTGCATATCGGAAGTGGGCGGGAAGTCCATTTTTTATATTTTAAAAAGCTTTCTCCTTGTTCGTCACACCAAGGGGGGTGGAAAGCGCATCATTTCCTGTTCCTGTTTCCTGTTGGGCATCTTTTCTGATCAAATGTAAGGGCCGTATGTCTGTTAGTGGTCATTGAAACTGCTAACTTGCTTTTAAGGTGATATATTATACCACCAGGTGTGAGTGTGATTAGAAGCTGCAAGCCGTTTTGAATATCGGCCTTTTCTGACATCACAAGTGGGCGGGTTCACCTAGATGGATAACGAATAGCTGAGCAACGTTTCCTACGGTCCACTGGGTAGGCTGGTAGACTGATCTATCCAGCGTACATCTAGGTGGACACGCCCACTCGTGATGTCAGTAGACACACCTGGTTGTATCATATGTCACCTTTAAGAAACCCCCCGATATTTGGCAGGCGGCAAAATCTCAGATCTGATCGTCTGCTTCAGTGAGACTACCAGCTCTCAAACACTGCTCCCCCCCAGCGCCGTGTCAATGGGTTTGTATTCATGTCGGTATGTCGCCTTCATCCAGAGTGTCAATAGGTTAAGGCTACAGCAGTTTCACCATCCTCCTCAGGTAGGCCGATAGCACTGCACCGCAGACACGGGGGATCGAACCCAGTAACCTTTGCCTGGGAGTCGTACATCTCAGTCTGCCTCCTCCTCCCCCCCTCACCCATGTAATGGCATCTCTGTACTTCTTCAAGCTAGATAATGGAATGCTATGGTTGGCCAGCAGGAAATGCTTTATTCACACTTGACTGTGTACCATTAAACGTATGCACCTTTTGAATGCTAATGCAAGGCCCATCCCGGGAAGCTAGGAAATGTATCTAGGAAATTGTAACTACAAATCGTATGTGTGTTTAAGAATTAGTGAATTCTAACCCGCCCCAACCCCTAATCCCAGCGGTCACAGAACTGCCACCTATAGAAATCCCATCTGTTCGCTAACTCGCCCTTTATTTTTGATTGGATATCCTCCGCGGCTATGCTAATCCAGAGGAAAGTCAGCCACACGGCGCAACATGGCACATCAAATTGCATCAAGCTCGGCCAATTCAAAGCCACACTTGCTTGCATCGGGGCTTGAGTGGAAGCCAAGTGATCCAATTTGTGTGTGTGTGTGTGTGTGTGTGTGTGTGTGTGTGTGTGTGTGTGTGTGTGTGTGTGTGTGTGTGTGTGTGTGTGTGTGTGTGTGTGTGTGTGTGTGTGTTTCCAAAAGGTAGGGTAATTAGATAGGTAATTTAACGCCATACACCAGTAGTCGTAAAAAAAGAGGAAGAAATAAAATATAACTGCAAGGAATGTAAAGGGAGAGCTTGAACAGATGTTACGGTCGCACTATTTGAATGTGTGAAGAACAGACATAAAATGTGTGTGTGTGTGTGTGTGTGTGTGTTTGAGAACCCATGATTCCCACTTGGAAACCGAAGCATTCTTAACATACATCTGACCCAAGTGAATTTTAAGCAAACATTTACAATTCTGAAGCCGTTCACCAGTGCCAACTGTTAATTATCCCCGCTTGACGCAAGACTAAAAAAGCCTGAATGGTGATTAAAGTTTGGACCATGCAATACCCTCATTATGCATCATTTCACCATGTTAAAAGCCACCACTATACTCTTTCCCTTACACCCCACCACCCCCCACCTTCATGCGATGCTATACCCAGTGCCTAAATCACAGTGCTGGGTGTTCTAGGTCAGAAACATGATGGGCAGTCTGTCTGGGTCACTCAGTTGTAAGGACACCTCCTCCTCCACCACGGCTGCCATTGCTGATGACATCTCTCAGAGAGAGAGAGAGAGAGAGAGAGAGAGAGAGAGAGAGAGAGAGAGAGAGAGAGAGAGAGAGAGAGAGAGAGAGAGAGAGAGAGAGAGAGAGAGAGAGAGAGAGAGAGAGAGAGAGAGAGAGAGAGAGAGAGAGAGAGAGAGAGAGAGAGAGAGGGCGAGAGAGAGAGGGCGAGAGAGAGACTCTTTCCCTACCGCAGTAGAGCTGTGTGTGTTCTATATGGAGAAGAGGGAAACAGGCACTATGACGGCATGCATTTCTGTCTTCTAAACATGGTATGGAGGCATCCCCGTGTGTATTAATATTCAGTGTGCGTTGGACGCTGCTGCTGACGCATATGAATGCTATGATACTAGATGATAGGTTTAATCACAAGCGGTGCAGAGATGGAGAGATTGAGAGAGGGGGACGAACCACCAGACGTGAACATTTCTAGATACAGGCAGACATGTAGACAGACAGAGATCGATATAGGTAGACATAGAGACAGATGTATATAGAGACAGATGGACACACTGACAGTTATATAGACATATACTGATATGTCAAGATAGGCAGACACAATGACAGTTATACAGACATATATGGACGGACAGACACATATACAGACAGACAGAGAGACGGTTATATATACAGACAGACATACAGGCATATAGACATGCATAAATATATACAGACAGACACACATATAGACTGATAGACATATAATCAGGTGTATATATATATATACCCATATATAGACATACAGACGGACACAGACAGACGGCTATCTAGACAGTCAGATATATAGAAAGATATTTCGACAGACAGACATACAGACCAACAGATTAATAGATGGACAGACGTGCAGACCGCTAGATAGACGGTATCGTACACGGAGTTCCACATTGACACTCAGACCGTCGCAGGTGCTTTTGGCAAGCTGGGCTGTCATCCATTTGCAAAGTGCTCATATTAAAGCCCTTGTTCCCAGCGACAGGCCGATAGCTAGAGTCTTTTCTTCCTTCTTTCTAATGATGCAGCATAAAAGGGAGGCCCACTGAGGGCCGCGGTCTCCGTGGAGGTGGTCAGAATAGCTTCTGCGCTGAATACAGAACAGAGCAGCCAGTCGCAGGCTTTGAAGGGAGCAACACTGGAAGTGTCTGGTGGTGAGGGTGTTCCCAGCTACTGAGCTGCTGGTTTCAAAGTTCCCTGAATGTGCACAGCCTAACCTGTAGGTAGCCTTGAATCAAACGCCCTAACCCACTACCTACTCCCGAAACGTATCACGATATATGTCCTCCGTTAGTGACTTGAGTTGAAAGCGTCTGCGAACAGTAATATAGTTCTTTATATTTACAGAGGCTTCCATCACCTGAGTTGGACACGTGCAGAACTACCAACACGTATGCCTCGCTGTGGCAAAAATCTCAATAAAGTACTTATTTACCAGCCGAGCTTCGATTATGAGTCTCAGGCAACAAGTATCCCCGGGATTTATACCGTTCAAGCTGGCCCATCACTCTGGGCCCTTTATCTGTCGCTTGCTGTTTATATGCTGTCATCTCTGGCTGTCGGTCGATGTCATTTCCTACGACCAGACAGTGAAATGATCTTGTGGAGATGTAGAGGGGACGGATGGGCCCGGGCACATTAAGAGGCGCCGGTAGAGCCATTAAGGAGGATTGATGAAGGTTAGTCACTCCTCCATAAGTGCGGGTTGACAGGGAAAGGGGACTTGGCTTCGTCTGCTCCTCCTTCCCCCCCATGTTTGTGGGTACCTTACCTCGTTTTTCCCTCTGTTTTTTAACTTCTTGTAAAGACGGCGGCAATATGTGCACATCTTAGTTATGCTCAGTTGTGCGGACAGACAGACAACAGACAACCGTGATACAGACAGACAGACTTTTTGGTGAAACTGCATATCGCCGATCTCTCTCTGTCCCATCCACGCGTATGTAAACTAACTGATGCACCGCCAAATGTGACGTCTTCCCTTGGGTTCACCTCATGTCGTTCTCGAGTGGAATCGTAAACGAAAAAAACAGCGACAAGTTGTCCTTGTTCGTCGTCTAGACGATTGTGACCGTCAGATCCTCACGCATGACTGCCCGCGCCGCTGCACGCACCATCCGTGTTCTATTAACCCTCACAGATATCAGTTGGAACACAGGTCGAGTGGAGCTCCTGTAAGATGGCCGCCATGTTGACTTTTTGAAGGCAGCATCGGTATCTGTATCGTCTCCACCCACGTGTGTGTGTGTGTGTATGTGTGTGAGTTATTGTGTGTGTGTTTGGGAGAGTGTGGGTGTTTTTGTGTGGGTGGGAGTGTGTGTGTGTTTGTGTGTGTGGGTGGTTGTGTGTGTGTGTGTGCGTGTGTGTGTGTGTTTGTATGTGGGTGTTTCTGTCTGTGTGTGTGTGTGTGTGTGTGTGTGTGTGTGTGTGTGTGTGTGTGTGTGTGTGTGTGTGTGTGTGTGTGTGTGTGTGTGTGTGTGTGTGTGTGTGTGGCGTCGTTCTCGTCTGCCGTGTGATCTGCAGGCATCAAAAGCGCTTGGCGTCCAAACTCCACGGGACGCTGAGATGTGGCTGATCTCGTTGTTTTTCCTGTTGCGGCGGCGAACAGAAAAAGAGCGCTTCTCTGTCTGTCGAAGATGTCCTTGTCCATTCCTTTCTGCATAACCCCCTGCACTCTCCATCTCTCTCTCCCTTCCTCTCTCTTTGTGCCTCTCAGTCTATGTCGATCTATAATTTTTCCCATCTCTCTCTTCCCCCATTGCTGGTTCACATTGAAGTCTGAGCGTTTCTTTTCATGAGCCCGGGCGCCGACTCCTGGGTTTCTAAGCTATGCAAATGCCTTCCCGCCTGAGAAACTAAAGCCGTCTTTGTTGGTTCAGGGAGACCTCCTTCACCCAGTCCTTCATCATTCCCTTCAGCTCGGACCCCTCACACTCCTCCTCCGTAATCTCTCAGTCTCTCTCTCTCTCTCTTGCCCTCTCTCGCTTAGCCTCCCTTGTCCTCTCACCCTCACGTCTCTCTCTCGCTCCCTCGCCCACTCTATTTTGCTCCGTCACCCTCTCCTACTCCCTCTTTCTCTCTTTCCATCACTCACTCTCTCTCCTTCTCTTGCTCGATCTCTCTAGCTCCCTCTCCCTTGCTATCTCCCTTTCTAGCTCTCTCTCTTTCTCTAGCTCTCTCTCTTTCTCTTGCTCGATCACTCTCTCTCTCTCTTACTCTCTCTCCCTTGTTAGCCCCACTTCTAGCCCTCTCTTTTCTCTCTTTCGTGCTCTCTCGCCCTTGCTATCACCCTTTCTAGCCCTCTCTCTCTCTCCCCCTCACTTTCCTCCTTGCCCCCTCTCTGCCTCCTTTTCTTAACGATTAGAGTGGACAGACATCTATATGTACGCCTCAATCAATGAGGTGCTGAGGCATACATATCTCTCTCTATATCTTTATATATATATATATATATATATATATATATATATATATATACACACACAGCTATATATACACACGCTGCACATCGCTGCACTTTTGCAGAGGAAGTAATTTGCTGCAGTGGAACAGAGAGCAACACACATGGGGGAATACTCGACACCCCAGGGTGGGGCTGTAGATAACACCCAGCTTAATCACGGCAAGAGGCGCCTCTCCTCGGACCGGGTCTGTGGAGAGAAGCCGCCGCTGAATATATACGCTGCGAAAAATAAACGTCTCTCAAGCACCGGTCAAAGAACACCTGAAACGGCTCCGGGGAAGCAAAAATGAACATTTTCTTGGGAGTTTATATATAGGGCCGTGTGTGAGTCTCTAAGGATGGGTCCACCGTGTACGGCTGTTAGATCAGATTAGTTGGTACGGTCCGGTGGGTTGTGTCTTTCCTAGCGTTACATATCGGTTGGTCGCTCCCAGGTGTGATGTCACTGGAGGATTTGTTTTTGAAACGGATGCTAATAGTAGCTAATCAAGCTAATCACGCTAGGTGGCAAAACGGTTGCCACTCTTTTCAAAACGGACGGACGTTGTCGTGGCGACGGACAAAACGGCGCTTGGCGGCCGCAAAGTCCGGGGAATGTTTTTATTATTTTTCCGTCCAAGGTGAGAGGAGAGGCGGAGAGTGTTTGGCCTTGTGGTGCGCCTCTGTTATACCGGCTGTTTTGAAGAGGTAAGAACCAAAATCGTTGATGGCGAGTAGCGTGGAGTAGGAGGGCAGGGGCGGGGGGTGGGCGGCTAGTGGGGGAATAAAGCAGCGACGCTCAAGGTATCATTAAGGCTGTAAAAGGGAAGCAATTACGACCGACAACATCCGAGCAGGCTTCTTCAGAGGGCGAGTGGGGAAGCTAAAGTGCTCAGTTTTTTTGTGCAGAACAACAAAATCATTTCGATAATGAATAATTATATTACATGAAGTCAGGGTATTTTCTGGCTCAGGAAATTAGCTTCTATTGTTCGTTTTCAAACACCCTCATGTCGGTTGGAGGCAAAGGACTGGAAAAAAACAAAGATCAACATTCCACAGAGCTCCCGCTTCCACACATGAGTCACCCTGCTGAGAATGTTCTCCACAACCAAGGTTGTGCTCTATATTTTATTTGGTTCTGTTCGTTTGATATTTCTCTTTTCAGACGGCCCTGACGCCGCCGCCGCCGCCACACTAGTTCATCGAACCTAGCTGTATCGCCCCAGCTCAGTCAGGTGGCCGACCCCGTTCTTTGAATGGGTTCAGTCAACACAACTCCCTCTCCTTGGGATCACTCACACCCAAATCCGCCCACCGCAGCCCCCCCCCCAAAACCTCCTCCACCTCCTCCACCACCTCCACCAGCAGCACCATGGACCAAAGAAGCTTATGGTAACCTGGCTGCTCCCACTGCTAAGCCGAGCAGCCAAAGCATCTCTGAGCTGCTTGTTCTCTGCTGTACTTAGTGGGTACCGCGGGAGTTGTTGGAGCCAAAATCCTCCTGGTTGTATTTTATAGATGGCCCCCAATTAGGTTACCGCATCCTCCATTTATTAACGCAAGATGGATCTTAGAGATCTGGACTGATGAAACGGTGTCTCGCTTTGGTTGGCGTATATTCCATATTCCGGCTATTTATGATTGCAATCATTCAATATGGAGGATTGTGATGATAGCAATGATTGCGATGATGATGCTGTTGGCCAAGCAGATGATGATAATGACATTGATGATGGCGGCCATGTTGACGTGATAATGGCTAAAAAAACAGAAGCAGCCCATGATTCAATTTTCGGTTAGTTTATTCTCCTGAGAAACACCAGTATGCTGGTCTGTCGAAGAAGAGGGTTGCCGATTGTAAAGTCGCGTTAAAATCTCTTCTCACAAATTGTGTGATCGCAGTTGACTTTCCACTTCAGTGCAGTTTTCTCTTCAAGATGGTAATTTTGTCCATCCGTCTGAAATTATTTCCTTTTATCTTTATTTTCCTACTTGACGGTGTGCAACAATAAACAGTAATAATAAAAAAATAAAATAATAATAATAATAGCTGCTAAAACATCAAACCACCAAAACCAAACAACGCGACACAGTGACGGTCAAAGCTAAACTAGGACGGCGGAGCCTTCTAGAAACAGCAGCAAAACAACAAAAGGTGCTCATTGACTTCGCCCCCCCCTGAGACCTCTGTCACCCCTCGCTGGGCGCTGAACACCTGGGCGCCGCTCTGCCTTTGTCTCCGTGGCGGAGCTTAAGCCGACGTGGCAGGGGCCCCCTGCGTTAACACACACGACGGGAGCGACGCACCAATCACGGAGCCCACCGCCCGCTGATGGAGGTAAAGGCAGCCGACAAGGGCAGCCCCAGAGAGGGGGTCTCTTAACGGCAGGCGGAGAGACAAGCAGCAGCAGGGGGGACGGGGGGGACGCGCTCAACAAGAGTCTGAAGCCAACCTTCACCCGCGTCTCTTCAGCCTACACAGGCGTCCTAAGTGCTTGCGCCGGGGATGGGATGTCTGTTGTCATGGCGACCGTTTCCCGAAGACTGGCATTGCATGTTTGCCGACTTTCCCCCGCTCTCTCTCTCTCTCTCTCTCTCTCTCTCTCTCTCTCTTGCGCGCTCTCTCTCTCTCTGTCTCTCGCTTTTTTTTGCTCTCTCCCTCTCTCTCTCCGTCTTTCTCTCCCTCGCTCGTTCGGCCGTTCCTACGTTCATAGGGTGTCTTGGCCCACCTGTCTCCTCCACCTCTCTCTCTCTCTCTCTCTCTCTCTCTCTCTCTCTCTCTCTCTCTCTCTCTCTCTCTCTCTCTCTCTCTCTCTATCTACCGTCCCACGTGCCAGGAAATCAATAGCTGAAACAAATGTGAAGTGATTGCAGAAATAAGTGCACCAATCCTTGGTACCACACAATTGTTAACAATCGTACCTCAGAGCGTGTAAGATTGTTTGGGGAAGGGCGGGGGGAGGCTCTGACAGGCAGGAACAGTGGTGGGGTGAGGGTGTTGACAATGACGGCTTCAGTAGTCTCCCAGCGTTCAAATATTGTGACAAACTACCAGACAGCATGCAGTTCTCACACGCACACACAGATACACTCGACAAAGTGCACAAACACCAAGCAATAACGCAGCAATGACATAAACTTGCAATCACACACACTAAACGCACAAAGTGCACACACCAACAAAATAACACAACAACAACCTTAACTCAGAAACACATACACGCACACACACATACACACACACTAACGCACAAAGTGCACACCAAACAATAACATAACAACCTAAATTCAGACACGCACTCAAACTAACACACTAAGTGCACACACCAACCGATAACGTAACAAAGACCGGAAATTGGTCTGACACATACATATACACACACTCACCCACACACACACACAAACACACACTTGAAATCAGGCCCCCAGGATTTCGAGCATGCTGCCATGCTCCTTGTGATTGCAGATTGACTCCTGCGCTGTAGAAAGTCATGTTGCGCCTCGCCTCATCAAAGTCAATCCAACGAGCCTGAGCAGTCACGGCATTTTCATTTGCTTGTGTGTACGTCCCCCTCTGTGGGTGTGTGTGTGTGTGTGTGTGTGTGTGGGTTGGCTCACTTCCCAAGCCCTTTTTTGCACAAAAGCGTGATTTATCACTCCATTCACGCATCAGCTGCTCCGGAGCGGGGGATTTTGTGACTCGTTCGCTCCGACCGCGTCATAGATCACATGACACACCGACGGTGACGAACGGCGGTCACACTCACGCCGGTGGAGAGGAGAACCACTCGCCTTTCAACCACGCGTTGGCACCAGCGACCGTCTGGGCCGTTAACAGAATCGTAATACACACCCGCCGTTGGTACTCTGCGTGTTTCTGGAGGGTTCCACTAGAGGGCGCACTCTAAAACTCTGACTGTATACAACGTCCAGATTGGCGTGACATAAACTATTAAACAAAGCTAGATTTCGAGGAGGTCGCCATCTTGTTTAGTCGGAAATCCCTGCCGAAATAACGTCAACAGAGGCTTCTTCACGCTGTTGTGGTCGCCGCGGCCCTGCCACTTGACCCCTGACCCTGTCACGACCTCGCACTGCCCCTACGGTTCACGTGCCTGTTGTTCTTGTTGAGGGCATGCACAACTAACAAACAACCCTCCAAACCGACACAGGAGATACGAGGCAGACATCACGCAAGTGCGTATACTTTTTTGCCTCAAAATCACTGAGATCTTCCCCCAAAAGTCTCTCCCCTGCCTAATCGTTGTCCATGTTTTTTGCCAGGGCGTTTGATCTCGGCGTTGCCTAGAGCCTTGTATCGTCCGAGGGGGTAATGTAACCAGGTTTGATTCAAAAGCAACCGATTCTTTCAGTGTCTGACTCCCGGGTACATACTACGGATGTCAGTTGACGTATTTGCCATAGTGATGAAAGTTACTTCGCGTCAAACTTCGGGGTTCTTTTCATTGGTCCCCCCTCTGCTCCTCTTTACAACAGAGCAGTCAGTGATGTAAAGTTATTCCATCAGGGAATGTAGTGCCCGGGTTTAGGGTTAAATTCATGGCCGTAATATTTCAGGGGGTATAACAGAGATGTGGTTAAAGGAGGGAGAGGCAGTGGACGACCAGAAAAAAATATATCTTTTCACTTTTGCTGTTTGACTCCCCTTACTGTGCTCTGCTGGGTGCCTCATTGAAATTCAGGCTTTGGCATTCAGAGAAAAAAAAGAAATCAGCAAACCAATTGTGTTTTCCAGCCGCCAGCTCGGTTCTCCTGTGCACAGCGAGAGGTGTGCTCTCGTTCTTGTGGAGTGTAGCTCTCTCAGTCGCAAACAAGACCGGGAATCGGCCCACGCTCCCCTTCGTGAAGAAATAATGAAATAAAAATACAAATATCGCCTGATTTTCAGTCTCAACACCTGCTGGCTCTCCACCATTCATGTAAGAACTAATCACATGCAGGGGCTGCGTCTGCGGGAACACACCGGCGGAGATGTAGTTGAATTATACTAGAGTACATGCAGACAGTATGGCTTTAATGCACACTGAATCCATCGCTACTCCACCCTATGGCTGCCGCAGTAAGCCACTCAGGAAATCTAGCAAAATGGGTGAGAATGGATAAAGACCGGCTTCATTAAACGAGTAACAAATGATTGAATGACTACGTCTGTCGGAGCAGGAGTAATCCGATAAATGCAAGGAGAAG
>NC_044068.1:5264044-5316733 GCF_902167405.1 Gadus morhua
GTCCGTCTCTGGGCGTTCCTTTAGCGATGGTGCAGTGATTCAGTCCGCTGTTTCAATGACTCATTTAAGGAGACACGGTGAGGTGTGTGTGTGTGTGTCTAAATGTGTGTGTGTGTGTGTGTGTGTGTGTGTGTCTAAATGTGTGTGTGTGTGTGTGTGTGTGTGTGTGTGTGTGTGTGTGTGTGTGTGTGTGTGTGTGTGTGTGTGTGTGTGTGTGTGTGTGTGTGTGTGTGTGTGTGTGCGGTGTTATAAAGACAGAGCTTCAGTACTCTGTTAAACGAAATCCCTGTACCAGAATACGCTTGTAAAACAGCCTTCCTTATAACTTCTCTGTGTTTGTATTTGCCTCATGAACGCCGTTGGCTAACAAAGAGAACTGGAATCCGGCCCGTTTGTCATCCTTCCCTATTCACTGCGGATTTAGATTAATCAGTTTTTGTGCAATGGAATTCTTTTTTTTCTTTTTTTAAAGCTTGATTGAATAAATGCAGATTATATGCTCTCTTTCTATGATAACAGCCGGGGGTTTTGTGAAAAGGATGTATATGATGAACCTCATTGTAGTGGTTTGTAATTTTCTCCACCAGATACTATTTTTTTTAATCTTTTTTTAACACTTTGATTGCCTCTTGTTCAGCTTGAAGTCAGCCCTGGTGCTCTGTCTGGGCCTGTGTCAAGCGATAGCCCATAGAGAAAGAGGGAAAGAGAGCGAGAGAGAGAGAGTGGAGCAGATAAGCAAGGACGTTATTATACAATATACTGGACTTAAATGAATTATTATGGAATATGTTTGGTAATTGCGAAGATAAAAGTCAACAATCGGGTCGTGGTGCTGCAGGAGAAGATTAGAGTGGAGGGAATATTGAGTTCTGATATGGAAGTCGGAATCTCGACAAAAATAGGCCAAAGAATTAGATTCGAATCGCGCAAAAGTCTGTATGTTTTTTCCGATTCAACTCTCAACGACGAATGTCAGATATTAATTCTGATTTTGCGACTGGCTTCTGAGAGTGTTTGTTCGGCCTGAATAATAGAGTAGGAGTCGTTCACGGTTATATCCATTAATACCTGCTGATGATACCTGCCATCGCTTTGTTTGTTTGTCAATGCGCAATCAGTCAGAAGAACACTCGACTCAAAGAAATTGTAGGAGGTGCGGCATATAAACAGACACACACATACACATAGACACAAACACACACACACACACACTTGTATGCACACACAGACACGCACTTGTACTCAGACACTTGTGCGTACAAACACACACACACAAACACACTGGTACACACACACACACACACACACACACACACACACACACACACACACACACACACACACACACACACACACACACACAAACAAACAAAGGGCACACACCAACCAATAACGTAACAATGGCCGAAGATTGGGTTCAAACACACACACACACACACACACACACACACACACACACACACACACCTCCGTGTTTATCTGAAGTCCTCTGCCCAGCCTCTGTGGTGCCTGCTGTATTTTAATGGCAATGAGATAAGCCCCGTAATGCTGTTCTTGTTGGGCTTCTTGTTGTCGCTGTTTGTTCTGGAAGCTTGTGTGAATTTCTTGGCAGAGAGACAGCAGCGGTGACGTTGTCTAGGCCCACCACAAGGGAGGGGGGGGGGGGCTCGGAGTGCATCCATGCTCTGCTCATTTGGCTGCCTATCCACCAGGAACCAGGGATAAACACACACACACACAGAGACACGACACACACCTGCACACACACACATACACACTGAGACGCACACTCACACACACATGCACATGTACACGCACACACAGAAACACATGCGTACACGCATACACAGACACACATGCACAGACATAAATGCACCCACTCACAAATATACATACACCACCACACACATGCAAGCACACACACACACACACACAGACACACACACACACACACACACACAGACACACACACACACACACACACACACACACACACACACACACACACACACACACACACACACACACACACACACACACACACACACACACACACACACACACAATCACTCCCTCACTCTCACACAATCAGCCTCTCATATACTTTCGCACACTTTCTACTACAAGGCATTTCAGAGTCCCAGACTATGAGCAACACATTCACACCAGTTATTTTCTAAAGAGCTAAATGTGTTCACTTCCTGTGTGCAGCCGTGCAACGGGACAGATAACCGAGGTAGGATGGAGAGCCGGGCGTTGCACCCCGTTCCCCGTTGGGGACGTCATGTGACCAATTCCAATCCCACCAAAAAAAAAAAAGGAAACACATCCACCTCCGTGCTGCACTGTGTTCGCCGCTTACAGTACTTCCTCTGTCTCCCCCCCCCCACTTCCTGTATCATTTCCTGTGGCTCCTCTGTTTTTATTATTCTGAAGCCGAGGGGTGTGGGACTGGGTAATGTGTGTGAGCGATGGCCCCGGTGACTAGGCCCTGCAGAACACGTTACCGGGATCCGAGAGAAGAGCAGAACAAGGAGAGGAGATTAAAACGGTCTTCCTCTTGAGAGAGAGAGAGAGAGAGAGAGAGAGAGAGAGAGAGAGAGAGAGAGAGAGAGAGAGAGAGAGAGAGAGAGAGAGAGAGAGAGAGAGAGAGAGAGAGAGAGAGAGAGAGAGAGAGAGAGAGAGAGAGAGAGAGAGAGAGAGAGAGAGAGAGAGAGAGAGAGAGACGGTGTGAGACAGAGCTCATTATTAATACGGCATGACACATGCATACATCTGGAATGATCCCGGATGCTTCGCCATGGATCATAAAATTTCCCAAGGTGCCTTTCGCTCATCGTGTTACTGAGAGTCGACACGACAAGTCTTATAAATCATTACAGTGGGGGAGAGAGAGACAGAGAGAGACAAAGAGAGAGATGTAGAAAGGATAATCTTTGTGTGGTTGTGGGGGTCGCTCGGGGTGAAATGATGTTTGTTTTGACGACAGGTGACATAGCTGTCAGAAAACATTCGCATGGTTATATCCGAGTGAAGTGTTTGTCACGGCGAATTGGGCTCGGTCATGGCGCTGCTTCTGATTGGTTATTCTGATCGGTTGAGTTATGCTGTGCTCTCCATTTTGTAAGGGCAACAAACCACAACACTGTAGGACTTTGTGTGGTTTGGCTAATCAGCTAATGCAATCCAATACAGTCACATGGTTCTGCTGGATTATTATGCATCTTTTAAAGACTCCAGTGGATACCATAAGCACATTTATGAGCTGGGGCCACCCTAAGGGTTAAACTTCATTAATCATGATGAAAAATTGAGGTGGGGGGGAAGAAAACTTCTTTTTTTTTTCTCCCCCTAGACTCTGGGGAATGAGATTCCTGCTAGATGGTTGCGGCGAGAGCGCTGGGATTAGCATAGCATGTTGAGACCTTTAGGTGATATTTAACCTCCAGATGAACTCAACCAGGGCTGGGTGAGCTGCTTTTGTGAAGGAGTTGTGCGCCGTAATAGAAATCCCCAGCATCATTTGCATGCATCGCTTAAGTCTGGCAGTGTTGCGATCCCGGGCGACTCGGCCGCCGTTTCAGAAGCAAACTCCAAATTGAAATGCTGTTAAGAACAGACTGTTGTGGGATGATCCGTCGCCCTGGAATAAAGCGGCACTATAAATCATTATGACCGCTCATATTCTTTGAGCAGTGTTTTTATAGTCCTAAAAAAAAAAAAAGAATGGATCGTACTTACAACGTTTTTTTTCTTTTGTTGCCAAAGTGAATTATTATGCCGAAGAAATATGCCCCTTAAAGTTAATAAGAAATATGAGCTTTGAAACCAAGAGGAAGACGGAAAGAAAACTCTCATCTCAGCCCGATACCGTACTTCAGATCTAAAGACACTTTTGTACTTAAAGTAATGACAGTTGAGACTGTTAAAAATAGTTGAATAAACCTAATATACATGATACGATTTGATGTCGTAATGTCATTTAAAAGCCATGTCGATCATTATAATGTTTATTTCCCTCTTTCAACGGTACTATACCGTGAAACACTACATACCTGCGGCGTGCTAGCTGGCTAGCACAGCTAGCGCTCGGACGCTATACTGCCGGAATCAGGCGGTAAATGCCCGCCGGCTGTGTAATTGGAATTTCCACTCTCGCTCTTTTCCCTCCTTTTTATGTTAGCCCGTCACCCGCGTATCCCTCACAGTAGATCGTCCAAATGAGCTGTCATCCATGATGGATTTCCACATTTCAGGGATGCCTGCGTTGGCGTAGTAGCACCATTAGAGAAGGGTTATGGCGCGCGTGTGCGCAGTGGCGGCAGCAGCAGGAGTGGCTGCTGTTTAACTACCGACCAGGAGGGGAAAACTGGCAGTTGGCAGTCGGGATTGGCGGTTGCTCTCAACCTCGACGTGTAATGTACATGCAAAGCGGACACGAGTTGACTTAATAGTACACTCCCCACTCCGACCCCCCTACCCTTCTCTCCCGGCGTTGTGTGGAACACCATTAACCCGCTTTTGAAACTAGCAGCTAGTGTTGGAGTTAGCCTTCAGAAACGACTGCTTTAAAGCAAAGCAGTGTTTACTGGTTTGGAGTGGTTTGCTGCTATATAAAGGCAAACATCTGGGTGAGGTGTTATTGTGGTTGCTATGGTGTGTGTGTGTGTGTGTGTGTGTGTGTGTGTGTGTGTGTGTGTGTGTGTGTGTGTGTGTGTGTGTGTGTGTGTGTGTGTGTGTGTGTGTGTGTCTGTGTCTGTGTGTTTAAATGTACAGTATGTTGCTTGAACATCGAAAAAGGAATAAAGGGTGACATTTTAATAAGGGTTCTTTATGTTTCTCGGAAGGAAACCAAATGCATCAACCATGGCGTCAGTATCACTGAACAACGCATTGAAATCATTTGTTAGAGTCAGAATATTATGCTTGCAGATTTGGATGAGAGAAAGTCACAGCAAATTGCCGGCAACCCTATTCTCCACCCGTGCTGCTGGGTGCTTCTGATGGATGTCTTGAGGTTGGATTACCATCAAGTTGGGCTATTTCAGTACTTAATTAATTGGTTTTGATTCCTTCAAATCTTAAATTTAACAATCCAATATCGATTATGTAAATGCTGACAACGATTCTTTTCTCTGCATATTTTTTATTTTATTTTATTTTATTTTTTGCACATTCTCCCACATGGCTCCAACTTGCTCTCTCTCTCTCTCCGTCTCTCTCGCTCTATCTTCTCACACACACACACACACACACACACACACACACACACACGGACACACACACACACACACACACACACACACACACACACACACACACACACACACACACACACACGGACACACACACACACACACACACACACACACACACACACACACACACACACACACACACACACACGCGCGCATCTAAAGTCGGGCGGAACGAGACAAACTAATAGCCTGTCGCTGTCCAATCACCGCTACTTGTCTGACCCTGCCTTTCGGTCATCCTCTAATTGCTTGTGGTCACACGACACTCTCTTCTCCACTCTGACCTTTTCATTACCCTTTTTCTCTGATAGCTGCGCCATATTTTCCCCCTTTTTACTGTTAAAAAACAAGGCATACGCTCACATTCATCTGAATGTTGCGGTGCTACGGATATGTGTCAGGGGTGTCTGCCAGAGAACGTGACTTAACGGAGGAATCTTCCTTCAGTCTATGACTGAAGGAAGAATCCTCCGTCAGGTCACGTTCTCTAGCAAAAATCCTCAGTTCAGTCACGTTGGAACAAGTGCTCTCAATATTAAAGCGTTCGCTACTTCTTTAGGCTGTTACGGCACCGGACTAGGAATCTCACAAGACTTGGAGGACGGAAAAAACGCAGCGTGTCGGATTTTGGATGAAACATGCTGTTTTTCAAGCGGCGTGTTGGTTAACACTGTTAATGGGTTTTGCGCTGTACATTTTCCAGGGCATTTCTTTGGGGGTCTCTGATGATCGGCTGGTTTTCGACGGCTTATCACAGCGATGGCCGTTCCTAGTTTGACTTCCCAGCATGTGGTCGTTCTGAGACGGAGACGGCAAGAGTGCAGAGCAGCGAATGGATTGAACATGAAAAGATGGGGTTGGGGGGGGGGGGGGGGGGGGGGGGGGGGGGGGGGGGGGGGGGGTGGGAGAGCAGGGAGATATAGCCCTGGGGGGGCGGGGGCGGTGGGGGGGATGTACAAGCTGTACACTGCGAGGCACAGGCACGCAAGCATATGCAATTTTATACGGACGTACACATGCGCGTATACATTTGATTTTGTGTACACAGCGCGATCCCTTTCCGCTGGTAAGCAAAACCAGGAGGCTGCACATCCATCACATAACATCAGGATTTATGACTGTGTGCTTGTGTGTGTGTGTGTGTTTGTGTGTGTGCGTGTGTGCATGTGCGGTCATGTGCGTGTTTAGGTTTGTGTACTCAACCACACCTTTAACAAGGCTGTTTCGATACCAATTATGCGTGTGTGTTTATGCAGAAGCACATAGGGTATGAAAGGGTCAAAAATATAAGTAATAGCATATGTGCGTCCACACCTGCCCTCCGTATATGGGCTCCCCAGATCCACTTTCCATATATGTGCTCCCGAAATCTGCTCTCCATAAATGGATTTCGATCCGCCCTCCATATATGGGCTCCCCAGATCCACTTTCCATATATGGGCTCCCCAGAATTGCCATATATGGACTCCCTAGATCCGCCCTCCATATATGGGCGTCCCTAGATCCCCTCTCCATATATGGGCTGGCCGGCTGGCTTCTCCAAGGTGGGAGTGCTGATCGGGCCCTTCAGGGAGCCCGCATTACCGATGCAAGAGCCGGGGTCAAGGGAGAGGAAGTCAGAGTCTGCTTGCGCCAACAGGGGCCTGGGGCCGTTGTGGTTTAATGATAGCGCGCCGGTAGGAGATAGGGCCGCCAGCACAGCCGGGCTATGTTTGTACCATCCCGGGGATTCGGAGAGACGTCAGGGTGAGGTGGAGGAATTGGATTAGCGCTGTGTGGCGCAACTTGGACGGCGTGTGCTGCGGCGCCACCGGGCGCTGATTCCCCCGAGCGAGCGCTAAACTGTAAGGCTGCGGTCCCAGCTGAGAATCGCTTTCTTTCTTTTTTTTCTTCCCCGCTGTTTGTTTTCTGGTTACCCTTTCAGTGTATGGTACGGTCCGCCGAGGCATTTGGTTTGTGTTAAATACAGAATGAAAGGCCACACAGGGAGAAACCTCATGCGTGGTTCACTGCCCTTTTCCTTTTTAAAGTCGTAGGCAAATATTAACTGGTATTGATATTTTCGATATTGGATCGATATTGTTTGTCCAATAGCGATACCCCAAGGGATTAGGTCAGATGGTCATTGACCCCCCCACTGTCCTCCGTCATGTCCTGGAGATCCCCATTACGTGATATTGAATTATTGAATCAATAAAGTATACATCTATCATCCATCTCTCTTTATATGATTGCAGATCAATTACTGCAATCTAGAACCCAATGGATCAACTGCATGAATGTAGCATGACTTGCGCTGATTTACAGAATACGTTCACACACCACCCACCCACTGGTGAGGGCCATAAAAAGCTGATCTAATTGGGGCACGAGATTAGCACCCCCATCCAAGGAGGGGAGCCATATTGTCCCTTCTGGGGCCTACGGTGGCCTCTCACTGGAGGTGTGCACTTGGCTGCCAAATGGAGGGAATTTAATTATTCTCGCTGTGTTATTTATCATCTCTATCGCCTCTCTATACCCTCCCGTACCACATACACACACACACACACACACACACACACACACACACACACACACACACACACACACACACACACACACACACACACACACACACACACACACACACACACACACACACACACACACACGTACACATGCACAAACAGATTGACACACTCACTCACGCATGCACTCACGCATCCACACACACACACACACCTACACACGCACGCACGCACGCACGCACGCACACACACACACACTGCGTAGTCTTCCTCAACCTTCTTACATTTATTTGAAAGGCTGGGAGCCAGAGGTTTTTATTTTATATTTATCCAGGGCTGGGCACAGTGGTGGTAAAGCCTTTACAGCAGTAGGCCCCATCCTGTTTCTCCCCCGCTAACAGAGGTTGAGCCAACCTCGCGTTTCCGTCGTTGTGACATCGGCGCTGCGTACCGCCCACGGCCTCGCGAGGGTCACGCACAAACGCGTACCAACAACAAATTAGCCTCATCCGCGAGGAGGCCTTTTTTCCTCTTTGTTTATTTGTGTTGTGCGTGTCTGTTTCGTGTGGCCGCCCGGCGCATTGTCATTTCATTGTCAGCGTCTGTCCGTGTCTGTGGTCCGCATCCGCAGCGCTGGGAACAGCATGCGCTTAATAAATGCGTTTTACTTGCCGGTCCTACCGCAACAAAGTCCTGGATTTATGTTAATTCACCGTGGCTCCCTGCGTTGTCGGATAATGACAAACGCAGTACCCGCTCCGCCTCATGTTGACTGGCGAGAAGAAGGAAAACAAAAAAGTGGATTTGGCCCCAGGCGTATGGATATTTTATTGACGGAAGATGTCCTCCTTCGTCAATAAGACACATCGGGTGTGTTTTCGGAACACCCGGCTCCGACATCCGACATTCCGATCGGTCTCCTCTCTCGTTAGCCCCCCCCCCCCTCGTTCTTAGCCCCGCTCCTGCTCATGCTCCCAGTGGGGGGGGAATGAAGAACAACTTTGACGCTCACTTCTCGCCTACTTCCCCGGCCATGGGCCAGAATAAAACAAAATGTCAGACGAAGCTAAGCTCGCCCCTGCTCCTATACACCTCCCTTCCCCTCCATCCATTGCTTCGACCAATCCCATGTGTCCCGAGACAACATGTCTACTCTGTGGAGCCCCCCCAACACCCCCCATGTACCTCCTGGTCAGGCTCCCATCCTCACTACTCTGACATCTCCAGCCGTGACCGGTATCTATAGACGCCGCTGACTTTAAATGAAGGTCCAGGTGTGTGACGATCCATCACGGCCGCGGTCGCTCCGTGGTCCAGACGGCGTCGGAGCGTGATGCATGGGCCTATCCCTGTCTCCATCCGTCTCTCTGCCGCTCGCTCGTCCCCTCGCTCAGTAGCTCCCTCCGTCTCTCTCTCTCTGTACCTCTCTCTCTTTCTTTCTCTGTATCTCTCTTTACCTCTCTATCTGGACCTCTCTCTCTCTCTCTCTCTCTCTCTCTCTCTCTCTCTCTCTCTCTCTCTCTCTCTCTCTCTCTCTCTCTCTCTCTCTCTCTCTCTCTCTCTCTCTCTCTCTCTCTCTCTCTCTCTCTACCTTTCTCACTGTAGGTCTCCATCTCTATTTTTCTTTAGAACACTCTCTGCCTCTCTGTACTCTCCTGTATCTCTCTCTATCTTTTTATTTCTCTCCCTTTCTCTGTATCTCTCTTTCTTTATATCTGCTTCCCTCTCTGTCTCTCTGTACCACGCTTTACCGCTATCTCATTAGCCCTCTACCTCTCTCTCTCTACCTCTATCTCACTAGCCCTCTACCTCTCTCTACCTCTCGCTCTCTCTCTGCTCTTCTATCTCACTAGCCCTCTACCTCTCTCTACCTCTCTCTCTCTCTCTACCTCTAACTCACTAGCCCTCTCTCTACCTCTCGTTCTCTCTCTCTGTTCTTCTATCTCACTAGCCCTCTACCTCTCTCTACCTCTCGTTCTCTCTCTCTGTTCTTCTATCTCACTAGCCCTCTACCTCTCTCTACCTCTCGTTCTCTCTCTCTCTGTTCTTCTATCTCATTGGCCCTCTACCTCTCTCTACCTCTCGCTCTCTCTCTTTCTGTTCTTCTATCTCATTAGCCCTCTACCTCTCTCTACCTCTCGTTCTCTCTCTCTGTTCTTCTATCTCACTAGCCCTCTACCTCTCTCTACCACTCGTTCTCTCTCTCTGTTCTTCTATCTCACTAGTCCCCTACCTCTCTCTACCTCTCGTTCTCTCTCTCTGTTCTTCTATCTCACTAGCCCTCTACCTCTCTCTACCTCTGGTTCTCTCTCTCTGTTCTTCTATCACATTAGCCCTCTACCTCTCGTTCTCTCTCTCTGTTCTTCTATCTCACTAGTCTCCTACTTCTCTCTACCTCTCGCTCTCTCTCTCTCTGTTCTTCTATCTCACTAGCCCTCTACCTCTCTCTACCTTTCGTTCTCTCTCTCTGTTCTTCTATCTCACTAGTCTCCTACTTCTCTCTACCTTTCTCTCTGTTGTTCCATTCTCCTCGCCGCAGCCTTAACCTCCCATTTTACACTCCACAGAGCAACCGCTGTTTTCTTTTATCCCTGCCCCCCTCCTCACCCCTTCCTCTACCCCCTTCCCCCCCAAACACGCCACAACCTAACCCAAACAATTCCATCTATGGAGTCCCCTCCGCCAATGTCCTCCATAATGTTGCAGGTCCAACACTGCAGTATGTTAGGCTTGGAGAGTGCAGTATATTCAGGTTGGATTTCATTACCAAGTGCGAGGGGAGAGACAGTGCAGGCTGCTGCAGTATATTAAATTCTGCTGTTAGGAACGTATTGCAATCCTTTGGGTGGGGGAAAATACCTTGTTATTGCAACATGCGTGTCTCACGTTATAAAGGGATGATTTGCTTGATTAGAAAGACACCAAGCTCGTGTCATCCTCGTTTTTTAATGATGATATGGAGGAATCACAAGATTATGGGTGTTATGAGAATAACGACGGAATATCCATTTCGTTGTAGTCAGACTGATTGATTGCAATGCGCTCTTGTACCTTGTAAGAAAGGATGGTTACTGGTGATGTCACAGTCTCCATTCTGCTGTACAGTTTTGCTACCGCGTCGCAGTATTAAGCTTCATAAACGTACACCGTATACATGTACAGAAAGACGCAACACTGAACAACGCAACACTACACAACACAACAAGACCAAACAAACAGGTACACTTTGATGTGGTTTGCTTTGTTCTGTGTCTTGCTTTTGTGTTCATTTGTTCTTGTTCTTGGTTATTATGTCATAGCAACGCTCACTAAGGTTATTTTCGCTCATATTCGATACACACTCAGGCTAACATGAAAACAAGCAGACCTATATAAGCAAGAGCCACGCTTTAAACAAGGACACTGTGTGACCGGGACCCCTTTTCATGTGTGATTAATCAAACTATTATCCACACCTCTTCATTACTTTTAGAGAACTAAAGGACAACTTCAACCTTCTCCATGGAGAACCACACGTTGTTGAATAGGGTAGGCACGCTCAGATCCAATTAGCTTTTTATGCTCATCCAATGTAGATTGGTCCTCAATAAAGAGCTGTAGACAAAAGCAATAGCAGGGAGAGGAAAACTGCAAACAAGAGGAGAGAGAGAATTGAGGAGAATTTCCGCATGGTGGGAGAGAGGGGATGACGGAGGGGGCAAATTATTTTGTTGACAGACAAGGTTAAGGTGTCAGTCTAAACAGCTGATGTAGAAAATACACAAATACACTATCTCATGCGTATACACACACACACACACACACACACACGCATACACACACACAGACACACAGAAACACACACTGCTCGGCACTGCCTCACAGTGACTCTCTCTCTCTCTTTTTCTTTCTTTGTCTTTCTTTCTTTGTCTTTCTTTCTCTTGCTTTCTCTCTCTTTCTTTCATGCTCTTTCTCTCTCTCTCTCTCTCTCTCTCTCTCTCTCTCTCTCTCTCTCTCTCTCTCTCTCTCTCTCTCTCTCTCTCTCTCTCTCTCTCTCTCTCTCTCCCCCCTCATTTCCGTTTCTGCTTATAATATTTCATACTGGCAAGGTAACATCACTCAATTTCACGCTCCGGTGCCCAACCTGGTCGCGTGCGGACTCACAACGGCACGGAACATGTTAAGGTAGCTAAATGGAGGCAGGGAGGGGGAGAAAATGGTGTTTCAATAGAGTGTTTGATACAAGGCAGGAATTGAACACGAGCTTCTCCATAGACAGGGAGACAGGGAGGGGCACCCCAAAGACATCCACACACACCTGTGAGGATCGGGTTCAGGGAGGGGAGGGAGAGGAGGATATGAGACATAGCAGACGCTGTAATCAGTGGATGTAGTAAACAGCATCAACCAAGCATCCCTGGCAATCCTTCACAATAAAAGTTATTCAAATAAACTTGAAGTTTGAGGATATTTTTATGGGTATGCATAATTGTGTATACATTTTGCGAGTTTTTGGGCAATCGCGGCCCTTTCAAGTACAAGTGAATGCACGCACTTAGATACAACCACACAAACACACACAATCTCTCTTTTGATGGATAATTTTTTTTTGCAATTTATGTAACACAGGTGAAACTAATTAACGTCGGTGAACCACTTTTGCTTTTGTCCAAAAAAAAATCCTGTGAACAGAGGCGCTGTTTACTTTTCAGAAACACAAATAAAGTGACCTTGGCAGCTGTGTGAATACCAAAACCCAGAAGGGGAAAGACAGCGTTGGTTAGTTCGTTTGACCCCTCGATGACCCCTCTTTGCAACTGAGATGCGGATGCGACTGCCATGTCTGTCCCCTGCAGTCCCTCCATCCGACAATAACAAACAACAACAACAACAATAAAAGCGACAACCTGCATCAACACAAACAAAGTGCGTCGCCGTGGTGATATACTGAGCTCAGGGGTGTGACGAACGACAAATTAATTGATTTCCAGAGGACACTCTGGAAGCTGAGTTTAAAAAAACAACATTATTTAAAGTGTGTTGTGGGTAATCATACACCAATGGAGGGCCAAATATGTATCTGGAATCACAAATTGGTTTAATTAATCATACTTCTAATTGGCAGGGGGAGGGTGGGGGGGGGATGATAAACAAATACTCTGTTAAAAATATGTACAACACATCTCTGCAGGGAGTGCCCGTCCCCACAGGAATATTATGCTGTACACAAAGAAAATAAACATATAAATTAAAGCAAACATCATTTTCCTCCTCCCTTATCTGCCATGTCTTTGAGCAAAACACATATTTAAACGGGGTATTTGTTTTTGTGCAACATTCAGTTGAAATAAATCTTTTTATCATCGGGGACGAGTCAGTGGCGCCACTGAGAGCGGAGTAATCGCTTTTATTTTTCCCTATTGTCGACGTGCGCCTTCACTATCTGACTCGTAATAAAAACACAACATCCGACGTTACAAAACCCACTAATCAACGTCGACATTTGTTTAAACCTTTTTCTTTGACTACAATTTTTCCGCCATCGTCAACAAGCCTTAGAAAGAACGTTTTAAAGAAGAAACCACCAAAATATACCACGACATTTCAGTTAGGCCTAGCATGTGGGTGAGGTTAGCGCCGAGGCGCCGCTAAATCGCTCAACCAACCGCTCGCCTGACGAGGGCGAGGCCAGACACGGCGATTACGCTCTGATGTCGTACCCCGGTGTCCCTGTCATCTCATCGCTGTCCCCCTCAAACACTTTAGACACATACAACGTGTATAATTGCTGCGTATAATTACCCCATTCCACCGTAATGAAATCAGCACCGGCAATTATGCAATCCCAACCTTTTGTTGTGGGAGCTCGAACGTAGACACACTTGCAGCGGAAAAGAAAGAAAAGAAAACCAGAACACACTCCGTCTTGGGTAACTTCCTTCATCCCCCACCCCCATCCCGCCCAAACCCCACTACACGCCACAGTCTCTCAGGAGATGTACTCCAGCTCTATCTCTCTCGCTCCATCGTTCAATCATTTGTATGTTGAGGCTTGACGTCAGCTTGAATGTCTTGAAACACGTGTTTCAGTGTGATGCTTCAGAGTGTAGTTTGCGTTGTTCCCTTTGCTGTCCCCAAGTCCCCTGAGTTGGTGTGAGAGAGAGAGAGAGATGACGGGCAAGATCAGGTCAAGTGCAAAGTTGGGTTGATGAAGGTTTGTACTTTTTGGGGGTGTAAGGTACAGCTGCCGTTAGCCGGTAACAGGCTGTCGAGACGTTGTGGCGGGGAGGCGACTTAAGCTCAGAGGATGAGAGATTTGAGTTAGGAGGGGATCAGTAAATCCTCTCTGGATGAACCTGGCAATCTCCGGCGCACTTTGGGGTGCTTTACGTCTCGTCCCAGCACTGGATTGCCATGTACCCACCTTTCCTCATCGCCCAACCTCATTGCCTCTCTCCTTCACACTCCCCGATCCACTCTCTCTTGCTCTCTCTCTTACTCTCTCTCTCTGACTCTGTCGCTCTCTATCTCTGACTTTCTCTCTCTCTCTCTCTCTTTCTCCCTCTCTCACCTTTCGCTCCATTCTCTTTATCTTGATTCCTCCATCTCTTTTGTCCCCCTCCTCCATTGGTCGCCCAGAGGGAGAGAGAGAGTTGGACAGAGACAGAGAGAGAGAGAGAGAGCGCAAATCGCCATCCCTCACATTACCAATGAACACCTTGTTAAAATCTTGTTCTCCCGGCGGCTCGTTTTTCCGGGCCTCAATCCGAGCTGGGATTCCGACACTAATGGGTCCCCATCATTTTCCGACAGGAGCAATTCCTCATCATTGACTAACAGAGCGGTAGGGGAGGGCGAGCCGAGGATGTGCTTCTCAGAAGCCCGGAAGTCCCGCTAAAGCCTAAAGAGCGACTTGGATGTTTACCAGTAGTCTTAGGAGTGTAGCAGACTGTACTGGTTTAGATTCCAAATGGACGTAGTAGAGTAACCTTACTTATACGCCTCCAAGAGCCAGATGCTCCATCCTTTTAGCTGCTCCTGGCGACATGCATCTCTTTCCAGATTTTAAAGCCCACAACACACACAGCGGGAATCCAGGTTCATATCGTAGCGCAAACCCAGAAAATAAAGCAAACTATATTGTTGATAACAGGGCAGAGAACACAGAGCCCGGATTCGTGCTGGCTACGGTAAGGCCTGGAGTATGTTTTTGACCTTAAATCCGACATAGATATTTTTGCGTCTTTCCCAACGGCAGCAGTGTGCTCTGGGCTCAAGCAGCCTTCGGATGAAACGCGCATGCCCAGGACGGCCTGAGCTCAGGACTCCTGCCACCCCTTCTGTAGTTTGCACGGTTCCCTCTTTGGTAAGATTCCTGGAGCATCCCACTGTGTTTTCCGAGGGGGAAGCCTTGCATGTGATCCAAGACGATGGTCGGCAGATGGACGGATGGCATACATGCAGCCGTCGATCTGTCTCAGGCTCGTGCCACTTGGTAGTTGGAGTTTCAGATCAGGCAAAGCACGAGTGCGTAGAACCTTGAGCCAAGTAGTGGTGATATACTTCAGCAGGACTGGTATCTGTCTTCAATATTGCGGAGTACTTTCGACAATAACACATCACAGTACACAAACATCAATAGTCCATAGTTGTATTATTCCTAAACGTGGCGTCATACTATTTCTCCCCGATATAGTATTTTATTTCTACTCTGCTTGCGGCGTTTGTGTATTGCGTACTACAAAGTCCTCTTTCTTCAAACTCAACTCTGCATAGTTTGGAGGACGGTTCATCGGTTTCTCCTGCGGTGCGATCCCAATCTGTTGTTTTCTCCTTCCACTTCATTCATATATGTCTTCAAAATGTTTCCCTGCGCAAAAAAAACACGTCTTGTTTTCCTGACCCCATCATCCCCCTGTCTCAACGGATGGAGCCGTCTGATAGGTCGACGAGCTCGTGACCGCACGGCGCCTCCACAGGAAGCTGAGGCGTGACCCCGCCCGGCGGACGCTGATGCAGACTGACACGGACACACACACTCACCACACCACACGCCCTCTTATGCTTTTAAGGTTGCCCGCCTGTGTTGTACGCCCCTGGTATAAAACCTCCTCTTTATGCATTTTGTTTCAGAGAAACACTCTGCTCCCATGTTTCTTTTATCGAGCGGGGAGCAGGATGTGTGTGTTTCTCTTTCGCCTTGTCTTTTTAACGTTCTCAAATGCTTATCGGGGGAGGCTGTAGCTCAGGAGGTAGAGGGGGTTGGCTGGTAACCGCAAGGTTGCTAGTTTGATCCCCGGCTCCTCCTAGTGTCGAGGTGTCCCTGAGCAAGCTACCCTACCCTTACTGCTCCCGATGACCTGGCTGTTTCCTTGCGTGGTTGACCCTGCTGTCGGCGTGAGAATGGGTGAATGTCAGGCAATATTGTAAAGCGCTACATAAATGCAGACCATTTGTTTGAAAATGCTTATTTCTTGGAGGAGTCTTCGGTTTTACCGATCTGCTACGGTGCATGACATGTATGCAACTCAATGATGGCACCCATTGCAGTCCTGATCGTCCCTGTCTTCCTTCTCAAGGTTTCTTCCGTGCTAAATAATTAAATAATAATAATTAATAATTAAGGCAGTTTTTTCTTCTCTTCCCTGGGGGGCTAGGGTCCGGTGGGTGTCCTAAATAATATGGCCTGTTAAGCCCTTTGAGACTGTACCGGTGATTAAGGGCAATTCAAATAAAATTGAATTTAAATTAAATTGAAACTACGTAGCGGAAATAAATACCTTTTATAACGGACTGGCTAGCGTAAAAAACACATGCTAGCCTTTTTGACGTAACCTCCACCAACCCAGTTTAACGAAAAGGGGCATTCTTTGTATTACACTTAAATAAAACTTAAATAAAACCGGTTAGACCTTGCCCTAAGTCTAAATCAAACATTTTGAATCCCGAGAGACGCTAATCAGCCGGGCGGCAGAAGGCTCAGGCCTCTGCAGAGGAGGAGAGTGTCGGAGGAGCGCCCGCGCGTTGGAGGGCACGGCCTCTGCGGCGAGGCGGGGGCGCTGATCTGAGGTAATGGTACATCGCGGCGGGCGGGCGAGCGGCACCCCCCCCCCCCCCCCCCCCCCCCCCCCCCCCCCCCCCCCCGTCTGCTGAAACGGTTACGGCCCGGCGGGCTTATTAACGGTGACATCATAGATCAGAGCATGTTTGGATCTGCTCGGCGCTGCACTCATTAGAAAGGACATTGTACGGGAGGACCTGCTGGTCATGCACACTGTACTGCCCTTTAAAGCTCAGTCACGGCGCGTTCCCTGGAAAAGGCTCGCTCGCTACACGAACGGTACATACCGGGCACTCCATTATCCAGGCACTTTGGCTTTGCGGTGCGCAAGAGCAAACCGCTGAACTTAACTTAGCACTTGGCATTTCATCTTGATTTATTCTTTGCCTTTTTCTCTTCTAACGCAGTGCCCTAAAGCGCGCTCTGATCGGGGAATGTTTTAGCGTAATGCTTCTCAAACGCTCAGGTAATGTTGTGCTTACAGGATCACATCAGCCACGTTTGGAGTCTCGCTAAAACGTTGATGTTATGAAGAGAATCGGGGGTCCCTTTTTGAACTTGAACCATCACCATGTCTCAAAACTGCCTCATTTGCGTCTTGCAATGATGTCAAGGACCCCTTTGGCTGAAAGATTATCCTGCTTTAATCCTGATGATGGCGGGAGTGGCGCTTTAAGTCGTCGCCAAGGCCCAACGTCCCCAGTGGAGTGGTCTTTGGCACACAAACAGAGCCGAAGCGATGAATATTTCCACATGCACAAGGAATCGATATTTTGCACGCCGAGCGCGACTGAAGTGATGCTTGATGGGACATTAAAGTGGCCATCGATGTCCAGTTGAACCACGCTGATGTTCATACATTTGGCATCAGGAGATTTCCTCGGTAGAGGAATGTATGTAGCCTTTTGGAACAGCATGTAGCTCCACAATGCGGTTAGCATTGTAGTAGGTATATGCTGTTACAGGTTGTGACATGGCTTATGACACATGTGTTTGCACTCTAACAAAGAGACTGTATTGTTACGTGTTATCGAGAATTCCGAGTAGGGCTTGAATCGTCAGGGGCAAAAAGAAAGCACTCACAAGGCCCGTGTCCTTCTCAAACCATTCAACTTTCACATGTGCTGCCACTATCTTTTTTTTTCCCCCCACTCTCTTCCTCTTTCTCAATGGTCCTACAGACTTCTCTTTTATCTCCGAAGGACAGCCTGATGTACCGGTGTACGACTGTAATGTATGGGATTACAATGCCTTGTGGTGCGTGTGGCCCTGAACTCCTCTAGTTCTGTTGGTCCTTTGAGGGCCACACCCTCTATGAAATCAGACTCGTAGGATTGTGGATGAAGAACGGCCAAACAATTGCATTCTTATCATAATGTTTTCCGTCTGTTTAATATTTTTTTTCAGTTCAAGCTATTTAGCTACTGCTAAAACCATTGTACAGTTATAGGCCGAACACAGTATTCAAATTAATTCGCTTTTTTTGATGATGAGACTTTATTCTTCACATTTCGACGCAACAATACGAAACACCACAATACACAATACAACAAGGCATCCATTATATCACAGCCCTAGCTTTCAACTGTCATAAAAAATGGCATAGGGCGATATGGGTAATGTATATTTAGTGAGTGTTTTCATGGTGGATATATCAAACTTAAATGTAATGGACTTATATGTGCACAGTATAGCACTTTTTTGATAGCTGAAAGAAAGGTATGATATGCAACATTTAAGATTTTAAGCTAGCCTCCCGCCTAAATTCCTCTCCTCTTTGCCCTCCAAAAGCCAGCTCAAACTCATACGATTTTGCTGCAGAGTCTGAGAAATCGACCTAGATCACTGTAGCGGTAATGTTAGCGTCTACGTGACAGAGGTTTCTTTAAAACACATTTAGAATCATCTCATTTTGCATATAATAGCTTTTCAGAAATAATCTCTGGTTGGTAGGGGGTTTAGAAGCGAGGGGACCAGCATTTGTACAGCTTGTTGATCTTTTGAATGTCAATCCCGGACAGGCCGTTGCTCCTCCCGATGCGGACGGAGGCATCCGGGATGGGAGTAATGGTGTCCTTCCACACAGAACTGAAGGCTCTCCTGGAACAAAAATACAAAAAAAAACTAAATGTATTAGGTGTGTGGGTGAGATATGGTGAAGGTGGGAGGACTGACCGTCCCTGGAATGAGGCATCACTCTTCTGTGCTCCTGCCCGGGGCATCGGCCAACTGTTGAAATCGCTGGTACACTCAGCTCTGTGCGACTCTGTCTCTGTTTACAGTGAAAGCTATAGCGCCATAGTGGAGGATGCTAACCACATACATACTACAGCAGGACAGCTAGTGCTATAAGCTAAGGCTCGTAGCCACCCTGTCAAAGCAGAGTTTGGAGCCATTTCTATTATAAACTCTCTGCCAAAACACGTTGCTTACAAAAGGCAATTTATACAAAATGCAATTGCTTTAATAAATTATAACACTACATATGTGTATGTATTTGTTTCATGTGATGTTAGTCTGTTTGTAATGTACAGAACTGTTTTAACGTCTCTGAGGTGAGTCCGACAGCCCTTTTCCTGACCCAGGCTGCACAACGTAGTCATTATCTATTGTGTCCCAATCTATGAGTTCTGCCGTCTGGGTCCTACTTGTTCCCCTGGCCTTTAGACAGCTTCCCGGGCTCAGGGCGATACCGTTAACCGTGAACCTGTGTAGCCCTTGGAGAACGCTGGTGGTTGGCTGCGTGGAATAAGGTACTCCCGAGACTCGTACGGGTCTCTGCAACAGCCGAACCGAATGGAGGTTCAGCATTCGATGCACAATAAACAATAAACAATATACAATCGGCTTCGAGGTTACCTTCCGTAGTGCGTCACCGACTGGTAGTCGTAGGGCATGCCCAGGTTGTTGGTGTCCCTCTTCTTGAAGTTATTTAATTTATCTTTCGGGCGAGAGAAGGAAAAACAGAGGTGATTCGAGGGAACACTGTCACTGAACACCGCCCCCCCCCCCCCCCCCATGTGTGACTCGAAGGCGGAAGGTTCCCGGGTCAGATCCCCAAAGCTCTGCAGCCTACTAGCGATAGATCCATGAACTTCTTACAGACGCCCATCGCCTGAATCCCATGTATCTTGAAGTCACCCTAATTGGCTTTGGCCCAAAGCGTCTTGTTTCACGCCTTGACGATACAAAGTTCATTCATGGCCCAGCTCTTCTGGAGGAATGGCAAGGTGCTTAAGGTGCCGCTTACCAGGTTGGATGTTCTCCCAGCTGATCTGGATGTACTGGTCGCGGTCGCTGCGAGTGTGCTCGTGGTAGAAGCCCAGGGCGTGCATCACCTCGTGCTGGATGATGCCGTTGTTCACGCAGCCGAACCTCTGCAGAGAAATCACCTGGCGCTCCCCGATCCGGCCCACAGACGAGAAGCACCTGAGGGGGGGGGGGGGGGGGGGGGGGAAGAGAGAGAGAGAGAGAGAGAGAGAGAGAGAGAGAGAGAGAGAGAGAGAGAGAGAGAGAGAGAGAGAGAGAGAGAGAGAGAGAGAGAGAGAGAGAGAGAGAGAGAGAGAGAGAGAGAGAGAGAGAGAGAGAGAGTTGTGCAAGTATAAATGTCAGAATATGGCAAGAGAGGAAGGGATGTCTGCCGTGAACCACTTCGTATGTTGTACAGTAATACAAACTCCCTGCTATTGTCTGTTTCCTATAAACAAGCCGTGATGTTATAGGATATGGATGTTAGGATAGGTATAACGTTAATGATGTTCTGAACTGACCCGAATAAGGACTTAAACTGGAGGTACATCCGCTGGGTTTTCCTGGGGATGAAGCGGATGCAGGTCTCTGAGTGGAAGCCCTCCAAGGCCTTCAAAATGGCCGCCTCCTCGTCGCCGGCTGGGAGCAGACGAATAAGGATCAGAAAAATACTTTTAATGATATTTACATTATGACACAAAGCAAACACTTATTGTGGTGACACTTTAGGCCAAGGAAGGTGCTATAAATACACTTTAAACAAAAATGTGAAAAGAAAACATGTATTATGCTGGATAAACAACCCTTTCATGCAATTCATTTTAGTTAATGAATTAACTGAAGACCCTACCGTATTGGTCACTGATTGTGAAGGGGATCTCCACCTTCCCGTTATCGGACATGGGCCACAGACAGCTGAACGACTTGCTGTAGCATTTCTTGGCACTCCGTTTGCGGGAAATCAACACATCTCCATCGATAAGGAATTCAGGAGATCCTGGCGGTCGCAGACAGGCAACAGGCAATACACTTTAAACCTTATTTTTGACAGAACTGCCGTACATACAGTAAATATAGTGGAATTAGATTAATACATTTAATTTATGTTTTTTAGGTAAAAGGAGAAATAATCGAAAGGATGAACGTGCCCCATTCCAGGATATTTCTGCAGCTTTACATTTTACATTTAGGGCATTTAGCAGACGCTTTTATCCGAAGCGACTTACATCAGTTAATACACACATTGACGGCAGAGTCAACCATGCAAGGCGACAGCCAGCTCGTCAGGAGCAGTTAGGGTTAAGTGTCTTGCTCAGGGACACATCAACGCTCAGCTAGGAGGAGCTGGGGATCGAACTAGCAACTTTTCGGTTACAAGACAACTGCTCTACCTCCTGAGCTTTGGTCCCCATTGCAGGCTATTTCTGCCCCATTCCAGGCTATTTCTTCCCCATTCCAGGATATTTCTGCCCCGTTCCAGGATATTTTCGCCCCGTTTCTGATCTATCGGACAAATTGTTAAAACCCACAGCTCAACTTTGCGGCAAATTTTTCTTACCTCTATTCATCATGAGGATGGTGTCCCCAACCGCCATTGTGCCTAAACAACAGAACCAAGAGCCACACGTCACTGAAAGGTCACACAGGTTGAGTCATTACAGCATAAAAACAGATAATTTTTTTGAACGGAAGGTAGCCGAGAGTGTGAGCCCTGTCAGTTGGACGAGGTTGTTGAACTCACCAGTGACATTGGATTGCTGTTCCTCTCCCTCCTGAAAGGACATGACAAGTTTCACCAGTTGTCCTTTCTTTCACAGCATAGACGTGTTAGCTATGTATTATACTTTGGCCTTCACTGGGTAATGTTTAAAGAAAAACAAAATTAGTTGCTAATGTTCCATGGTAACATCCTCCAATGTCATATATATTTACAGGCTATTTTCTAGTGACTCATTATACAGGGAATACATGTTCTGTGTTCGCATATTAGCTGCGTTACCGTGATGTGAATAGGTTGTTTTTCAATTAATTTAGGTTAGGGATCATTATTCATTTCAGTTGGTAGCGAGTCATTTGATTTACAAATGTTGTGTTCCATAGTGCTAAAGTATGATGTAATTAAAAAAAACATGTACGCTGAAGAAATTACAACACCCATTATATCTACATGGCTCTTTAACAAGTACGATAGTAAAAAACAAAAGCAAACCACCTCAAATGGCTGTAAATCATATCCGACCAAAAAGGATTGCCGGAGACCGCGTTGTATAATATACTGTCTCCACTACGCTGGTCAAGATGTGGAGAGGCAGTGGAGGTAAACCCAGTCTTAGCCGCATGGCTCGGTCATTGCTCACCTTTATTTCCTGAGCCTGAGAGACAGCCTGCAGAAACAGAAGCAGACCCAAGGTGACGGTCCGGGCGACCATCTTAGTTACTCTGACGTGGGTTCTGGTTAGGAAATGATGGTTGGTTAATGCCGAGAGGAGCTCTCCTTGTTGGCGGCCTACGATGATGGTATTCTCCCAGGTCAGGGTAAGGGGTTTATATACTGGTGGTCGAGGTGTTCCTGTTTGTAATGGGACTGGTGGTGGGCTGATTCTTAGTCTTACAGCTTATGGGAGTGCCCCATTCTCCCGCCCTTTTTCTGTATGCACTGTTCAAACATAGCTCCAACATCCAAGAATCTTAATTTAGACAATAGTTAACAATTAACAATATAGTCACACAATTCCGTAAGGCTATAGAATTACGGTACTCAATGATGAATACCGAGTAGTACTGTTAATAAAATATAATAATAAAGTACAATATAATACTGTTTGAACCCTATATTCTTTCTCTCCTTGTAAAGTACATAGGGTTAGGTTTAGCAGTGATTAGCGACATCTAATTATAAAAAACATAGTTTCTGTTTGGACTTAGTACATTCATAGCCGTGAAACCTCTTTCAGGAGCTAATTAACTGCGCTACGACTCTAACCCCTTTGGATTGCGTCGCATCGCTTGGTGTGACCGGTACTAAAGTGGTTTATCTAAAATGTCGCGTTTCCAATAACAGTAATAGCTCAATCAAAGGGCCCGCAGTTAACTCCATAAACTCCAAAATGTTTATGCAACTATTGTTCGACGATAATCGTCTAAAATCCAGCATTAATAAAATTGGACTGCCAGCCAGGGGACATTACCAAAAGCACAGATAAAGAAAAAAATATATAATGAGCAAATATAGGCCGTTGTTAAAGGGGACCTATCATATCACCAGGCGTGAGTGTGATTAGCCATTACAAGCCGTTTTCAAAATGTGCAGCATTGTGACATCACAGGTGGGCGTGTCCACCTAGATGTGTGACGGATAGATGAGCAACGTTTACTTCAGTCCACTGGGTAGGCTGGTAGACTGATCTATCCAGCACACATCTAGGTGGACACGCCCACCTGTGATGTCACAATGCTGCACATTTTCCAACCTGCTTGTAATGGCTAATCACACTCAAACCTGGTGGTATGATATGCCCCCTTTAAAATCTCCCAAATCCCAGACATAGTTGGGTTTATTGTGGCGAAAGTGATCAGACTCGATTACCACCCAGTAAATCACATGGTTAAAACAGGATGTTTACGGGCTCATCCAGTAAACGCTACTCATGCGCCCATGAAACCTTACAGGGTTGAGACGGAAGGCCGCCATTTCCACATAGAGACGTTATATGACCGAGGCCGTGGCTGTAGATCACAGGCTTTACAACGGTGGAGAGACTGCATCCGTGTGTTTATGTGTGTTTGTGTGTTTGTGTGTTTGTGTGTGTATGTGTTCATGAGTTTGTGGGCCCTATCTTGCATCCGGCGCAATTGCCTTTCTACACTGACGCATGTGTCGTTCACGTAAGCGTACGTACGAACGAACATATCCACGCAACAAAAACATCATCGAGCCAAAGTTCCTTCAACGAGGAAGTTCAACGAATAGGAGTATAGACTCTATAATCTAATTTACCTTAATGTTATACTTCCAAGTTGGATGTTACGAAAAAAGGTGGTGCCAGTGTCTCAGTCTCGGCGCTAGAGATTCATGGCGCCTTAACGGCAGTGTGTTGACAGCAGAGGAGTCAGACTGCTGGTGTGATCGCCGCGTCGCCCTCCTCGCCCGGTCTATTGTGAACAGAATCAGTGGGAGACGGCGTTAAAGTGATAAAGCATCAGTAAACTTCCCTTCACCTCTCCTAATAGACTTGGAGTACATCTCGTTGAGTTCCTCTCGTCTTATGCTGGGCAGCCAGGGACAACAGCCAATGAGCAATATCTAATGACTTAGTGCCCTATTAAACAATGGGCTCAGCGCTTTGAAATACTGGGCTCATCTGGTCTTGGAGCCGGATGAGAGAGGGCCCCTCTATTGATGCCCTACTGTCCCCCGAACCATGAATAAAAGATGTTAAGCACTCCGAAAAAAAGAGTTGAATCATCATAATATTAATAATCATTCTAATAATAATAATAATCGCTTGCTCATTCCCACAGTTGACCTCCAATAACCGTCCACTCCACTGGTTTTAACAAGGTTTGACACGTCGTCATTAAATCGTAATGATTATTTTGTCAGCCAGTATGACCATGTCTGTCCAATGGGAACAGGGCACCGGGAGGCTTAGCGCAGAGTGTGTGTTTAGCCACATGCTAAACAGCCCTGCCCTGTAAAGAGAACACACCTTTAAAGCTGTATACTAACAGTGACAGTAATGGAGAGGGCCTTCCATGGCGATCCTCTTTGTAGATATCAGCAAGTCGGTTGGAATATAATCAGACAAACGGCAACACAGAATATCTAGATTCTCCTCTTTCTGGTACGCCCTCCTAACCATCATGAAATACAAGACATCTAGTGGTCATTGTAAATTGAATCAGCCTTGTTTATATGTGTAATGCAATTGATTAGGCCAGCAATCCAATAGCACAGTTCATTTGGGGAATATTCTCATGATCTGGCAAGATGGATATCTAATGCCCTGTAAGTCGATAGTTCACCTTCCTGGAAATAGAGCACATCCAGTGAGTGACGAAAAGTGGAGGTTAATCACTTTGACTGGCCTAAACAGACATATTGACCCTTAACACCTTCTGATTTTGAAATACCTGGCCTGCACTTATTCTAAAAGTATTGGTCCATTCACCTGATTCCAAAAAATACCGGCTCATATTTTTGCATTTCACTGAGCGGTTTTTAATTTCACACAGAATACATTTCCCTTCATAGGAGAGAGGGAAACATTTTCTCTTTTGAATGAATTACAAGCGCGGTAATTGTCCAACTGAAATTTATTCGTGTTGCTCGCACATCTGTGATCCGGGCTCTGCTGCATATTAATTGTTGTCCCTGAGTTTGGTTTGTTTGTGCCTTTGCTGTTTGATGTTTGTTCACGGTGGAGTTCCACTTTTACTTACCTGTCAAGGAGACGCCCCGATTTCCCTGCCTATAACCTGTGTAGAGGCAGGGGGGTGGGGGAGCCTTTGCCAAGAATGTTATATAAATCCCATAGTGCTTGCATACAGTGGAATAGCTTTTACACAAACATAAACTCCATTTCCCTGCTGGCTTACCATAATGAGGTGTTAGAACCTGCTGGCAGAGTCTGCTTGTATAGCTTCCCTCTGGCCAAATTATGAATGGTCCACAGACACACACACGCGCACACGCACGCACACACAGGCACGCACACGCATGAAAAAATCCACACACCCGCAAAATCCCACACTGACGCTCAAACCCACGCTCACACACACACACACACACACGCACACACACGCACACACACACACACACACACACACACACACACACACACACACACACACACACACACACACACACACACAGACACACACACACACGGACACACACACGGACACACACGGACACACACACGCACAGAGACACACGGACACACACATATCAACATGTGGACCCAAGCCCGAGGGATTGTCACATAAAGCTTAGCCAGCCAGCAGGCATTGCTGTCCGCCAGCCTGCACCGTGGGCATCGATAGGACAATCATTTCAGTGTAGACTCGCGGCAGCCAATCATCAAACAGTTTGTTGGCGGTCTAGCACCCAATCTTCTGAGGGCTGCCAGATACTTTATCCTCAGTGAGCTGTTCCTGGCCCAGCGCTAGCCAAGCATAAAGAAAGCTGATGCCTGGCTCGGACCAATGGAAGGAGTTTTGGCCAGAGCCAGGCCTATCAACAGAGAACTGCTGCTTGGAAACAGCCAATCTGGGCTTTATCCATCCCCACAGATGCCTGATTAGTGTTGTTTAGGGAAATCAAAGTGCCACAACAGGCCCGCTGTGCCAAAGGAGGGCTATAAATGGAAAGAATGGGGAGAGGAAAACTCTGCAAGGCTTACTCAACTGTGACACTGTGATGCACTGGCACTTCTTCTCATATATTCAGCGTGTGTGGTGTGTGCGTGTGTGTGTGTGTGTGTGTGTGTGCGTGTGCGTGTGTGTGTGTGTGTGTGTTTGTGTGTGTGTTTTGTAACAATAGGTCTATATCTATTGAGGAATATTAGAATCCTCTGAAAAAACTTGCTGTTATTACATCATATTATATCATATCTATTTCGTACAGGCCCAACACAATCAACATCTGTAATAAAAAAAGAATGACAACGGCTGTTGGTTTGTTCAGACATATTCATCCAAACGTTATATATTGAGTTAAACGAAACAAGATAACTGAACGAAAAATAATAAAGCCAAAATGCAAATGTACCCTTTTTGATTTTCATTACTGTGCGAGCGTATGACAAATATTGCACTAACTGCTGTGGTCGAGACTATTCTTGGGAATAATTGAAATGTCAAAAAGGAGCACAAATTGCTTTTATCATATCTTTAAGTAGGCAGGAATGCTGTTGCCTTACAAGAGTGGTAATTCTCACTCATTTCCTCTGGCAATCCCATTACGTTGTGTTATTTGCCGTTGTTTACAGACAGTGGAGGTTTATTACATCCTCTCATTGCGGGGCTGGATCACAGGGATTGATGTGGTGGTTTCGAACTCGTTTTGTGTTGTGGTGCACTTTTAATTTTCCTATCCGCGTGAGCTCATAAAAAAACGACAACAATTGTGTATTTTTCTGCCGAAGCAGCAGCAGCAGCTCTGATGGAAGAGACAGGGTGCCGGGGTTCAGCACCTCGGAGAGCTCCGTTGCTCTTTCCCTGGGCGACCTGGCTGGGTGCTGTAACGCAGGCTTTCACCAGGCAGTGCAGTTTAAAAGGCCCCTGTTTAGCAACCAGGTGTGATGTTGATCCATGACATTAATTCAACCATGTGGGACGCATCACATGTGGGTGCGGCCACCAGGATGGGTGATGTATAGATCAGACGACCAGATGGTTGAAGCCCACTGGTTGGTTGATCTATTTATCGTACATTTGGTTGGACGGTCCTACGTGTGAACGTGCCACTTTGTTTACAAGATTACCTGGTATAAAGTCTGTACTATATATTCTCTTTAGGGTTTAAAAGCCCAAGTGAGATGGATTCATAACTGAACCATTTCTATAATCCTGAAAAACTTTCAAATCTGCCGCGACACCAATATTGTAGTTTCCCAGAAAGATGAACCCCCATCAATTAGCTTGCAGTAATAGCATAAAACAGCACATGCTAGCAAAGAGAGAATCGTCAAGAAGAGAACGAAAAAGCAGAGAAGAAAGCAGGAGATATCAGAGGAATCATAGCATAAAGCAGGAGATATCAGAGGAAGCATGGCATAAAGCGGCACATGCTAGCAAAGAGAGAATCGTCAAGAAGAGAAGGAGGGAGCAGGGAAGAAAGCCGGAGATATCATAGGAAGCATAGCATAAAACAGGAGACATCAGAGGAGCAAAGAGAGAATCAACCAGAAGAGAAGGGAAATGCAGAGAAGAAAGTAGGAGACATCAGAGGGAGCATGACATACAAGAGGAGATATCAGAGGAGCAAAGAGAGAATCAACCTGAAGACAAGGAAAACACAGAGACGAAAGCAGGAGATATCAGAGGGAGCATAACATACAAGAGGAGATATCAGAGGAGCAAAGAGAGAATCAACCTGAAGATAAGGAAAACACAGAGACGAAAGCAGGAGATATCAGAGGGAGGGATGAGGGATGAGGCGGCAGCAGGGTTCTCATCAGGACCAGATCCACTCACCGCAGCATCAGAGCGTCTCTGTTCAGGTCCGTCTGACTGCGGCCCCACTGGGCAGTTAGTGGGACTCACTGTGGAGATGTAACGAGGGGGATAAATAATGAACTTAGTAAACACATGAATAAAAGATCCTCATTCTTTAAGGTGATTCCTCACTCCCCCATCTCCCAGCTGTCAGTTTCACACTGGCCTCCTTTCCAGGGGACGGGAATGAGTGTGTGTGTGTCCGTGTGTGTGTGTGTATGTGTGTGTGCTTGTGTTATGAGTGTACGTGTGGCAGTATATTTGTGCATTGGTGTGTGTGTGTGTGTGTGTGTGAGTCTGTCTGTGTGTTGAGAGTATGTGTTTTGAGCGTACTTGTGGCAGTATATATGTGTGTGTGTGTGTGTGTGTGTGTGTGTGTGTGTGTGTGTGTGTGTATGTGCGTGCCTGCATGCCTGCATCTCCATCTATTAATAGCTCCCCTGAATGTCACAGCTGAGCACCATCATTTCTTGGTCTGGCGGTGTTTTGTGTTCGGCCGGGCGGATAGACAAACAATCCCTTCAACCAAGATAATGAAGATCAGCCTAAGTGCTCAATTTATACAAATTACACCCCTGCTATTGACCGTATGCTGTGGGAGATTCACCTGAAACACCCCTCTTAATTCCAGCTATATAGACATCTCTGTTCCAACAGGGTGTGTGTGTGTGTGTGTGTGTGTGTGTGTGTGTGTGTGTGTGTGTGTGTGTGTGTGTGTGTGTGTGTGTGTGTGTGTGTGTGTGTGTGTGTGTGTGTGTGTGTGTGTGTGTGTCAGAGAGAGAAAAAGTGTTTTTTTGTGCGCATCAGCAATGGCATGTCTGTTTTTTTGTTTTTGTGTGTGTGTGTGTGTGTGTGTGTTCGTGCATGTATGTGTATGTGCACCCCCCTTTTAATTCCAGCTTTATAGACATCTCTGTTTCAGCAGGCTGTGTTTGTTTCTGTGTGTGTGTGTGTGTGTGTGTGTGTGTGTGTGTGTGTGTGTGTGTGTGTGTGTGTGTGTGTGTGTGTGTGTGTGTGTATTTGTGTGCGACTGTATGAGTGCCAGTACGTGCGCACGCACATATATCGGCAGTCTTTGCACACTGGATTAATGTGTGTGTGTGTGTGTTTTTTCAGCCGGCATTACACACGGTGTGATAGATGATGTCTGTTGATAGTGTGTGGCTCGGATCCATACGGGTGGCCCTCATTTACCATCACAGCCCCGGCAGAAAAGGAGTGCATGCGAGTGCATTACTGCCTCGTCGATACGCCCTGACAGGCCCTGATGTAATAATATGCATGTCCTGCTGAACCTGCTGAGTCGCTCCACCGACACACATGGATGACCCTCCTGGATGAGTTGTCCCGCGGTCCCACAGGCCTCCCCCACAACCCCTGTTTTCCAATGTCAAGGCGTGGGACACAAAACAAATTATGATTTAGGACACGGACACAGAACAGAGATTTAGACGGTAGAAAATCCATAATGGCACACTCTGGATTACAAATGACACTTCGGATTAAAATATGAATACGGCCGAATGTGTTGTTCTTTGCAACGGTGTGATGGGCTACACACGCTCTAGGCTCCACTGTCATTCCAACGCCCCTGTAGATCATAACACATATGCATGAGCTTTTTTAACGTGGGTCGCCATTCCGGGGTCTGCATGGCTCTTCACGGGGGCACCCCATTGACAGCTTATCATTCCCATCGATGGTACACAGCCTCAGTTCTTCAAGGTCCTCTGGGTGCGTCTATAGTCTGGAGGGGGGGCGGCGGTCTGACGGCATTAAGCCTGCAGCCACAACGAACGAGAGCCCTGGCTGCTGCTTTATCCTCCCTCCTTTCACCCTCATCCACCTTCGTTCGTTTGTCAAATGCAGTCGGTGCCAAGAGAGAATCCACTCTGCCACGCAACTCTGGCTCCCAGACCCCAGTGACACGGCCGCTTTTAGCCAAATCCAATTTAATCCCCATTGGCAGTAGTGGATGAAGCTGTCTTCCATCACCCATTACATCCCTACCCCACCTCCAACACCACCACCCCCCCCCCCCCCCCCCCCCCCGCCGGGCCCGAGCCCCACTGCGGTGCAGCCTCCCGGCCGTCGGCCCTGATGCTCCGATGCAGCGTGATTGGAACACGGGAAGGTGTCACGTGGAAAGTCTGGAGAAAGCGGGGGCTGATCGTCAACACACATGCGTTGGCGCACACGAACGCACGCAACCACACATGTACACACACACACTCGGGGATTTACTGGTATCGGAAACCCATATTAAATTGTCAACACGAGTGAGATGTCAGGTGAATAATAATCTCTCTCTCTCTCTCACTCACACACACACACACACACACACACACACACACACACACACACACACACACACACACACACACACACACACAGACACACACACACACATTAATGCACAAACGCATGCACGTAGGCACACCCACACACACACATTAATACTCACACACACACGTGCTGCATGTGTGCTGACGTACTGCACACAGAAACCTGTAGAAGGGTATGTAGGTTTCAGTGTTCTCGCTTCCTCTTGTCTCATGAGCATAGCCCCCCTCCCCCCCCTGCCCACTCGATGTTCCCGCCTTGTGTTGGAGGGGAAATGATGTCACTGTGGTGGAGGAAGTTGAAAAGTCACATCTGGGACTCCTGCTCACAGGCCCCCAGCTGTTCCATTTCTCCACTTTTCCTGTTTCCCCTTCTGCTGTGTGTGTGTGTGTGTGTGTGTGTGTGTGTGTGTGTGTGTGTGTGTGTGTGTGTGTGTGTGTGTGTGTGTGTCTGTGTGTCTGTGTGTCTGTGTGTTTGTGTTTGGTTTATGTGCCTTAGTGTGTATGTAGGTCTGTTTAATTAGTGAGTGTTTGTGTGCCTGTGCGTTCTTAATGTGTTTGTCTGAATATGTACGTGTGTGTCTGTGTGTGTGTGTTTCAGCTTGTGTGCACTTCATGCAGATGTGCGTTTTTTTCCTGACAGCAGTGTTTGGGAAGGGATCTCTTTAGATCAGGACACACATCTATGTTTTGTCATCATCTCAGCAGGGATTAATGCATGGATGATCATTGTTTTCCGCATGAGGACATCCTCTTTGATTGGAAAACAACTGATTCCAGAGAAAACAATGAGGCATATGTTTGCCTGTAAAAAAAAACGAGAAATATAGTACTATGACAATTTGGGAAATGGGAAGGCTCTTCTGCCTTGCTCAAAGGCGCCTACCGGTAGACTGCGGACGTTGGGGTTCAAACCCAGAATTCTTCCAAACAAATGTAGGTTTGGTACCTGCTCATTGTCCCCATTTAAATGCATTCCACTCCCAACAGCAGCTTATAATTAGGTTTCGAGATTCACAGTATATGAAACAAGGCTGTTCGAGTGAAATAATAATTTCTCCCTTCCTCTCAAGACATATCCTGGAATCCAATCTGAAACAACTCTGAACGCCTCACCCTGTTTCCTCTGTAATTCAAACTGTCATTTGACTTCAGCCCCTGCAGTCTTATTCGCTCTGGCCGGTAATCATCGTCACATGAATGGCTCTGTTTTTTATCGTTTCGGACAACCATCCTTCACGTTCATTTCCAAATCCACATGTATTCAAAATTGCCTTTCTTTCTTCACCATGAATATTCCCCCCAACGCAGACATATTTCATCTGACCTTTTTGCTAATGCGATTCTTCTTCACAGTTGGCTCCCGTTAATGTTGAATCTGTAAGCGCCCCCTCCTGGTGTAAATTGGCGTTGAGTGATGAGAGGAGTTGGCCAGCTGGGGTACAGGTATACGGTAATGCAGTGTTCTGGTATTTACTGCAGTGGGTTCACAGTTAAGTGCAGAGTTAGAATGGAGGTGCAGCAGGGAACTGTGCTGGATAGTTTTGTTCAGCCATCAGAAAATACTATTGTTAATACAAAAACCGACTATGCAATGCGTCGTATCTATCTCTGAACATTTCGATTCATGTGAGTGATCTCGCGATGTACCTTCTGCTGTTGCTAAGCGTTTAGCTGATTTGATAAGGTATGCCAAAACACGACAAATATATCACTCTCGTTTAACTCTTAATTGTTCTTGAGTATGAAACCTGCCAACACTTTAAGCTTTCGGTTTATCCATCCAAAATAAGAGATCACAAAATAAAATGCTTTTATTTGATTTAATACTTGAATTCAATTCGCGTGCAGCACTCTAATACTTAAACTCATGCTACGGGATTCATCTCTGAAGCACTACTCGGAGCCCGGTCCCCCCCCCCCGCCCCCCATCGCTGGCGTAGATCACACCTAAAGAGAACAAGCTATCCACGGACCATAACCATGCACTCTCCTTCTGGTCTAGCGTCACGCTCTTACTTTGAAAGAACACGATTTCACAACTCCAACAGAACCAACTGACCCAAGAGTAAAGTAGTGGGTGACGGACTGCAATTACCTCCGCCTGCTTGCTTCCCAGCGTCTCCTGGTGAAGACAAACCCTTCCAACACCCACATCTCTCCTTAGATGGGTTCTTTTGTTCCAACAGAAGAGAATATCATAAAAAAAACAAAAAAAAACAGCTTTTCTACATCTAGGGGTTTGGAACGGTTTGTTTTGAAACAATTCCCTGAAATAATAAGCTGTGTACTATCTCTGGATGCATACATAGGTTATGGACATCACAGCAAACAGCGAGCAAATACAGAGGATATTGTGGCCATGAGTAATGACTGATTTCAACAGCTTTGTATACAACGGCTAGCTGAATGGGAGAGGGTGCTTTATGTGTTCGGGAGATGGTACAATATGTATGCTTCGCTGAATGGGAGGAAATGAGTCCTCTGTGCACATTAATGTGTTGTGTGTGCTTGTATGTGTGTGTGTGTGTGTGTGTGAGTGCGTGTGGGTGTGTGTGTGTGTGGCATTGTGTATGTGTGTGTGAGTAGGGGGATCTATGCATGTAAATGGATATATCTGTGTCTATGAATGCATAGCGTGTGTGGGGTGTCTGTTAATGGTTGTGCGCGAGTGCATGCTCATGTGTCTCTCTGTGTGTTTGTGTACATATATGTGTGTGTGTGTGTGTGTGTGTTTGTGTGTGTATGTGGTCATTTGTTTGGGTGCGTGTTTGCATGCGCATGTGCGTGTTTGTGAGTGTGTGTGTGCGCGCATCTGTGTGCTTGCGTATCCTTGTGCATGTATATGTGCATAAAACACATATGTGTGTGTGTGTGTGTATGTGTAAATATATATTTGTGTGTGTGTTTATGTGTACATTTGTGTGCCCATGCACACGTGTGTGTGCTTGTGTGTCCTTGCGCATATTTACACTCTTAACAGACGTGTGTGTGTGTGTGTGTGTGTGTGGGGGGGGGGGGGGGGGTGGTTGTGCATTTCTGGGGCTTGCGGTGTTGAACGATGTCGAGAGGAGATCATTAATTGCTGGTGGCCCCCTGTGTCCAACCAGGGCCGGCGTTGGGGGCTTACTGGAGTCAATGGCATTAGCACTGCGCTCGTTTGGGGCCCCGGGGTCTTGTTCCTAAGCCTCCTTTGTTTTAGGCTGCAGCCTTGCGTGAAGCTTCTTTACCCTGAATCATTCCCCCCCCCATCCTTAGAGTCCACCGCTACTGAATTTGTCCCGTAATGGCGAGACCACGAGATAAGAAACAAATGAGAGAGAGAGAGAGAGGGGATGGAGAGAGAGAGAGAGAGAGAGAGAGAGAGAGAGAGAGAGAGAGAGAGAGAGAGAGAGAGAGAGAGAGACTTCACTCGTTTCGTCAATGGAATATGTGTTTCAGATACCAATAAATCCCTTTTAATTGACACGGACGGACAGAAGGCCAAATGTGCTGCCTTGTTTAGAGGGGGGGTTTTGGGGGGGGGTCTGCGGTGTGTATTCAGGCCTACACTCTGCCTAATCCTCCCAGTGCGCTGTTAGAATGGGCTCTGTGTGTGCTCATTAGCACTAGCATTGGGAGGCTGGGGAGATGGAGAGCTACCAGCCCGGTTCCATGCAGCGCGCCACTGCTGCTGTGGACCGGTCCACAGAGAGACACCCCCTACGGCAGAGAAAGACACTGCTACACCCCCACACACACACACACACACACACACACACCCCGCCCCACACACCCTAGTTTGCTTCCCTCCAATCATATCATAAGTGAACCCTCCAAATAAAAGTAACTCAAACACAAACCACTCTGATCATTGTAAAGCAAAAGGATGGCTCTCGTTCAGTTTGCTATGCATCATTGTGTGTGCTGGGAAAGGGCTGTGCAATCTGAGGAGGTTAGCCGCAAATGTCTTTAACTGGCAGAGGAATTATAGAGCCTCTCCAAATTCTCTTTTTGGGTGGTGTTGGCGGCGGTGGGGGTGGAGGTGGTGGTGGTGGTGTTTGGGATTTATTGTGGAGCGGTTGGCAGTGAGCCACAGGAGAACCATCAAAAAAGCCCAGAGAGCCCTAAGCGATTTTGACCAAGCATGAAGAGGAAAAAAAGGTACCAATCTACCTGCCTGGCAATTAAGATGGAGAAAAACTCACTGGGGGGGGAGAGAGAGAGAGAGAGGGAGAGGGAGAGGGAGAGGGAGAGGGAGAGAGAGAGAGAGAGAGAGAGAGAGAGAGAGAGAGAGAGAGAGAGAGAGATGTTTTCTTCTATGGCATGGCAGCCGTTGCATACAAAGGGTTGTGTACTTGAACTGCAGCTCTATCTGTTGCTGCGCTCTGACTAAATTTAGATATGTTTTTCTGCAGTCTTTTTGATGGGCTAGACAGACAGGAATGGTGCCAACAATGTCCCTTGAACAGCAAATGTTTTATTCCACCGATTCAGCCGTGTGACTCATCCGTGGCTCATGGAAACACCAGAGATTTCGGGTTTCTCGAATTTCCTTGAGTTTCATTGCATCAAATATTGACACAAAACAGAAACAGAGGGCTTGGTGTGTCACCGTAGCCCCCCCCGGAACCCCGGACCCCCTGACCGTCTGACCACCTGAGCACATGACAGGGAGAAGTGGGTCAAGAGGATAGATCTGGTCGGATTGGTTGCGCGGGGGAGTGTATCCTTCACCTGGCGATGGGGTGCTTTGATGTGGTACAAAACGAACCTCAGAGGCTTGCGGACCCGGGCTTATCTCTAGGGTCAGACCAGATGAAACGGACGGAGAGAGCACAGGCTCCTGCTTTGTATCAGGTTGGGATACATGATCGGTGCGGTGTGTTTTTTCCTCACACTGCGGATGGACTACATCTGGAAATGAAAGGTCACAGCCTTAGAGAGACGGATTGACTGTACCGCTAGCCTGTAAAAGTTGGAGAACGACTTTTGTCCGACACAGAAATATTTACAAAAAAAGTCCGACATCCTTGAGTTCTCTGTGTACCTTCGCTGCAGTCCCATTCTCGATGGGGCTGGCCCTCTGATCTTACATTCTCTATGATGGAGAATACTGGAACACCATGTGACCACAGCTCCACACTCTGGAGAGCTTAAACCCGGTCCATAGCTGAGGAATAAAAGCTTGACTGGAGAGCCAGCACCAGGCTGAAGATACAGAGACACGACCTAGGCAGGGTCACAAGCCATTCCTTTGACTTCTACAAAGACTTTGGAATAAAGTAAACGCCTAAACTACTGTGATTGAACTGGCCGTTTCTTTACGGTCCAACACAATGTAGTCATAAGGTTTTATTAGTCATCATTTTAATGGTGTTCAAATTCTGGAGTCGATTTTACTTTTCATAATTCCCTTTACTGATTGAGTCAAACTATAACCTTTCCATTATGTTGTTAAACTCTTATTACTTATCACCGCATCATAACAATAAAGAACTTGGAACCGCTATTATCAGCAAAACTGCAACTCAAAGAGGGCCCACTCACGCAATACCATTATGCTCTGATAAATCGAGACTATCCAGTGATATATCTGTTTAAGTCCATTATTGATGACGTGGTAAAAACACAGATTTGTTTTAAAGTGGCAATCTCGAAGATTTCCGTTTGTTGTCTTTGGCGACACCTATGGCGATAAGCGGTAATTGTTCCCACAGATCCCAACGGTGCCACCATTGACACCCAGTTCATAGCGTTCATAATACTCCAAATGCAAGGGGTTTCGTCGGTATACAATAAACATTGTGCTTCTTCATTCAGCGATAGAAACCAACTTAACCAACATTTATTTTCAAGAAAATCCTCGAAACTGCCTTTTTGGAAATAAATCCAGGTAAACCTCATGCTAACATCCTTGATACCATTTTCTTCCCTTCTCCACAGCACCCCCAAGCGTGCGCATCGTACACTCAGGTCATGCTTGTAACGTGGAAGAGGAGCGGCACACAGAGAGGGTCTACACCATCCGCGAGGGGGAAACTCTGGAGCTCACCTGCCTGGTCACTGGCCACCCCCGGCCTCAGGTAAGGTCCCCCGCTTCTCAACGGTCATTTAGCTGCAGGGGCTTTTAGCCTCAGCGACTTTATGGAGGTAGATCTGTCATTAAAGGGCCGTACCAGTCTGGGTGATCCAACCAATGTGATCGTCTGGCTTCTCTGAAAAATCTGTATCCAATATCTGTCCCTCCAGAAAAATGCGATTATGCGATCGCATAATTCAATGCATAATCAGCCAAAGTCCGCATATTCATGTGGGGGCTGCATTTTTTTAAAATATGCCGCGCTTTCACCGCATAAATTGCAGATTTCCGCGCAAAATATGCGGGGCTTGCTTGATTTCATAATCCCCGCATTTTCGTTGCAAAAAAGTCACATATATTTTAGCAGAAAGTGTTGAAAATGTTGCGTTTACTTCACGAAAGACCAGCCATTTCCCCCTGTTGCCATGGGAACGTTAAGAATTGACGTAATTATGCGACGTGAATGTCATCGGAAAGGAAGAAAAATGTCATTGCATAAAATTGCATAAATATGCCGCATATTTCATCGCATTTTTTAAGAAAACGTGCCGCAAAATCAAGGATTTTTGGCTGCAACAATCACAAAAAAATGCTGTGTTTTTCTGGGGGGACTGCAATATTGGGTTATGGATGTACAAATACAGTATGTCAAATCAGCCTTGTTGTTTAGACTTTAAGCCCAACCCGAAATGTAAACAACATCAGTAGTACCTTAGTCCTGGTGATATGTCATTGCAGTGCAAAGTACTCGTACGGCCACAAACACTGCCAACGTAACCCGCATTGATTACAAGAGTGAAAGGGACAACGGCATTGTTTGCATTAGCGCCGTCACAATAAATGCTCTTTGGCAGAGTTGGTACAACAAAGTAATTTTGACAAACGATGTCGGTAACGGATGTTGAAGTGAAGCCAGGAGAGACACTATGATGGTTTGATCAGCCAGAGAGGTGTTGTCCTTCAAGGAGCAGGTAAGGGAGTTAGGGGCCCTCACACTTAAGCATGCTCACAGGTTACGCCGCTGACATTGTGACGATCGATACCTGTTTTGGCTGAGAGCCGAAGCCCCTACAGCCACTTCTCCATCCTGCCCTGCTGAATCACCGTCAACCCCAAGGAATGATTAATGAACATCTGCCATCGTGGCAAATCAGGGCTAATCAACACACTCCTTGATCATGAAGTGACTATATGTATTATCGCCATGCGCCAAGTTTTTTTCCGGAGTAGCTCTGCGGAGAGTTTTGTTCAAGCGAGGCCAACTTAGCAGCACGGCGAGGGTGTTTGCACTAAATCAGCTTAAAAGTTTAATCCTCCAATTATTGACGGTTTAGATTTCATTGTGCGTCTGCATATTCATGTCGGGGAGCCAGCGAGGCTAATGAGAACGAGAATGTGGAAACAAAACCTGCCGATTATCTGCCAAGTCGACGTATAAGGACTGTTGGTGTGAAAGCGTAGGAGGGATGGGGGTGTAGACCACGGACCCAAAGCGATTCTCGTCCCGACTTTGTATGCAGGAAGGGGAGGTGTTTCGCCATGGAAGTCATGAACACATTCGTTCAAAACGGATCCCCTGTTCCCGGCAGGGTGTGACTGTGGCAATCGCTAGGAGCATACGCCCCTGGAAGATATTGGGTGAACTCTGTGCCCTGCTCCTCACAACTTCCTGAATCTGTTTACACTGTTATGATGTTAGTTTCATGACTTTGGTTGTGAGTTTAGTGTCTCTTCACTCATTTCGGAAAATGGGATAAAAATGTAATAACCCAGCCTGGGGATGGTGGGATGTATCAATAGTGATGTAGTATTATGAGATTATATATTGTCTGGAGTTGTGTTGTGACCAGGCTCTGTAACTTCCTCAGTGCAGCCATCACTGTGGCTGCAAATTAGATTTTCTCGCCTTTTTCCCCACCGTACAATATTGATTTAGAGAGCAAATATCCTTGGGTTGATTGAGCAGTATGCCGGATGGGTTTTGTTCTTTGGACACTCTTAATTCCAAATAATTCATAGCGAAATTGATGGCTTCAGCGAAGAAGTCACGGATACGTCTGAACAAAAGTTATGTCGGTAAAGAGGTCACACATTGCCGTTTAAATGTGCTAAATTCAAGTTAGCCATTGTTCTGAACTTTTATAGGTCGTACCATATGCATGATTTGGGATGTTCGTCACATGACACACATTTCTAATCAGTAAGTTCTAAAGCTAAATGTCAAAAGCATAAACTTTATTCCAAAGCTACTTACACTGAATAAAGATGCATTAATTAAGGAGTAGGTGGGCGAACATGTGGCTAATTTTTTATGAATAATATGAAAATATTTAATTGACTTGCCACTCAATTGACACTTAACAGTCTCGTTTGATGCAAAAACCATGGAAAACGAGATGGAATCTAATGGGCTCAATGACCTAAAGTAAATGGGAAAATAACTCCTCCCAATTATGACAGTTAATATGTTCCGCCCTTTGATCAATAATGCACGACCACTCGCTTGCTTGTCCCGTCTGCCAGACAGAAGAAAAACACGATCCCGTCATCCAATTGATCATATTTCACTCGCGGCCTCTGTAATTAGTCTTAAAGGCTCTGATACATCAACCCTCGGTTGCCGGGGACGACAACTCCAAAGCCATCGACTCCGTCTTCCCTCTTAATTAGATTCCCATCGAAGGGGGGTAAAACAAAATGAGAGAGAGAGGAGGAGAGGGGATGAGGACGGATGATCAAAGTGGGTCCACGACAGTGGCAGGGGGAGAAGGATTTCCTTTGGATCACAGTCATTACAAGAAGCCGGTCTTGGCTCCCCTGGCAAGAGGGCAGAGACTTCCGGATTCTTCTAGACCTTCTGATTGTGTCGGCTCAGGCCTTTCTGTTGAGATGAGGTTTTGCTGTGGCGGCGGTGGTGGTGGTGGTGATTGAGCATTGAATCACACCAGGGGTTGAGAACTCATCATCACTGCGAATAAATGCAAATTAAAAAATAATGCAATTCAATCCATTCTTTGATAATCTGTTTGTTGTTTTACGTTAATCCTTGGAGTTGTTTTTCAGAGAGGAAAAATATGTTTTTAATTAATATGTTTTTTATTACTATTTTAACGTTCTGTACTTTTATTTTGATTAATCTCGTGATAGTCCAAACAATCTATAATATGGTCTTATTATTAACAATTGTTCTAAAGTACTAAATGCTAATTTGACCTATTCCCTTTACTGATCTAGCTAAACTCAAACTTTTCTGTTATGTTGTTAAACAGTTTATTTTATGCCTGCGTGTTATCCTTTCGGCACGTAATAACAATAAAGAACTTCAAAAATCGCTTTTATCAGCAAAAAGCTGCAATCCACAGAGGACCCTCCCACGCAACAGTGTTATGCTCTCGTAAAACGTGACGAACCAACAATAGCTCTTTTTTTCCCGTCAATTATCGCCAAGTGGCGTACGGCCATATTCCCCAAATGTGACTTCCTGTCGCTCCCTTGACAATACACGGACCGGGAAGTGTTGTGCCCGGAATAGGAATTCGCTCTACACAAGGCCCCACCGTGTCCTATACGGAAAACAGGGACCTTGGTTTCATTCTGAACATGTCCATCAATATGCACACTGTTTAAACGACCTAGGCTCCCCCTGGGCATCCCCGCTGATGCTATCTCTGGATCAGCTCCAGCACACAGTGGTCTCACCACAGTGGGTCTCTCTCTCTCTCTCTCTCTCTCTCTCTCTCTCTCTCTCTCTCTCTCTCTCTCTCTCTCTCTCTCTCTCTCTCTCTCTCTCTCTCTCTCTCTCTCTCTCTCTCTCTCTCTCCGTCTGTCTCTCGCTTGTCCGTCTCTCACTCATCTCAGAGGAGAGAAACACATTTTTTTTACCAAAAGGGAAAGCTATGCATTTGAGAACCTGCGTTTTAAAAAAAATCACGTTCACACCTGAATACAAATCATATGCACACCGAGGCACAGGCACACTCACACCCACGCACGGAAACATATACATTTAAGCACACACGCGCAGTAGAAGACAGCCATACCCAAACATACCATTACCATTCTCACCTTGCTTGTCAAATAAATATATGTTCTTGTCAGTCGTCGGAGCTCCCTGCATTATGTGCTTTCCTGAGGCTGCCGTGTAGTGCTGGACTTTCAAGGTATTATTATGGGATGTCAGGGGAGATTGGCTGCGTTTGCACCTGGAAGGCATGCAAGACTTTCTCACAATCCACGGTTCAGGTCACACAAAGGACTTTTTCGCTACAGAGCTATCGGCTATAAAAGAATACGGAGGATAGAAAGTCCTGGCTTACCGTCTCTATTATAACATAAATAAATACATTAAGGTTTCCACATCGTCGGAAAGTTTACTGTACTGAAAAGTCGACTTCCTGTCGATAAGCCTATTTCACATTTTACAAATTATTAGCATGTGTTCCTCATTCCACCCCACACCCACTTTGTTCTGGCTGGAGGTGTTTGTCACTTTGCAGATAGATAGACAGATGATAGATTAATACTTTATTGATCCCAAGGGGGAAATTCAAAGTCACAGTAGCTTGAACACGTAACACACAACATAAACAAGATGATAACATAAAGTATCCACATGGATAATTTGGACGATAAAAGATATGCTAAGGTGCTCTTGGTCTTTGTGTGTCAAGATTGTCTTGCAAATAAGTAAGCACGTACACACTGCAATATCCAGACCCTTTGTGGCTGTCATACTGCAGAAATAACACGCCTGGCTTCCATCCACTGTGTCCACACCACCGTGTTTGTGGAGCTAGCTCCGGTACGTAGCACCGGCAAGCGGCCACGACAGGGGGTCCGGGGGAGTACATATGAGATGACCCTCCCTGACCCGAGGTCATGTTCTGTCACACACACCTATATACGCCATCCCTCCGGGAGTGTGGACACAGAGATTAGTGTTGATCTCTTGGACAAAGCTGTCTCAAGCCCCCCTGCTAGGCTCTGTGAACACACCCAGACTAGTTAGTACGACTGAAGTGTTGTGCTTCACTCTTTTCCTAAGGGTGGGCCTGTGCGTGGTTTTTTGATGGGCTTTGTTTGTTGGCTTATACCTAAAGAGGGAGGGAAGAGACAGAAGGAGAGTGGCTTGAGGGAGAGAGGGAACGATTTGTAGCATAGGACCACAGCTTCGGAACAAACCTGGGTTCAAACATTTATTGATGTAGGCTAATATTTATATTTTTATCAGCGTAAACAACAGTGTAAACAACAGCCATTGCCAGCAAGCAATCCCTTTTATTCTATATTTTTGTTTTAACAACGTTTTATCGTCTTTAATTTCTGTGGGCTGTGATATTTTCATGTTTTCATCCCTGGGGAGCCTGTGTAGGCTAACAGATTTGATGTCGGGGTGATATCCTTTTTTGGGGGGGGGGGGGGGAATCTGGGCGAGCTCCCCGTTGCTTCCCTCTGATCGCTTGATTGTCATGCTCGGCCACACTTTGCTGCACCATCACGCCTCACACACAGACTCCCGCCCGCTGCCTAAAAGAAAAAAGATGGCGAGCAATTAGAGCGCCGTCTGTAGTTAGGACGCGCTCAGCGGGCGCCACGAGAGGTTCGCAGAAGACTCGTGCGGTGGCATATGATCGCTGCATAACGCCGGACGCTCGGCGCATTTTAATTAGCTCGAGCAACCGGCGCTGTGTCTTCGCGTGTGTGTTTGTGCGTGTGTGAGTGTGTAAGTGTACGCGCGTGCGTGTGTGTTTGTGTTTGGAAAACGCTACTGGGAATTTCTGTTGGACACCAAACTAGGCGATGTTCTCGTTTACATGTAAGCAAATGTTGACCTTTCTTTGGGGATGCTGCCCACTTATGAGGGATTGGCTTTGTTATTTTAATTGCAATGGGGTTGGCTTTGTTTCACCCGGGGAACGAAGTGCAGCAGTGTTGTCAGTGCTCTGCTCCCAACGAATTCGCTGATGTTCAACTTCTAACGTGCCGTGTATATTGAATATATTAATTGCACCAAAGTGAATACGTTTGGCGAATTGAACAGGAATGAAAAAAATTCCATTACCCTGCTGTAACAAAAATCCATAAAATAAATCCATACAGGAACATGTTAACATTCACAACTGCACTTATTATTCCATTATTCCACTTTGCTGTCACAGTTAAATTAATTGTGTAAAATATCAATAACATTAACCCTGTGAGAGTTTAAATTCTATACATATCCACGATTTTATGTGTCATTGCTGCTAAAAAAAACAACATGAAACCCAGTCAGAAAAACCTACATTCTGAATAATTAAAACAAATAAAAGGGAAAAGTAGTACAACATTCATCATGGCGTACTGCAGAATCTTAAATGGTTGAGGCATGAGATCCCTCAACTTGGGGTTTCAAACCCCCCGAAGACAAGCGCAAGATAGCTAGCAGCGAACGATTTGATGCCGTTTTCTCTAACAATCCGTACAGCTAGCCCACGGGAGTACTTTGCTTGAACGTCTTCAGAGTGAGTGTTTTGCTTGCAAGTATTTGGTAGTATTGCTTGCTGGAGTGTCACTAAATGTTGCCCTGCCCTAGTTTTGTTTCACAGCTTGAAAACAAGAGCGGTTCAATGCTGTTTGAATAATAATGCAGACGAGTGTAACCCTAACAATGGCCCAAACACATATACTACTATAGCATCGCAGATGTGTGTATTTGGCGAAGGCGCCTTACCTTGGCCCCTGCCAATGGAGGTCTATGCCAATCTTTCTTCCCTTAGGCATCAACACAATGCTTGAGCAGGAGAAAAACACAAAATACTCTAACCTTGCCCTGAACTCTTCAACGGTGCAAGTCATTTCCACATTTCCAGTGTAGTCTAGTTCAACCGATAGAGCATTGCTTTAACACTGCTGGGTTTAGGGCTTTGTGTCCCACCGGGGCCACCCATGTGCATATGTATGAAAGCGTCCAGCAAATGGCCTTTAGTATTATTATTTTATGCCTCCATGGTTATGTTTTTAATTGTATGCTTTATTCGTAGGCATTAGGAGGCGTCGGTAAAACGCATAAACCCCCTCTCTGTGTAACTCCACCATGCACTGAAGCGCTACGAAGGAGCCCCAATTAGCATATAACCGAGCCGGCAGCACCTCTTAGATCCACAGTGTTTGCATTGTGCTACGGGAAGTGGCAAGGGTCATACAGTTCTCACCAGGCACTATCACACGAGCGCGAATGGAAAAAAAACAAAGCAAAACAAAGTCAGACAAAAGAGCAAAACGGGGAAAACGGCAGTTTACAGGACGGAGGGTCGACCTCTCGCATATAAGCGTGTGCGACCACCGCGTCAAACACAAAGGGGCCATTTTCTTCCCTTTGGAAAAAGCGGAAGGGTGTTTAAACCCCCGTCCCCCCGTCCCCCTTCTTAGTGTCACTCTGAGAACGTATGAACGTATTTACGTATGAACGTATTTATTGATAGTGCACTTTCCCACCGAAACTCAAAGCTCCTCGCACACAAAAGAAAGTGGAGGTGTGGAGTGGTGGCGTAAGCTGGAGGAATATTGAATTCTGCTGAGGTCGACGTTAACCTGTATCCCATTTGTGTTTTATCCCAGATGCGGGAGTTGGATGGCAGGAATGGGGTGGGGTGGAGGGGGGGGGGGGAGAGCTGCAAAGCACTGTAGAGGAGTGACAGAGCATTGGAGAACTTTGCTGTATATAATTTATGCTCATAACCTATTTAGCGCTGCGGCTTGTTTTGCTGAAGCTAAGCTGTTCTTGGTTGCCATAATGGGGCCTTTGGTTTTTGCATCTTATCATTTGCTGAGTGTGGAGGCTGCGGGATGTTTATGCGGGTCTCTAAGAGAGAGGAAACGCATGTGCAAAGTATCCATAGCAGCTCATGAAAGAAAATGGCACGGATAAAAACATCAGAAACATACACAAACAAAATGCTCTTTCGGTCCAAATGGACGGTAAGTCCTGCTCTGGTCTGTTTGTTGTTCTACCAAACAAACAACCGACTTCACAGGTAATAGTTGTGTGAAGCCGTAGCATCAGCCAAGGCAGAAAGGACCACGGTGTGTCCACCATGTCTACAGCACAGCAGGCCCAGCCAACCCTGATCCCCATTTGCTGGAAGTCGCTTTAGACAAAGTACCTGCTGAATATTAAACAGGAGTCAACATTTACTGCACCGTAATTCTCCCTGGCCTGGGACAAAAGTTCTAACGATAAACATGATGGGGTCGTCAGGTTGTTGCCAAGGCCCCTTTCTTTCGCCCATTCCAATTTTAATATGCTTTTGAAAATGACCAACCGGTTGCGCGGTAAATCTTCCCCGGGGTGCGGTACCAAAAAAGAAACGACAGTGCAAACACAATCACCCCCAAACAACCTCCGCCTCCCAGGCTCCCGGAGCAGTGATACCCACATTCCATTTGATGCTATCTCCTTTAAAATAGGATGCTATCGGTGTCCATGGCGATGCTATCGCCATCCACCTGCATTGAGATATTGGTTTCCAATCCACAGTCCGCCTCCCCCCCCCCCCCTCCCCCCCACCACCCACCTGGACAGAGAGATGTGAGACGGTGCAGCCAAAGCCAGTCCATCTGGGGCTTACTTAGGGGTGGAGAACGATGCATGGAGCTCCATCGCTCAGTGTCTCCATCTGTGTGTGTGTGTGTGTGTGTGTGTAAGTCTAAGTGTGTGTGTGTGTGTGTGTGTGTGTGTGTGTGTGTGTGTGTGTGTGTAAGTCTAAGTGTATGTGTGTGTGTGTGTGTGTGTGTGTGTGGGAGTGTTTAAGTGTGTGTGTGTTTGTGTAGTTGTGTGTCTTTGTGTGTGTGTGTGTGTAGTTGTGTGTCTCTGTGTGTGTGTGTGTGTGTAGTTGTGTGTCTTTGTGTGTGTGTGTGTGTGTGTGTGGGTGCCTGGCCCCCGGGCCCGGGGGTTGTAGTGCTACCTGCTCCGTGCTGTATGCCTCTAATGAGGGCGGAGGACGGACATGATGGAGAGTCAATTACAAGCCCATGTTGGGGAGTATCACCGTTTCACCTTTCATTACGCCTGGCTGCCATAGGCTAACTAGGTCTCATCAGTTAGCGTGAAGTCGCCGAGAGGAGGTGGCTGGTGGTGGGGTGGTGGGGGGCTGGGGGGGATGGTCAGCCTCCTGGGAAACGGAAGAGAATTAAAAGAGGACGTCTTAGTCGATCGTCTGCCTGTCTCGTATCGGCGAGATGGTTGGGGTTGGATGGCGCCCGTGGGCGGGGTCTGAAGGGGACATCGCGAACCGTGTGCGGCCGTCACCTCACACGACGCAGTGCGCCACGATGTATCGTGCACGTGCGTTCTTATTGGCTCTTCGATGTCTGTTTGATTGTGTTGTGAACACATTTATATTCATTTATCAAAACGGATCATACGAAGTGTGGGGGCTTTCAGGGGGCACATTTATAATAAACTCATGAATCATCGGAAAGGCAAAAGAATTATAATAAATAAAATAATAAGCAGAAATTCCTGAAAAAAAGGTCCTCCTAAACATCAGCCTGCGGCCGATCAGTTAATGCGTGCTCAGCTAGGAGCAGAGGTCAACGGACGCTGACTGTTTCTTCACACCATTGCTTCCGAGCTCACTCAGCCTGTTCCTGCCGCCCTCTCTGTCTCCCTCCCCTTCCAGATCCGCTGGACCAAGACGGCGGGCAGCGTGTCAGACCGCTTCCAGGACTCCAGCGTGTTCAACGAGACGCTGCACATCGCAAAGATCCTGAGGACCCAGGGCGGACGCTACTACTGCAAGGCCGAGAACGGCCTGGGCTCCCCCGCCATCAAGTCCATCCGGGTGGACGTCTACTGTGAGTCGGACTTCCTTGACGGTCGACTTTGAAAACTCTCTATTGACTTCGTGCTAGGCTTTGCTCATCCTGGTGCTGAGATTTCCAAGGAGAACCTGCCATTTAATTTCCTGCCATTTAATTTCCCATTTTATATCCCGCCATTTTATTTCCCGCCCTGTTCCCTGAAGTAAATGATGGCGGGAATCCGGGGAAATTATGATTAATGAGTTCTATGAACAACATCGTAGTTGTGCTCATTTAGGGGCTGGAAGTATGAAACAGCCATGACAAAAGATGGATGCATTTTATTGTGACTTCCTTCCTCAAGGAATATTATCAAGGAGAATTGTACATGTAAAATACAGGGAAAATACATTTTCTAATGGCATACTTGAGTGTAATTGCGCAGAGAAGCAACTAGAAATGAGTCCTTCACACTTCCGACGTAATCACCAGCGTCCCACCATGCTATGTCTATTTTTGGTATCTCCAGCGGAACAAGTAAAGGTCAGATGCTTAGCTTGAGGGCGTCCTAACAGATGTTGTTATGCAGAGGTACACTTCGAGACTTTTTCCTTCCGTGACATAATTAGTCTTGTCAGCAGCAGGGCTGAATAAAACAGGGAAGCGACTTTATATAAACCAGCTCATCGCCGTCGTGCGGAGCCCGGCTCGGAGTGGTGAAGTGACGCAGGACATTCAGTTAGGGGGGGGGGGGTTCGTCCCTAGAGAAGATACCCGTCCTCTCCTGAGAACGTTAATTAAGCTGAGGATCGTTTTTGTTTTCCCTCACATAGCAGAACATCCGCTCCCCTTTTCGGTCCCTTTTGCCCAGAATAAGAAACAAAATGGTGTCGGGGGTCCTCCAGGATGTCCACCGCAGGCGCGGAAATGTTATTCTTGTCTATTGATTTTGCATTGATTGGCTCTATCGTCGGTGAGAACAGGAGACATGCAGCTCCCACTCTGCTCATAACTGAGCCAAGGCGATGAGCGGAACGGCACAGCAGTGTCGAATAACGTGTAAACAAGTATGTTTACATGTACGCCTGAATAAGAGTTAAATGAATCGTGTCAGCGAAGGTATTAAAAGTGACAGTAACCTTACTGCTCCGCGAGGGCATGGCGTTTGACTATTTATAACTGCTGTTCAGTCATTTGCAGACACTTTCATCCTATGTGACTTTAAATGCTTCACATTGGTATCCTGTAGGGACTTGAGTTGTAGCTAAAGCTCCAGTTATTTCCGATCACTGTTGGAGAACAATAATAAAACATCATGATTCCTATAAAAACATCCCTGAACGATTTGACATCTTATTCGGGAGAAAAACCTAGTTCCGGTATTTTGAATAGAGTAAAAAGCTGTGGTAGAAGAGTGACACAGAGCCGGTTAAGATCAAATTGAGAAGGGGGTTGTTATTTCACCGGTGTAAGTGGCTAGCTGCAATCATCCTCAGCAACCATCTGGGTTCGAACCTGCCACCAATCGACCTGGAGTCTCAAACACCCCTTTTCCACCATACTATACGCCTGCCTTTGTCAATGCACACCAGATCCAGAAATAACCACGCGGAGGCACAAAGCAACTCGACGTAACCCAGGACAACAATACCCACCGTACCGGCTCCGCGCCGCACGAGACAACGTCACGGTAATAGATCAGGCCATTAGCGGAACAGCAGCCCGTTCATATTTTCGCGTACGGCACGTGCCTGAGATTACCGCAAACAGTTGGAATGATTAAAGCAATAATGATCAGCCGCGTGCTGCTGCTGTAAGGAAGCCCGGGGGTAAACACCCTCAGCAGGTGTGGAGTCCTCTGTTGTCTCCCGCATCATTAAGGAGCGCCGGTGTGAGGAACGCCGCTGGAGTAGATCTCAAACGCCGTGGACTGTGATAGTAGACGGGGGAAGCGAGGAGGGGAGCCGGGGCGGGGTGGAACACAGGCTCCGCTATCGCTGCCTGTGCAGCCAGTTGTGAGAGAAAAGAGCGTAATAGAAAACGAAAATCTCCTGAGGTCGTCGACGGCGTCTGCACAATGGACGTTTGACACTTGGGGAAGGTGAGGGGGGGGGGGGGGGGGGGGATGCAAAGTGCTTCAATCTCGGTAAGGAGATTGACGTAGAGCCTTTGTCGGATGGCTGTTAGCTTGTGGCGGTGTAGAGAATGAATGAATCCATTTCCTGCGGTAGAAAGTGTGGGAATGGGGTCTGACTTGCCGCACTCTGAGACTTGACAAGAGGGAAAGGTGGGCGAGAGACAGACAGAGAGAGAGAGAGAGAGAGAGACTCGGAGAGAGACAGAGAGAGAGACAATGAATGAGGCATCGTGGTTGCTTCGGAACAGCGTTCGGTATCTCCAGGTCGACATAATCACGCAATCAAACATAATCCGATGTAGGCGCGATAGGTCATGCCGAATTGATTAGGAAGTGATTTGTTTTCAATTCAATCGCATTGCTACTTCAATTATGTGTAATATTCAATATCTCTGTTTAATAAATGACACTGAATGGCTTTAATTGAAAAATAAAGGGAATGCGTGATCTATTAGCCATCAATCTGCTCTGTGGGCGCCCGTTCTCATTTGTTTCAGCGTTCACACTCCTCCACCACTGTAATTCTGTTGTGCACCATGGAGCCTCCGTAATGATAGATATAAATAATTAGCTTGTTTTTCCCTCCTCTTTCAACTGCTGTCTGCGTTGCCGCGGTAATCTCCCCAATACTCCAAGACAAACAGCTCATGTTCTCCCATATTTTCTCTTCATTCGCCTTGGCGTGAGAGAATCAACACACCCCATTATGGCTTCTGATGAATCGCCGGAGCCACAGCCCTGTGTATGGTCATTACGGCACCACAACGCAGCGCGGTTAGTGCAAAGACCCAGCTTGCGATGTCGAGCTGTTGCCGTGTCTTTGATGAGTCCTGCCCGTTCTTCTCTGCGGTGGAGCTGCTGACCCTCGTCCGGGCCTTGTGTTGTATCGTGTGTGTGTGTGTGTGTGTGTGTGTGTGTGTGTGTGTGTGTGTGTGTGTGTGTGTGTGTGTGTGTGTGTGTGTCGAGTGTGTGTGTGTGCACAAAGGTGTGCTTTATTGTGTGTCTGTGTGGGCGAAGGTGTGTGCTCATTATTTTGCGTTGCGTTGCGTTGCACTGGCGCTCTCGACATAAGCCCTGATGTTTTCTCCCGAGAAGCAGCTCAGCCGTCCCCCAGGAGCGAGTCTAATTCACGAGTCTCGCGCAGCGCGTGCTATTTTAGGACTTTTCACAAGGTTGTGTTTTTTTTTTTCAATTATTATTAATTAGCAGGAAATGTGTATGTGTACTTTCTCGGTTTGGAGCTGGACCTCGGAGCTACAGCCACACTTGTGATGATCTGGGCTGTGTCCCTGTACTGGAAACGGTGTGTGTGTACCGTACGTATAGGGGGTGTGAAAAGGCCTTCCGGGGGGGGGGGGGGGGGGGGCGCAGTATGTGGGCTTCTTCCAGGGCAATCTGCCCCCTTTGAGACCCACACGATCGGTCTTCCAAAAAACAACAAAAAACGGAGGTTAATGTTCCCTTCATTTCCGGATCGAATGGGTGCTCCGCTACCAATTTGAATCCTCAACACCGGGAATTGTATTCATGTATGCGCCATGATCAAATCAAAGCGTGCTCTCTGCAACCTTCCCCCTCCTGAAGTCTGTGTCAGGTATTTTTTAGGGCTCAAAGAAGCGAAGGCAGAGCAAACATGAAGGCCGAACTTAGCAAGGCGGAGAAAGAGGTGAAACGGGCGCAGAGAGAATAATTGTCCCGACAACAGCGGTCTACAAATACCGCTATTTTTCCTCTGCAAAGTGAGAGTTTGATTGGTAGTTCCTTTCACCAGAGTTTCGCATGAGGATGCGCATCGGTGGCAGTGAAAAGGCAGTTAACAACCGGCCAGCCAGTGGAGGATATTAGCTACGGTCAAAAGATAACGTATTTCCCGAGCACAGCAGTGCTCTGCTATTCCTGCTGACAGCTATGTTTGTGTTGGTCCCTAGTTTGGTCCGGGGGGATACACTCATTCTCCAAAGTTAATAAAGCACCAAGCCAAACTCCTGGGCTGATCGATACGAAAGCTTAAGACGGCCTCTTGGTTTTTCCTACAGGGCGCACTTGATTTTATTTCATTTTAGCCGCATTCATTTAGTTGCACTCTTTGTCGCGTTGTACCGATAGAACTGATAGAAAGGGCTTGGATTCCGCTCAGCCAGCTAATTATTGCCGAGATATGGGAATAGATTGGATGTCACCTGAGCGTTATATATGTACTTTGTTTTTTAAACATTTCGGGTATCTACAGAACTGCTTTACCTTCTCTCTGCTCGCCTTTCCTCAAGGGAAAAATAAGTTGGTTCGTCGGTTTCTGTTGTGTGTGTGGGCGGGTGTTTGTGAAAACGACAGGGAACAACCTATTTGTATCTCTCCCTCGAGCGAATGGAGCGGCAAAAGAAAGTAACTTTATAGCGTTTATTTTGTGTGTCTTTTTAACGAAGCAAGAAAAATCACAAGTGATCACAGTTGAACGTTCGACTTAAACCCCTTAGGTAGTAACACAGATCAATCTGTCAGTCGTGTTGAGTAACTGCCAATTTGTATCTGTACTTTCTTGTCGTCATGGTAATCGTCAAATGTTCATAACTTTAAATACACAGTGTAATTATTATTTTTATTATTATCTATTATCTTCCTGGCGATAAGCGAGAAAGTAAACAATTACATGTTTCTAATGTAGCTTGAGATAAAAACATTGGTTTGTCTCACACACAGTAGGTGTGTAGTTCCACAACCTTTCAACATCACGAGCAATATCCGACTCCGAGAATAGGAAGTAAGCAGTGGCATTGTGAATGATGATTCAACGTAGATAGTGTCTCCTCAGCTTCAGAGCGTCCCTCTTGCCCTCTCCTGTCCTTCAAGACGAGCTTACGTTGGAGAACAATGACTTGGCTATCCCTCAGGTCTCTGTGTTAAGCCTTGCATACCAGCCAACTCTCTAATGGGGGACCCTGAGATTTAAGTTAACTGTGTGTGGGCGGCATGTGTGTGTGTGTGTGTGTGTGTCGGTGTTTGATCGCAACAACGTATAATCGATTTGTCTATTTTTTGTCGACTTGGCTTACTGTCTGTGTGTGTGTGTGTGTGTATCTCTCGGTTGGTTGCGTGTGAGTTTGTGTGTGTTTGTGTTGTGTGTGTGTGTGTTTGTCGGTTGGTTGTTTGTATGTTTGTGTTGCGTGTGTGTGTGTGTGTGTGTGTGTGTGTGTGTGTGTGTCGGTTGGTTGTGTGTAAGTTTGTGTGTGTGTTTGTGTTGTGTGTGTGTCTGTACGTGTGTGTGTGTGCGTGTGTGTTTGTCGGTTGGTTGGTTGTATGTAAGTTTGTTTGTGTGTTTGTGTTTGTGTGTGTGTGTGTGTGTGTGTGTGTCTGTGTGGGTGGACTCCCAGAAATAGCCTCAGCAGCGGCGTCTTCCCCCACGGGGGCCGTGGCCCCCGATGCTTATGCATGAGCGCTCGCCGCAGCGGCGTCGGAGAGGGGCCTTGCCTCTCACGTACGTGTCAGGGGCTTAATGCGCCGTGACACACGCACACCCGCCCGAAAACGCACACACACACTCACACACATACACACGCAGGCATGCGCACGCACAAACGCCCACACGCACACATACACGCGCATGCACACACACACACACACACACACACACACACTGGTCTACATCCCAATGTGTAGCGGTGTGTGAGTGTGTGTGTCACCGTGCGGGTTGCGTGGGGTGGGGGGGGGGGGGGGGGGGGGGGGGGGGGTGGGCGGGGTTTCTCCCCAGTGTGTTTACCTTCCTCTGAGCGTGTCCCGAGAGCAGAGCCGGGGCCGTGCGGACGCTGATGATGTTTGCATAGCGGCGGCGCCGGCTTTAGCTTTATCCACTCACGGCCAACTGGCACTGCAGTGGCCAACCTCTCTCCTGCACGCTCCTGCTGTGTGTGTCCTCTCTCTCTCTCTCTCTCTCTCTCTCTCTCTCTCTCTCTCTCTCTCTCTCTCTCTCTCTCTCTCTCTCTCTCTCTCTCTCTCTCTCCCTCCCTCCCTCCCTCCCTCCCTCTTCATATCCCACTCTCAAGCACTCTTTCTATTTGTCTCTGTAAATGTATCTATTCTCTATCCCTCTGTCTC
>NC_044068.1:5316833-5336833 GCF_902167405.1 Gadus morhua
TGGTGTGTGTGTGTATGAGTGCACGTACGCTTAAGTGTATGTCTGTGTGTGTGTGTGCGTGTTATTGTTAATATGAGTTTTACCATGCATTGTTTGTCCATAGTGATGCTTCCCCAATTAAAACTTAACTAGGCATGTTTCTTTGTCTATGCATAAAAAACAACAAGAGTATTCATAGAAACACAGCGCAAGGCTCAAGTGGATTACCTTTCTGATGAATACACAAATAATTGCACGCATTGTTTCATATTAACATCTACCCTTCGTTCACGCCGGGAGATACGTACAGCACAACAGACAAACCGAGTCGGTTTTTGGCGTTTCGGAGCATCACAAAATGTTCTCTCTGCGTGCCTCACCTCCTCTTGTGTCTCCTGCATCCTTGTCGAACAGAACAGTCTTCAACGTTCACAGCTTTTGTAAGAAAAAAAAACAACAACATTGACACAAGCCCCTTGTGATAGAAAAACAACGGAAACCCTCTCTGAACACACGCTGAACGGCCGCCAGTCTCAACTTCCTGCCATGGCAGGAAGTGACAGTCTGCCCACGCTGTCCCCCCCTTCCCTTCCCCTAAAGAATCACCGACCCCCCAAATGAAGTCCTCCTCTCCTGAAATGTGTTTGCAGTGGCACTCTGCAGCATCGGCATCCGTCATCATTATAAAGTCCCCCCCGAAACCGTGAGACTAAAACCACACGATACATCACTGGCTGCGACGCCGCCGCTGCCATCTCCGGGACGACGTTCCCATGGCAACGCAGCCCCATTCATCGGGAAACGACAGAAGCTACTATTGTTCTCGCCCGTTCACGTACACCTGCCGCCGGTGGCGGCGGCGAGGACAACAGGAGCATGTGTCAGAACCATTGTGGTAGCCCCGCCCCCTGCATCCCCCCCACATCCCCCCCCCCCCCCCCCCCGCACCCCCTCCCCCTCCCAGCCTACCCGTGACATCGTTCTCTAAACCTGCACTGTGTGACTTTTCCATCGCAGCTATTCATGCCGTAAACATGCGAGACCTAGAAAGTTTCTCACTGATCCCACCCGGCCATCCGTGAGGCGATCCACCCTCCACATGTTTCTCTGTGAGTCGTTTGACTCAAGCTATGGGAAGCAGTAAGACGGCTTTAACTGAAGCTGCAAGTCCAGCCAGTAGAGGCTGCTAATGGGAACCACCGACATGGTGCAGGTTTAAATGGACCTCAAAGCGCTGTACCATTAGGCCTAACGTTCACATACTGACGGCGGTGTCAACCATGCAATCCAACAGCCAGCTCGTCGGGAGCAGTCAGGGTGAGGCGTCTAGCTCAGGGACACCTCGACACTCGACCAGGAGGAGCTGGGGATTAAACTAGCAATCTTCGCGGTGACCCCGCCGACCCGCTCAACCTCCTGAGACACATGCCGCCCCTTGAACATTTCTTCCCGTTCTAATCGTCCCGCACGACACGACAGAACCATTTCTCTATTCCAATCTAAGCAGAGGTAGCAGCGGAGGCAGCACGAGTCGTGAAGTGAGGAGAAACTTTGCTGTACTGTTGCCACCTCGGCAACAAACACCCACACACAGAGGTCTCAGCCAGCCGGGATCGGCGGGGAAAACGCTGTAACGGGGGCAGCGACCGCAAAACAAAGCTTGTCGGTCAACACACTCGGACACGTGAACCGGAGGCAGCACAATTGGAGGCAGTTCCGTCTCGAAACGACTGTTAGAACTGAGGAATGGCTTTTCCATTCCGACAACGGCTGCAGATTGCGGGGCGGACGGTGACTGGCTAGGCGTGAAGGTCATCTCCGCCGGGTGGGCTTTGAAGATCCGCCAGCAAAAGTCAACAAGGGCTCCCACCTCTCCTGTGTCTCTGTCTGGCGGACGCACACACATGCGCGTGAACACATGCGCATACACACACACACACATGATCATATACACAGAAACGATCACTCATACACAAACACACACACACACGATCTTGCACACACATACGATCATACACACAAACACACATGCAAGAGCACACACACATACACACACACACGCTCACACACGCATACCAACGATCGTACACACACACACACACGATCATTGATTCCATGAAACACTAATGTATACAAACACACATGCAAGAGCACACACACATACACACACACACACACACACACACACACACACACACACACACACACACACACAAGAGCATGCAACCAAAGACAAACCCTTACACACACACACTCTCGGTCATGCACACACAAACACACACACAGACACACACTCACAGACATTACCATTAGTCATTTAAAAGAGGATGTGACTGTTTGTCGTCCCCCTCCCCCAGCCACCAAAGGCAACCCCCCCACCCCCACCCCAACACACACACCCAGTACCTCCAAGGCCGTGGTTGCCAGCAGGGATTGTGTGTGTGCGTGTTCGAATCGGCACATGTTCAACCCCAGCAGATGGTAGCTTCACTGGCCCAGGCCGTCCTCCACCAGCCAGCAAGCCTTCCAGCGCGCCCTCCCCTCCCTCCCCTCCCTCCCCCCATCTCTCCTCTCTCTCCTCAGTTAGCCTAACCGGCTTTCTGCATCACTTCGCTGCGTTGACGTCATTCTCTCCATGGATTACGTCTCTTCCACACAACCTACTTTCCCCGAAGCTGGTCAACAGCTCCGAGTCACAAAAATGCCTGATTTCGCGAACGAAAAAGCCACTTTTTGAAGGTGTTGGCCCAGCTGATGATGTTTATTTTGATTACACTCGGGTCCCTCCCAGTGTTGAAAAAAACGCTGATGAATCAACGGACATGGCAACACAACACATACGGCATAAACATAGAGACTATAGAATGCACACTGATTCTTTTTTTTCGTAAAGTTTACAAACACACACACACACACACACACACCCCCATACAGAGACCCACATTCTGAAATCCTTGCCTGGTAAAAATTGGCAAAATGAGCCCAGGGTTGATGCAATCGAATGATAGGACGGGCCCTTTCCTTTAAATAGCCCGTTCACAAAGGGCCCCGGTTTGTGTTCATGTTTCCCTGAAGCGCTGCATTTCCTCTCTTTGTGATGTGGAGAGGGGGGAAAGTGTTTCTGCCTCCATCAAAGATTCAGAAATCAATCATCAGTTTCCTCTACAAAACTCCTCCAGGAGTTTTGCGGTACAATTTTAGGTACAAGGTTTTGACAAATGAGACATCTGCCATTCCAGCCGGGCAAACATTACACACACAACGGCTTCCAAACGCACCCGCACGCACGCCAGCACTACCCACGCACGCATGCACACTGAGACATAAACACACTCGCACGCACGCATGCACATACACACTTACGAACGCATCCACACGTATGCATAAACAAACACGTGCGTAAGTGTGTGTGCGCACACATGCGCACACACTTACGCACGCATTCACACGTAGACATAATACACACACACACACGCGCTAACACACTCATGCATGCTCACAAGCAACCGACTGCCTACACACAGTGTAGCGCACTGCGGGCACTTTGAGTCTAATTGGTTTCAGAATGAGATTGGTTTCAGTACGAAATCCCCGCCATTTATATTTAGACGATTAAAGCTGGGAAAAACACAGAAAAATACTGGCTCATGACATACCTCTTGGTGGATCTGCCCGCCTGCATGCAAAGCGTCATGCAGATGACCCTTATCGTATTTGCGGGTGAATAAATTGTGGTGGAGTGTGGAATATATTTTCATTTATAAATGCCAAGCCTAATGGATGCCGGGAGAGAATTGGCTGGTGTGTATGTGTTTGTGTGTGTGTGTGTGTGTGTGTGTGTGTGTGTGTGTGTGTGTGTGTGTGTGGTTGTGTGTCTGTGAGTCCCGTGTTAATGCCCCTGGTGTCCGTGCAGTTTTGTGTGTGTGTGTATGTCCTCGTGTTCACTCAAACTCACTCCTTTATCTGTAAAATTCGTTATTCTTGTCTTTTGTAATTCCGAACATGCATCGTGTGTTCTCCTGGCAAGCCTCTGTGAACCTGAAGATCCATGATGCATGACCCTGTCGGTATTCATGGGAGTACTGGGGGGGAAAGTGTGTGTGTGTGTGTGTGTGTGTGTGTGTGTGTGTGTGTGTGTGTGTGTGTGTGTGTGTGTGTGTGTGTGTGTGTGTGTGTGTGTGTGTGTGTGTGTGTGTGTGTACTGGGTATTGCGCCACCGTCCCACTCTCTGACTCGCCCCGAGGCGCCGGACATGTGTGATGGAAGAAGGTGAGACTCTAATGGTGTTGGTGCTCGCATGAAGCAAAGCTGCTAATGTGAAGAAGGATGGTGTGAGAGTACACCAGTTCGCCTGTGTGTGTGTGTGTGTGTGTGTGTGTGTGTGTGTGTGTGTGTGTGTGTGTGTGTGTGTGTGTGTGTGTGTGTGTGTGTGTGTGTGTGTGTGTGTGTGTGTGTGTGTGTGCATCCGTGTGTGTGTGTGTGTTTGTTTGTTCATGCATGAGTCCGTGTGTTCAGTTATTTCCGAGATAGGTGGGCTGCTAATGGCGTGATGAGCCAGTATTGTGAATAATAATAATAATGAAAGCTAGCTTGTTTTGCATCGCACCTTTTAAAAGCACGAAGGTTAGCGAGTGCCCTAGCGAGCACAATTAAAACTAAAACATAAACAGCAGGCCCCCTTTTGACAATCGGAGGCCAGAGGTAGAGGAAGCGGAGCAATCAATAAATACAAAATTAGTTATTGTATTTTTGCATTTTTTATATTCTTATTCAAAGAGGGCGATAAGACGTTGACATTTGGATTCTCTTTTCGAGAACGATCTGGCAAAAATACGAGATAACAAGAGAGGATTCGAACCAATTAAAATGAGGCTTTTTGTGTATATGTATGCATTTATATAGATATATGTATATGTATTTACAGATGGGTGGTGTAGTGTTGTGTGGTGCGGGTGGTGTAGTGTTGTGTGGTGCGGGTGGTGTAGTGTTGTGTGGTGCGGGTGGTGTAGTTTTGTGTGGTGCGGGTGGTGTAGTGTTGTGGGGTACGGGTGGTGTAGTGTTGTGTGGTGCGGGTGGTGTAGTGTTGTGTGGTACGGGTGGTGTAGTGTTGTGTGGTGCGGGTGGTGTAGTGTTGTGTGGTGCGGGTGGTGTGGTGTTGCGTGGTGTTGTGTGGTACGGGTGGTGTAGTGTTGTGTGGTGCGGGTGGTGTAGTGTTGTGTGGTACGGGTGGTGTAGTGTTGTGTGGTGCGGGTGGTGTAGTGTTGTGTGGTGCGGGTGGTGTAGTGTTGTGTGGTATGGGTGGTGTAGTGTTGTGTGGTGCGGGTGGTGTAGTGTTGCGTGGTACGGGTGGTGTAGTGTTGTGTGGTGTTGTGTGGTACGGGTGGTGTAGTGTTGTGTGGTACGGGTGGTGTAGTGTTGTGTGGTGCGGGTGGTGTAGTGTTGTGTGGTGCGGGTGGTGTAGTGTTGTGTGGTACGGGTGGTGTGGTGTTGCGTGGTGTTGTGTGGTACGGGTGGTGTAGTGTTGTGTGGTACGGGTGGTGTAGTGTTGTGTGGTACGGGTGGTGTAGTGTTGTGTGGTGTGGGTGGTGTAGTGTTGTGTGGTACGGGTGGTGTAGTGTTGTGTGGTATGGGTGGTGTAGTGTTGTGTGGTATGGGTGGTGTAGTGTTGTGTGGTGCGGGTGGTGTGGTGTTGCGTGGTGTTGTGTGGTACGGGTGGTGTAGTGTTGTGTGGTGCGGGTGGTGTAGTGTTGTGTGGTGCGGGTGGTGTAGTGTGGTGCGGGTGGTGTAGTGTTGTGTGGTGCGGGTGGTGTAGTGTTGTGTGGTATGGGTGGTGTAGTGTTGTGTGGTACGGGTGGTGTAGTGTTGTGTGGTGCGGGTGGTGTGGTGTTGCGTGGTGTTGTGTGGTACGGGTGGTGTAGTGTTGTGTGGTGCGGGTGGTGTAGTGTTGTGGGGTACGGGTGGTGTGGTGTGGTGTTGTGTGGTGTTGTGTGGTACGGGTGGTGTGGTGTTGTGCGGTGCGGGTGGTGTGGTGTTGTGCGGTACGGGTGGTGTGGTGTTGCGTGGTGTTATGCGGTGAGCTGCGGTGCGGCCGTGCACCTTGCCCTCCCCACCCCTCTCGTCCCGCGGGGCTCCTGTTGGGTGTGACCTCCGGCAGCAGGCCGGGGGCTGGAGGTGTGCGGCCCGGAGGCTGGGCCACTCACCCCCTGCCCCGGGCGGGCAGACGGGGCTCAGCCCGGCGCTGATGGGGGCGCTGCGAGCTGCCAGACACACACCGCAGAGAGCCCAGTGGTGCTCATGCCTGGACACACACACGCTCACGACCACGTCGGCACAGGCAAGGTGGAGGTCTCGCTCTCACTCGCCCTCTCTCTCTGTCGCTCTCTCTCTCTCTCTCTCTCTCTCTCTCTCTCTCTCTCTCTCTCTCTCTCTCTCTCTCTCTCTCTCTCTCTCTCTCTCTCTCTCTCTCTCTCTCTCTCTCTCTCTAAGATTCAAAGGGCTTTACTGGCTTGTAAAACATACATTTCCATTGCGAAAGCGCTCAAAGTAAAAAGTTAATTGCATAACATACAAAATAATCGTGTAAAATATGTAAATGTCTGAAAAGACAATGTAATACACTGTATGATTTCATAATGAGGAGTTTGGCTGGTCACACCATTTCTGTGGACTAGGCCGTATAATGACATGTCTTTACCCCTCTCTCTCCTCTGAACATGGACGGTCACAGTAAAGTTTCTCTCTCTCTCTCTCTCTCTCTCTCTCTCTCTCTCTCTCTCTCTCTCTCTCTCTCCCGTTCTCTTTATTATTGCAGCAGTAGGGCCCTAGGGATTGGGAGACTCATGTCTCTGTGTGGTTATCTGTTCTTTTCATGTTGTAGTTACCCTTTATCTCCGGCGGCGAGGCTATTAATGCAGAGTGTGGCGAGTCACGTACATTCCCAGGTTCCCTGGAAAATATATCATAATAACATGAATAATATTCATAATAGAATAATGCCGGAACCAGGCGCACGCACGGAAACTGTAATGTGTTTAGAGATGATCGGAGTGCGCCCACCATATACAAGCCATAATCGCTTCTGAACTTTGAATTACCTCAAAAAGCATAATAATAGAATTAAGTGTCTTTTTTTTTGGTTTCACAGCCTCCTTAAGAGGGAAGGCGAGATGCATATGCTCTTATTGGAGCGAAAGCCTTGGTTCCATCCCACTACTAATATCGTTAGGAGAGGAGGCTCTCTGTGAGGTGATTTCCCAGTGTGTTGCTGTTGTGGATGCTTAGGTGTTGCCTTGTACATAAGCATCCTGTCTTGGCTCGCAACCACGGAGATCTCCAGGGTCAATGACAGGGGTGATGAGGAGCTTTTGCCTTCCAAAGGCCTGCATCGATAATTCAAAAGGAGTGTGTTTCTTTGACGGTTGACACCTGTTCGGTGCCTCTGTACTCCTCACACTGGCACAGCCTTTCAGAAACCGTCGCAGTTGTAGTTTCGCTGTTTGACCTTCTCCTTCCTTGGCTATGCTCGAGCTCATGCTAACGAACAGGCATGCATCCGTAGCAGGGGTTTGATGTAAACGTTCCTGCATTTTGTTTAGACCATCGCAGACAAACACATGCATTCACGTGCACACACACACACACACACACACACACACACACACACTCAGAGTAGCGTGATTGATGGTGGACGCTACAGTTTGTGAGATACTTGTGTGTGTTTGGGGTGCAGTCTACTTCATGAGCGATCGGGAAACGCCACGAGCAATCGGAAACCCGTAGGAATGTCCGTTTGACCTATTCCGTGATTTTGTGTGTGCGTGAGACGTGTGAGCCACAGCAGCACCCTGTTGAGTGTGTAACTCCTTTTTACCCGGGATCAGGAGTAGTTTCCGGTGCCGATCTAGTGTTCCACTCCTCCTCATGCAGAAGATATTTCCCAGAGTGTTTTGTCCGTTTCTTTTCCACCGGAGCTGTCCAGCTACTCTGACTACACCCCAAGAAAGCCAACGGCCACTTATCTTTCCTGTACACAAAATACCGTCGATTTACAGCAATACTGGCTCTTTTTCACAATTTATAGCCGGATTATAAAAAAAAAACGACAGGAGAGCTCCGGTGTGGGGAGACAGCAGGAGTTAGGGAAAAAAAGGAAGAAAAATGGTTTTGAAATATGCATGAGTAGACATATGCAGAGATGAATGTCTCTCTCTCTCTCTCTCTCTCTCTCTTGCTCTGTCTCTCTCTGTCCCCCTCTCTGTCTCTCTGTCTCTCCGTCTCTCCGTCTCTCCGTCTCTCCGTCTCTCTCTCTCTCTCTCTCTCTCTCTCTCTCTCTCTCTCTCTCTCTCTCTCTCTCTCTCTCTCTCTCTCTCTCTCTCTCTCTCTCCCTCGCTGAAGAACGGGACACTACAGAGCGGCTGTCAGAGCAGCAGGAGACTGGGAAAGTATTGACTCGCAGAAGCAATCGGGTAATGCTTCCCACTGTCTAGCGGCTAATGGTGTAGATTTGGTTTGGCACTCTCACCGCAGACCTGTTGGCAAGGGCCTAACGTGGCCGTCGAGAGGGGAGGGGGGGCTGACAGTTGGGTGGGGTTCGTGGGACAGGAGTTGAGTTGACTGCCACTGGGAATGAAAACTAATTTGGGTTTGATGGCTTGTTTCTTTGTTAAGTATTATGAGGTATTATTCTTAAAAAAAAAAAAATATGATTTTTTGGTCTTGGCGAGGAATAAAATCGTACAATGTTATGTTAGATTGATGCTTCTTGTTTTCGTGATTTACCTAAACTTACTCCGCTAAGACAAAAATCGTGAAAAGAGAAACCCTTAAAAAAAAAGGACTATTTTAGACTATTCTAAATTGGTTAGCGTGAGTTAAGTTGATTAGCATCAAGCAAATATATTCAGAAAATAATTGAAACATTGATTATCCTTAATGAAAATAATAAAATATGCCGCGGCTAACACTGACATTGTTTTGTCAACGCACAATATATGAAAACTCTCAGAAGGTAAAATTGGAATTGATTTTGCGATCAAATCTGTGTGTGTAAATAATCACCCAGGAGGGTGGATCTATAATCCGGGGAATGGTTCGAGCACATTAAGCATGGCTGGTGAAGTCAGACGGCAAGTCATACGCCAAGAGGTAGTCCTCACTGTGCCGTTGTCTTTGCTCATCTTTGTATTTTACAACATGATTCATGGCTTTGTCCTAATGCCTGTTATTCATCCTAATGCCTGGAGATTAACGCACGCTGCAAGCCGGGGTTTGGATGTCTTTAGGCATTAATCATTCTTACTAGGGTTGCACTTCAGCCTTGATACATTCAATATATATATATATATATATATATATATATATATACACATATGTATATATATTTCATGATGCGCAAAGTTTATGAAGGACAATACGATAATCAATTGTTAAATTTTTCGGTCCAGTCTTACACTGCTATTTGGCTTTAGAAAGATAAAGTAGAAGTTCTACCCCACTATGTCTTGCATCTATTTGTTAATTATAATTTAACCTAATGTGCCTGTTTCCCTGTTTGCTAAAAAAGCAGAGAAGGTCAAAAGACTGAATGAATGCCTTTTATTGTGACTATACAGTACAATGAGATTAAAAGCATCTCCTTCCCAGTGCATACACATGTAGAATATAAAAATACAGAGGTATTTTACAGATATAAACATGGAGAGGTATGTGCATGGGTCGGGCCTTTTAGCTCGAGAGACCAGGAAAGGGTTCCACGGGGTATACATAGGAATGGGGAAAAGACGATTACACACAAGGAATCATTGAATTACCGTCGTTATCCGATCAGTCATACAATGGTTGTTTTGTTAAAAACGCCACATCATTCAAGGTGCAACCATTTTCAGAGGTTTGCAGTGGCAATGGTTTGGGATTCATGCATGCTTAGGACCCCTGAGTGTATTGTTAAGGGATTACAGGATTTTGGCGACGGTATTTCAGAAGGACAGAGAGGCACTCCATCAAACAGACGTTTTTCTATCGTATGAAGAAACCTAGTCACATCCACAGCCACACACTCACAAACGTGCAAACACAAACACACAAACACAAGCTTATGTACACTCAGAGCCACACTCACATAAACAGAGACACACAAACACACCCGGGCGTTTGTGTTTTTTTCTGTGTGTGTTTGTGTGTGTGTGCGACTGCTGCGATTAGATAAGAAGACCGTCTCCTTTCCAGATGTCTCCCCCGCTCTTCCAGAAAGTGCTGACACACCAAAGCCCTCCCAGACAGTCTGGAGAGGAAACGTCTGTGTCCCCCCCCTCTCCAGGGACATCTCTCCCGCTTCACGCCACACCGCCACACGCACAAAGGATAGAAAGAAATCGGAAAAAAGGAGAGATCGAAATTAAAGATCCCGACTCTTCTTCCTCGTGTAGATCTTGTCTATCTATCGGCGTTGGCCCGTTCCCGGTTCTAATTATTCGAGTTGGAACAAACTAATTGTAGTGTTGCTGTGAAATGTAAAAAACAATTAACGGGACTCATGCTTCCTTTGAGTGACACGCCCACGACGTGATTGACAGCGGATGAGCGAATGGAACGTCAAACGGCGGTAAACAGACCGTAGGGAACGGCGGCAGGCTTGGGTTCACACGCATTGAGAACTCGGTGTGGAGCGTTCGACGATTCGAGTTATCAGTTTGAAAACGAGTCAACGAGGAACGGTCAAGTAAATCATAGAAGAATACTCAAATAGAAGAATACTTTCGAATACATTATATTTGATCTTGACATGTATTCTGGCCGATATTTGGATTGAGACATATCCAGGGCCGCTGCTGGCCGTTTCGGTTCCCTATGTGAGCGGGGGGGGGAGCCCCCTTTTTATGTATTAGGTAAAAACATCTAATTTGCCGAAATTGAGTGATAGGTTATACAATTAAGAACAAACAACGGTGGGCCTCTTCATAACTAATTTACATAATTTTTTAATTCAATAATGTATTTATTTATTTTTTACAAACCTTAATTTTTGGCGCCCCCTCAGGTACTTGGTGCCCTAAGCACTCTGCATATAGGGAGCGGCGGGCCTGGACATATCGTTACATTCAGTCATGCATCATTGAGAGAAGCAGCAGCATTGAGCCATCATTTGGACAATAGTTCAATACTACTGGCGAATGTTTCAACACCCGTTCGTAAACAATTTCAAAATGTCCTCAATGAATTCAAACCGCTGTTTGAGATTTGTATCCCGCTAGCTACACAACCCTCAAAAGCAGGTCAACAACTCTTTGACCGACCTGAACTACAGTGTGGGTATCCCGCACATGGACTGAGTCAAGCAGGGATAAAAACAGGCTTTCGACATGTGTACATTGCAAGACAAAATGTATTTGCACACATCGGTGTGCCAGAAAAAAATCTGAACAAGACCAAAGGAAAGCCAACGTTCTCTCCGGGCTGGATCCTGTCTCCTCTGGCTGCGATCAACGCTGTGGATTTCAAAACGACAGGCCAAGGGTTCACTGGGTTCAAGGGTTCATTGTTCGGAGGCGGGAGTCAGTCCTCGGCGGTATCCAAGCACCGTCGAGAACGTCTTTGACTTCCCCTCCCTTCTTCCTGTTCTTCTTCCTTCGCGCGTTCAATTCCCCGTGTCTGAATCTGACGTGCTGTTTTTTGTTTGCCATTATCTCTCGGCCAAACCCAACACGATAATGTCACTCGGGAACGCTCAGATGAACAGATTTGCGTGGCGCCGTCTGTTTTATTTTGTGTGTGTTTTTGTGAATTATTGTGTAGTTTCTTTATTTCTTTATTTATTTTATTGTGCTGAGGCAGGAGTGAATCGCAGAATAGGCGCCTGATTCAGAGCCATCGCAGCAGCCGGCGTCATAAAGGAATCGGATTTTCACATTCCGAGACAGGCCGAGCCTCGCAAATAGAGTTTGCAGAGCAAATTAGATTAGCAGTGATGGATATTTTGTAAGCTACTTCTCCATTTTTTAACGGTTCGCCTGAGATAGACAATGTTTGTGTGAGACTTTCTGTGTGCACCCGTGCTTATGTCCGTGCATGTTTGCGTGCGTTGTTATGTACCTATGTCTGTGAGACTTTCTGCGTGCATGTGTGCTTGCGAGTCTGTGTTTGTGTGTTGTTGTGTATCCATTTGTGTGAGACATTCTGAGTGCGTGTGTGTGTGCGTGTCTGTGTGTTTGTGTAGTCGTGTATCTACGTGTGTGAGTGTGAATGTCTATAGATTTTCTTGATATGCGTGCCGCGTTTTCGAGAAAACCCGATCAGCAGTTATTGTTAACCAAAGTTTTCCGTTAACAAACCCCTCCCCCTTGGGGATTAACTTTCTCCCCCAGCTTCATCTTCCTCCAACTATACTCATTTTAATAATGCTAGGATCCGCCTCCTCCCCCTTCTTACCCAGCATGCACCTGCGCTGTCCTTCTCACGCCGCGATGCGTTAAGCAGAGGATGCAGTTTGTGCTTCAAATTTGCTGATTTTCTCCAATGTGTGTGTGCAAACATACACACACACACTTGCATACGCACACACGCCTTTAAACGCACACACACACACACACATACACTTGCATACGCACACACGCATTTATGCACACACACACACACACACACACACACACACACACTTGCATTCAAACACACACGCACTTGCACACACTCACACACATTCAAACTCTCCAAACGCCTCACATGAGGACAGTAGGTCTGCTTCCCAGACTGTGGTTGTGATGCTGCTTTGGATGCAGTACTGGGACGCAGACGGCTTCACTGCTGGCCGTTTTGAACGGACAGCGCGAACCCGTGACCTTATTTCCTGTTCCTTGTTGGTATTAGCATATTGTTTGTGTGTGTGTGTGTTTGTGTGTGTCTGATCAGCATGTGTTGTGTTGCCTCTGTGTTGCAGCGTTAAAGAAAGGGCGTTTCTGGATCACGCCCGACCCCTACCACAACGATGACAACATCCAGATCGGACGCGAGGTCAAGATATCGTGTCAGGTACGGTGGAAGCAGCCCTGGGGATACGGTGACTCATCACTTACACACACACAAGCATACACACACAGACATACACACACAGACATACACACACAGACATACACACACATGCCTACACACACACACTATACACAAACGCACTCATTCAAACACACACACAAACACGTGCCCATGCACACACAGGTATTCAAGCACAAACACCCACACACACCCTCTTAATAGCCCTTCATCAACAAATCATCACGTCTGTGACTCATGCACGGTCTGACCGGCAATGACAGAAACAAATACCTCCTCATGACGAATCATTGCTAAAAAACAACAACATCTTATTCTACTCGTATCATCTTGTTTGCAATACACACACACGCACACCCATACGCAAACACACACACACACATGCGCGCAAATACACACACACACACATACACACACACACACAATCGCACACACATGCATAACGTGAACACACACAAAATCACACGCACATGCATAACACAAACACCCCCCCCCCCCCCACACGCACACACACATACACACACACATACACACACACATACACCCACACACACACACACACACACACGCGTCCTCCCCCCACCCCCACCGCGCGCCCCCCAGGTGGAGGCCACGCCCCCGGAGGAGCTGATGTTCAGCTGGCTGAAGAACGGCCGCGCCCTGCGCAGCTCGGAGCGCATGGTCATCACGCAGACGGACCCCGACATCTCCCCCGGGACCACCAACCTGGACATCATCGACCTCAAGTTCACCGACTTCGGCACCTACACCTGCATGGCGGCACTGCGGGGCGGCGGCATCCCCGAGATCAGCATCGACGTCAACATCTCCTCCACTACTGGTGAGTCTCACAGACCCCCCCCCCCCCCCCCCCCCCCCCCCTCCTCTTCGAAACTCCGCCCCCTTCGCTACCCCCCGCACCCGCCGTCCCCTCGTGTCGCTGAAACACACACACACTCACCCGGAGACTCCCTTGGCTGAATATGTTTGATGTTCTCACACACACACACAGAAGTAATCAAATTCCTACGCGGTGCTTATTGTTTTTTCCTGGTTTGCACTTCCATGCATAACGTGGCCGTTTTACCACGGCCATACATATGAGCTCACCAAAATGTGATCGGAATATTCCGGAGGCTTCAGTTTCTGAAGTACTTCCACCACCGCCACTACGGGTTTTCATGATGCCCCGCCTCCGATGAAAGCATGATTTGAAATTCGAAAAAAACATCTCAACTCCAGCCTTGGGAGTTGAAGTGGCCCCTTCATTTGAGAGTTGCGCGTAAATATATCTGATGATATTACAACACAAGTTAATGGCCTCACGTTGAGTGGATCCCGTGAAGCGAAACCCTTAACTCATCTGTCAAAATAATCGGACACGTAACATCCATTCTGTGTATGCCCGTCCATCTAATATGGCCGCCGTCGTGGCTAACATTTGCATATGAAACATTGGGCATGTGAATGGCTCGCTTAAATATCGACTGTCATCCTGCACTGGTGACAATAGCATCCAGTTGACAGTTGAGGGGGAGAAGTAGCGATAGCAGCTAGCGTTGGTGCATTAGCCTTGGTCAGAACAAAACATAGCCTCTTTTTGCTTTTAATGTGGAAGTGTGGGCTGTTTTTGTTGTGGATTCAACAAGTTAAGAAATTGTACAGATATTTGTACTTGGGGTGATTACCTGGAGTAATATAAGTAATATTTTATACGAGAGGTAGAACTTTTAGTTGTTAGGAATATGAAATATGAATATTATATTTGGCTAATTATCAGAACCGAGAAAGGAATTAATTGAAATGCCATTGGAAAAGTTTTACTTTCAAACAACCGTTCGGTTGTATTAAATTAAAAATAATGGACAACCTTTTCTTCCATTGTGTAACTAGTTATGTAGAAAATGATTAGAGTGCTTCATTCACCTAGCCCAAACCAATAGCTATTCATGTTTTTAATCCGTTCTGGTTGAAAATAATAGATTTCAGATGTTGTATCTCGTTGTATTCTATCACCTGGTCTCTTTGGGATTGGAATTTTTGAATTGAATGTTGGATGTAATTGTTCAGGTAAACTGTGTCGATGAGTGTTAGGCCAATCAATGAGCACTTAGTGTGCGATAATACTCTGCTGTCACTTTATATTAAGTCGAAACCCATCATTCCCAACAGGGAAGAGAACATTATTAAATCTAGACCACAAAATGGACAGCATCATTAACTCTTCTGTGTGCCGGTAAAGTCTTGAGTGTTGGAAATTTATGACAGTTATTTTTTTTGGAGGGGGTAAATTATGGTGTTGATGGGGGGGGTAAATTATGGTGTCTCAATCACACCTTTGGTGTGATTGAGTGATTTTGGTTCAATAATTAAAGAGCAGGTTTGAAGCAGGCATCTTGCTCAACCTGCTCTCACAAGAGGTCAATAAGGAGTGTGACATGGTTCCTTATTGGCATTCATGCACTATATACTATGAAACTAAAAAATATGATCTTCAATACCTGGATTTCTATAAATAAATCTTGGTAACACTTTACAAATGTGTTGATGTTACAATATAACATACTAGATGTTTTTTACCATACATATATCACGTTTATTTTGGCAATGCATACCTTGATTGTTTGCACTCCTGCTCTATTTGCCCAGGCAGCGTGCCTCGCTCTTGGGTTGGGTCCTCAAACGGCTCGGTGAAAGCTGTATTTATTATTAGATAATCCCTTTGATAATCCCTCTGTTAAAAAGCAGGGGGATCAATCGTGCCTGGCGGATTGTTTCCTCATTATCCCGTAAGTGGTGCAGCTTTCCTTTTAGAGGAGAGACTGGAGGTGAGGGCGAGAAACAAACACAAATGAGCCCCAAATAAGAAAAAAGACATACACGCATTCAAATCTGACGAGAGAGGGAGGAGGATCTGAACCGAATGAACCGTCAGATTCCTCCAATCTTCTACCGAGTAGACGGGCTTCAAAAGGATTACCCCAAGCTTCAAAAGATATAGCGTCTTCCGTTTGTGATTGTAACAACGTTAAGAACAAATATAAGGAGAGAGTGCTGGTGAATTATCCTTCTGATGCTCTCCCCTGTAACGTCTTCTCAGCAGTCTTCCTGTTTTCCGGCCCGGTTGTCTCCGACCAAACACGTGTTCAGAAGCGCCTTTTACCTGCGAGAAGGCACCCGTTACAACATGGCCCGCGCCTGGCTTACCCTCTGACAGATCGATGCGCTGATTCAAAGTCCTGTACATCAGTGGCGAGGGGGTTTTGGCACGGCGACGCCAACGGGGTCCTGTGGATTTTTGGCTGGGCGCGTTCGCAGCCTGATTGGTTGGTGGTCGGTGGGTTGGGGTTAGACATAAGCCCTGCTTTTGTTCCTCTCCATGTTCTCCTGGCGGGACAAGGAGCAAGCAGCAATTAGAGGCCTCAATGGGAGCCTTCAGTGGGATGAGGGCGCAGGTCGTCCAGGGCTCCACGCTGGGACGTGGGGTAGGAGGCCCCGTGTCGCGGCCTCGTCTCCGTGTTACACGCGTCCCTGGATCATCCTGATTCAGCCTCTGGGCACCGTGTGGTGCTTGGAATGGGGAATGTTTCGTGTTGTGTTCTGGGGGGGGTTCAAACTTTTGATGAGCTCGGCTTCCCTGTAAAATCTGGCGATTATCCTGCCTTTTTCTTTGTTGTTTTACCGAACAGAGTTTGCCACGAGCAACACTCTGATGGCAGAATGCTTATTGGCTGAAGCATGCGTGTGTCTTCTTCAACACAACTCTAATGAGCAAAACATAATCTCAGTGATAATCCGAACACGCTCGACGAGAGTGTGAATTAGAGTTTGATTATCTATTTGTTTGCGAAGAAGATTGATAAAGGATTGCGAGCAGAAATGCTGGTTCCATCTGAAATGCAACCTCGTTGGAAAAAAGCCTAGCATATACCAGTGATTACCACTTCTACCAGTGGTAATCACTGGTATTATGACAGCAGACAAAACACACTCATTTCCCTACTATGAGACCACCGTCTAAAGTATGAAAATATGTGTGTTACGCGACACACGGGTCCATGCACAGTGTGCATGGACCCTTTAGTCATTCATGACACACATTATGGAGAAGTTGAGGTCTGAAATGGGGGAGATGCCCAGCTCCTTGCGAGTGGGTCTCATTCCTCATGGATTGCAGGAATATGTACAGTATGTGGGGAACCTCAGTAACCTGTGTCTTCCCAGGAGGCTGATAAATCCTTTTAGTGCTAATTCCTCCTCCATCTGCAAACCCACGTTCTCACTCTGACATACATACACTAATATGCACACACACACACACTCGCACAGACACACACATAAAAGCGCACACACACACGTACACACAAGCAAACACACACACACACACACACACACACACACACACACACACACACACACACACACACACACACACTGACGCAAACTCCCTCTCTGCTTTGAAACAAAGCCGTTTTACAAATCCTCAGATTTACTGCTCATTCACACACGTCAATGCATTAAAGAAATTGATTAATTGCTCAGTTGATACAAAATTAAAGATGAAAACGCACTGCACGGAGCTGCTCCGATAAACATTGCGTACATTTTTGTTTAAATTGAAATAATTGTTACTTTACATCCATTAACTGTTGATTAATAATTTGACACATTGACATAGCGCTTTTCAGGACACCTAGAACGCTTTTCATCTGGAGTTGATCTGTTTGGTATCATTTGTGGTCATAAAAAAATGACCTGTGTTTTTAAAAACCTGTGTTTGATTGGCTGTGCTGATGGGCCTCATGTTCTATGAGCCTTATCAGAAGAGTCATGGTGGATGGCCTTAATCATACTACACTACCGGGGTGGAGTGGGTACTCATGACCTACTGTAGGGTTAAGCATGGAGGGATAAAGTTATTACTGTGTTATTAATAATTAATCATTTCAAAGAGCCCAACAAGTAGGGGCAGCATGTTGCACCTTTTTGGAAGCCTTGATCTACTTTAGTATTTGTGTAGTTTGTGCTCGTGTGTGCTATGGCTACGGTTCACCTGCACATTTCACAGCAAATTAACTTGAAAAGAGATTCCAGCGCCCCATGAGCAAGATACCCTCGCGGCTGCTCTAAAGATGTACAAAGTGTTTAATGAGGACTGTTTCCCAGCCTGGGCTGGTAGAGGAGGCTGATTGCTATTATCGCCCTCTCTGCGTTCACTTTAACATCCTGAAGAGCTGTGTCCAGACTAGCAGGCTCCATGAAGAGGGAAAATGACACATAATTGACTGCTCTGGTAGAAAGGATGTTCAGAGTAGTGCAATCTCCCGGACCGCATATATATCTATATCTATGTATATATAGTGTTTCCCCTAGGATGCAAATTTTTTTTTGCGCTCACAAAGCGCACCCTGCCGGGAGGTTTCTATGTGTCTGCCGGCAACATACATACAGTACATTTGTGCACAGTAATGAGCAGAGGAAATATGGAGAGATTGAACATATTACAAGTATAATCTTTAAAACCATTATTTACATTTATTTAACAACAAATATATTATATCAACAACCACCCTATACAGTAAAATCACATAACACAAATACTACAACAATCAAAAAGGTCTGTGCCTCAAACCAATGGATCTTCCCACTCCGTCCCCTCTCCCCATCACAAAGGATGTAGTAGGGCCATAAAGAGGCCATGCCTCTATTGAACAAGTTTCGGGGCTCTAGAGTCAATAATGGCGACGCTACTGAAATTGTTGCTAAAAAAAAATTATGTTGACATTTTTGCCAAAAAGAAATTCCTTACCCTGCGTTCACACCAAAAGATGCAAAAAGTTGACGCGCGGCACGATCCCATTCAAAGTGAATGCAGAGACGCGTTGCTGCTTTGCTGCCGCAGCATTTGCTGCTGAGAAAACCGGCAGCAAAATTTGATTTGCGGCGCGTCAAAATCTGATTTGCAGCGCGGCGTGCCCGCTGCCGGGCACGGGCGGCGGGCGCGTTCACGTATTTTGCGGCACGTCAAATGCTGCTCGAGTTGAAATATTTCAACTTTTCGGCAGCAAACGCGTGATGACAGCCAATCTGCGTTCAACAGCGTTGCCACTGAGGCGTTGCCACTGAGTGACATGCCGTAACAGCCAATCAGTGTTACTCCCTTGGAGTGACCTAGAGTTCACTACCGTTACATTTACTTAGTAACTCGAAAAAACCCACAAATCAGCATTCTGTAGTGTAGTTGTGTTTACAGTTAAACTAAACTGTATGCTAAAGGTCTAGAAAACAACCCCAAACAAAACCCAGTTGGGCGCCAGGCAGCACCAGCCTTCCAGGCTCCGAATGGTCCTATGAACCCATAAACGACGGGCATTCCGACGTCTCTACCTCTTCCACAACAGGTAAACCTGCAATGCTCGTAATGTCGGCCATGGTTGTGAATGAATTCAGAAGCACCGCGGGCAAAACTTGCCGTGCCGCGAATCTTCCCGCGCTGCAAAACTGCGGCGCAGCAAAACTTTTGCTGCGCGTCAAAACCTTTGCTGCGCCGCAAAACTTTTGCGGCGCCGCAAAACTTGATTTGCTGCGCCGCAAAACTTCGGCGTCAACGCGTTCAGGCAGCAAATGCATCTTTTGGTGTGAACGCAGGGTTAAAAAATAAGTAGAAATATATATTTAAAAACGTAAGGTTGCAGTAAGACCATAAAGAGCCCATGCATATGGAAAACCTTTTGGGGATAGTCAATATTGGCAACGCTATCGAAATTGTTGCTAAAATAAAATATCCTTATAAATACAAAGAGATATATTTTTCAAAACTAAAGGTTGTAGTAGGACCATAAAGAGGCCATGCCTCTATGGAACAAGTTTTGGGTCCCCAGAATCAATAATGGCGATGCTATTATAATTGTACCATTGTGGTCGTTTTCAGTTTTGTAAGGAGATAAGAAGGAGCACCTCTCCTCTCCTACTTATTTTGCGTA
>NC_044068.1:5341833-5351833 GCF_902167405.1 Gadus morhua
CCTCTTGAGCAAGACGCCCCTAAAATACCTGCTCCTGAATCTGACATACATCTGAACTCACTGTAAGACGCCTTGTAAGCAAACCGCCTGCTAAATGATTAAAGTGTAGTAGTGGGTTTAAATAGTTTATGGAAAGACAACGACAGCGGGTCTTCAAGAGACCCAACCGGCAAGCGGCAGTAATTACGACTGGAGCCTTTGGGATAGGCCCTGTCTAATAATGGCTGGGCAGGCCGTACCTCCACTGATAAGCTCTGGCTGCTCACACCTTCTCCTGCCTTTCCCTCTGGCTGAGTGTGCCACCTGTTCGCTGTTTAGGCTGCAGAAACACACCCAGACAGGAGGAGGAAAGGTGCTGTGGATAGGAAATGTGTCCCGTTTGTCAGCCGACGTTATGCCAGTGCAAATCAGCACTATGCTAGAAGTTTGGACATCTCGTTTTTTTCCCCCTCCGTTTTCGCTGCGTCGGTTTAGAAGCTCCCATCTCTGCTAGTTTGTGATTGGTCATTATTTCACCACCCGTGCAAATTGATCAATGGTGATTTTTTTCTTCAATATTTTTCTTTTAAAGGAGCATTTAGGCAGAGGCCTTGCTTCATAGATGTGTGGGGATTTTATGTGACCTATCAACTGAATGGAGGAACTGAATCACATCAAAGAAGAAACGAAGACTTCTAAGTGATTTCAGTGTTCTGTCTCTCTCTCCTCCTATTATTTTTTTTTACTTATTTTTTTAAGTGGCGCCACAAGTCTCTTATATACGAAATTGTGCTTTGTACCCTAACCATCTATATTTGCATTTCAATGCATTTCTAATAGGAAGTCCGTATCAGATGGAGACTTGTATGTGATTTTATTTATTTATAACTTTTTGGTATTTAATTCAGACCCTTCAAAGCAAAAACCAACCTTTTGAAAACAACATCGGCAAAAACAAACCTTGTAAAACAATCCCCTCGAACAAGCCGCGTGTGTATTTTACATTGTTACGCTTCATTTACATTCCAGGTGCGTCTTCGATAGATGTTTTTTGTACCTGCAGACCCATTTCAAAGAAGACCAAAATAATTGGCAGTTAAAACCGCTGCGATCGGTAGCGCTCCCCCCTTCGCCAATCGTTATCCACCAAAGCAGGGCACCAGTCACACCCACCCGTTATCACCTTCTTTTTAAATTTATTTTCTTATCATATCTTTTCTTTTCGCCCTCAACGTCAATTACTGGTGATTTCATCTGATTAAAAACGTTGGTGTGCCTTCGATCCGATTGTACGCCATCTGGGCTGCATGGCGGTGGTTTGCTAGCCGGCTAGGGATAGCCGTGTGGGGCTAGGGGGCTAGCGGTGTGAGGCTAGGGGGCTAGACATGTTGGGCTAGGGGGCTAGCGGTGTGAGGCTAGGGGGCTAGCGGTGTGGGGCTAGGGGGATAGCCGTGTGGGGCTAGGTCCTCCACTGAGGAAGATTGCACTCCTCCACCAGCTGGTTGGGAATTGGAAACAACATCTTGCGTGCTCATGTTTGTTTGGATTTAGACAATCACACACACACGCACGCACCCACGCACGCACGCACGCACGCACGCGCACACGGATACAGATACAAACACGGAGGCCCGCTCACATGCACACTCGCCCGCTCACACACAAGTACACACAAACACACACACACAAACAAATGTGGAGACACTGGCATGGTCACCTATGCACACATGTACGCACACACACACGGGGCATTAGGACCATGTCGACCTGCCAGGTCTGCTAATTAAACAAATTAACTTGGCTAGCGGCCGGAATAAGGACTCAGCCTGCCAACTCCAACCTGCTAGTTCTGCTGTCTTCCAATCTAAGTTACCCACACACATACACACATGCACGCACACACTTACACGACGCATGCACGCACACACACACACACACACATACACACATACACACACACATACATGATGCAGGCATAAAAATGCATGCGCGCAAACACACACACACACGCAAGCATGCAAACACACACACATGCATGCATACACACACATGCACGCACTCACACACGCACGCACACAAACACACAAGCACGCATGCACACGTAATCATGTATCGACGCGTACCCAGAAACACCCTCACAGCGAAATGCTAACCAACAGCTACAACTTTACTGAAGGACATTCTATTCTCCACTCTTTTTCCCACTAGCTTCACAAACACACACCATGCACACACACACACACACACACACACACACACACACACACACACACACACACACACACACACACACACACACACACACACACACTAGAGCTGAGATGATAAACATCCTTGGTTCTCTTGTTCGTTTTTGACAAAAACAACCACTCACACAGACACACATACTCTCACACACATTTACACACACACACACACACACACACACACACACACACACACACACACACACACACACACACACACACACACACAGAATAGCACAAGCAGATACAGGGCAGTAAAAGGGAATGGTATCCAATAGTTCAGCACTTTGCGCTTCTTTCATTATTTATTGTTTGCTTTGAGACGGCCTTGGAAAAGTTGTCATCAAACTGGGGCAAAATATTGATGGCAAACATTGTGCGCCCTGACCTACGGTAATGGCTCTGGGCCTTTGGGAGGATTCTGCTCTGAGCGCTCCATGTAACGCGAGACAACGGAACGATCGGAGCGAGAAAACGTCCCGGGAATAGCAGTGAGATACGAGACGGGTTGAGGGGTTGGCACGATAGAAAATGGAGCCACTCGGTGAAGGAGAACGAAGAAGAAAGAAAGTTAGTGGTGCGGAGATAGGCGGTTGGACCCGAAGATGGTAATTATCCCGATAATAATGACAACGGATGTGCTGAGAATGATAACCGCTCCGCCACGCTTTGAAATGCAAGTGTGCTGCGTCGGAGCTAAATACAGTAAATGTGTTGAGAGAAAAGAAAACGAGAGAGAGAGGGAAGGAAGGAGGGAGGGAAAGTGTGCCTTCCAACTTCACACTATAGAGAGAGACAGAGAGAGGGAGAGGGAGGGAGAGAGAGGGACAGAGAGAGAGGGATTCTGAGGGCAGAAAGTGCGCCCACCAACTCAACACTAAACCACTTAGAGCCCACCACCTGTGGGGTCCAACAAATTGCTTCAACAGATTTTATGGAGCCTGAAATGACGACAGCCGCGTGTGAGGAAGAACATTGTGTCAGTTTGTCCGACTGGCTTTCGGCGGGAAAGCACGGTGCACAGAATAGAGCCCATATTAGCCGGCTGGACGGAGAGTGGATATCATCCTTTATAAATGGTGAAACAGGGGAAAATGGTGGCGCGGGTGGTGAGGTGATGATAAAGTGGAAGTTGTACCGTTGTTTTGGATAGTGACGCTGGAGAGGGTTGGGTGAAGATACAAGGATTGGCTAGAGCTGATGATGACGAAGGTGGCGGTAGGGATGGTGAGGGTGAGGATGATGGTGAATGTAATGCGGCTGATTCAGGTTTTGTGGATGAGGATGATGATGATGATGATGATGCAGATGATGGTGATGAAGATGGTGAGCATTATGAAGAGGGTGATGATGAAGAGGAGGATGATGGTGATGAGGTTAAGGAAGATGCTGATGATGTTATTAACATTATGAGGATGAAGACAATGCAGATACGGATTCGGAAGATGATGGTGTTATAGGCAGGAGAGATGGTGATGGTGAGGATGGGGATGAGGATGATAGTGTTGAAGGCAGTAGAGATGGTGATGGTGAGGATGAGGATGATAGTGTTGAAGGCAGTAGAGATGGTGATGGTGATGATGAGGATGATAGTGTTGAAGGCAGTAGAGATGGTGATGGTGATGATGATGATATGGAAGTATTGATGATGATGGTGATGATGATGATGATGGTGAGGGAGACGACGATGATGATTTCTACTGCTGATCTCCTTGCCTTCACCAGGTATCGTCATGCACTGCTTGACGTCTTGAACACTTTGGTGATGATAAAAGTGACACGCTGTTGAAAGTAAACACAGTGACGTACCGCAGGCTATGCTGAGGATTTCGAGGGGACGGAAGATGTCACGTTGGAGACATTGTGATGACCCGCTCGGAGCGGGAGTTATGTTGATAGAGGTTTTGATGATGATGATGATGATGATGATGATGATGATGATGATGATGCTGATGACCAAAAGCTAGATAGATGCGATCCAGTCTTGCTTTTCTTCTGGTCAGAAGAGTACGTGCTTGTCGGCCCATCATTGCGTTGCCCATCGCTTGCCATTGCTTGATGCTCATCTTGTACCCTCCCTCCCTCTGCCGCTGACGACCGGGCCGTCCGCACACGCTCAGTCCGCACGCGCTCAGTCCGCACCTGCAAGTCCGCACGCGCTCAGACCGTCGCCGGCGGGCGTGTCTCCGCATGGCGCCTCCTCTCACGCCGGGCTGCGTGACTAAACCTCCATCATGACCATCATAACAGCCCCCACAACCCACCCCCCGCGTCCCCCATATCCACCCCGCCTCTCGCTCCGGCGCCCTCCCCCCCTCGCCCCCCTCCATCCCCACGGCAACCCCCCCCCCCCCCCCCCCCCCCCCCCATCGACCACCGCCCGCGACCCCGCGCGCCGACTTTCTAGAGCCCCATATCAGTCCCTCCTCTGTTTTTCTCTTTCTTAGTTCCCCCCAACCTGACCGTGCCGCGGGGCAAGTCCCCGCTGGTGGCTCGGGAGGGGGACACGGTGGAGCTGGAGTGCCTTGTTTCAGGGAAGCCCAAGCCCATCATCCTGTGGTCGCGGGCCGACAAGGAGGCGCCCATGCCCGACGGCAGCATGCAGACGGAGAGCTACGACGGCGTGCTGCGCGTGGTGAACGTGTCCCGCGAGATGACGGGCTCGTACCGCTGCCAGACCAGCCAGTTCAACGGCTTCAACGTCAAGGCCCGCGAGGCGCTGGTGGAGCTCATCGTCCAGTGTGAGTACCCGGGGGCGGCGAGGGGGGGGGGGGGGGGGGGGGTCGAGGAGTGTGTGTGTGTGTGTGTGTGTCTTTACATGAGAATGGGCACAGGAGTCTCTGTATCATTTAAATGAGGCTGAGGGTGTGTGTGTGATGTGTTTGTGTTTAATGACAATGAGCACAGCCATCAACTCTGTATACTTTATACAAGGGTGTGTGTGTGTTTGGTTGTGTGTGTGTGTGTGTGCGTGTGGTTGTTTGTGTGTGTGTCTGTGAGTGTGTATGTTCATGAGAATGAGCACAGACATATACTGTATACTGTGTATGAGGATGAGATTTGATTGTGGAAGTTTGTGAGGGAGGTGTGTGTTTGTGAGTGTGTGTGTGTGTTGTATATGACGCTAAGCGTGTGTTTATGTGGGTGTTTGTGTATACACTACAATGAGCAAAAGCGTCTGCTCCGTATGCTGTAAACGAGAACGAGGGTGTGTGTGTGTGAGGTGGGTGTGTGCCTGAGTGTATACACAAGTATCTCATGTGAGTGATTAGGTGTGGTTGTGTTTGTGTGTGTCCTTCCGTGCGTGTGCTCTCTGCGTGTTCCACGCGTGTGTTCCACCCAGTGCGACCCCCCCCCCCCCCCCCACAGAAACACCCCAACACTCCACCTCTCCGTGAGGCATTAGGCGCGTGCTCTCCTCCCTATGCACCGGCTTCGTGTGGCCCTCCGGTGGGTCTCAATGTGACTGGCGGGTTGGAGCGCTCCTCCGTCGTAGCGCTCCCCTTCTACGGCCGTCCAATTTCCCCTTTTGAAGTGAGGGTTTTTTTTGTAGAATTAGGCAAATCCCCTGCCTTCCCTCTTTAGTCGTGTCGCTGGGACGCCGGGCGACGCCTTGAATCCTGCCCCCTGGAACGGCTGCTGGGAAGCTGTGCTAAACGCTAGCACACAGACAGCACAGCTGCCGGGGAAGCCAGCCTGCTCGCCCATTATGGGCCCCTTCTGTGTGTGTGTGTGTGTGTGTGTGTGTGTGTGTGTGTGTGTGTGTGTGTGTGTGTGTGTGTGTGTGTGTGTGTGTGTGTGTGTGTGTGTGTGTGTGTGTGTGTGTGTGTGTGTGTGTGAATATGCATGTGTGTTTGTGAGGGAGATTGAAAGAGAGGGAGGGAGGGGGAGAGAAGCCCTAAGATTGGGCCAAATTCTCTGGATTTGGACCCCCTGCCACCGCTGCAACCTGTAAAAAACGCTTTCCTCCTGAAGATGTGGCATTCAAAGATGGCTTAACAGCTAATTAGCAGAGGGCTAATTTATTCTCGCCCAGTCTTCATTTTCTATTCATTTATGTAAATTTGAGAAGAATATTTAAAATGAACGATAGCGAACTCAAAGCGGTGTCACTCACTCAACGGCCTGGGGTATTTTTTGAACGGGGTGGGGGGGGGAAGAAGGGGAATTGGACGTTCGAAAGGGCTGGAAATGGAAGCAATTCCCTGTGAATCACCAACGGAATGCGCACTGTTCACTGGATAGCCACTGGAAATAAGACGCGTAATTCTCATGGCCATGAACTCAGATCAAGTAAATGTGACTAGCGGTATGCCGCAGAGTCGCTTTAGCTTTGACGCTGTTGTTTGGTTGGTTTGTATTCACCCCTTCCCACTCTTTCCCTCATGGCCTACTTAGTTAACATGCACATTATTTAATCAATAGTCAGTTACATTCTAATCAAGAAACAATCCAAGGCAGCCCTTTTGTTTTGTTTTACACTACAATCAAGGCAATTAACGCGATATACAATGTCTCCTCTTATACTTTAGAATCCCGTCTAATAAGAAACGCATGCATCCCCCCTTAATGTATTAAAGGCAGATTGCTGGCAAAAAGAAGACAAGAAAAAAAAGGTCTGACATTAACAAACCTGCGAGCTTGGCACCGTGGACAACACAGTGTGTAAGATAAACTATAATTGATGTACGTCTAGCTGGCTTTGTAACACCTTACGCCACGGTGCTGTAGACGTTCCGGAAGGTTCCGTAGGCTGGCTGGGAGAGAGGAGGCTGTTGTATCGCCATCCTTGCTATGGGTGTCACGTCGAGAGCTAATCCCTTAATGTCTCCGCCGTGTATGGAGAATTAATTACGTTCTGACGTGCTTTGAACACTATGTTTGGCCTTTTTTTTTTTTATATGGTTTCTATTTGAACGAGGCTGAATTGATGAGGAGGATGTCGCGATGACAGGCGATATCAAAGGTTAGCTGTAGTGCTATACGCCGTGCGCTATTTATACACCAGCTCACCAGTGTTGGCACCCAATGAGTAAACAAAGACAGTTTGCCGACATGCCTTTTATATATTAGCGAACTGTAGTGTCTCGCATGGGCGTGTAGGGGCATGAAAACACAGATGGTTGGAAGGGAAAAAATAAGAAAAAGACTGAACATCGCTAATGTCAGCTCACCAGTCACATCAAGGAGGCAGCGAAGAAGATTTAATTGACCGATCACTTTTTCTGCACCGATGCAAATTGTCTCTATCGAAACTTTGTAACCGGAGTCTCTGAGCTGAAATGGAGGCTGATTCGGAAGGCCTGTAATTAAAAACCTATAATTAAAAGGTTTAAAGTTACTCCCCTTTGTGGAGTTACTCCTAAACTTGGCAAAAGGGCAATGCTGCTTGATATTCCTGCAGCCTCCATATTAAAGATCAGGAGCCGGGTCCTTGGCATATTAAAAACACTGTTTCAATTGACGCGGCGCCACTTGTATACACAAAGGGAACTCAGCCTGCAACTCAAGCAATATCAGCCCCAGGAGATGGGGGGCTGGTGGCCTTGGCTGTGTCGGAACTCCTGAGTCGACAGACAATCGCTTTTTTTAACTCTCCCGCAGTAAAAAACATAAGACTGGAGGGAGAAGGAAACATATTCTGTACTTCAGTTAGAAACTGCTGTACTTTCTGCAGCTCTCAGTGCAGGAACTGTTTTAACTTTAACTTTAGTGTCCATGAATGAAGCCCATTAATGAAACAGCCTCAATCAACCCAAGGATATTTTCCTCTCTAAACCCGGTTTTGGTCCATGGAGAGAAGGCGGGAAAACATCATTTAAATCAAATTAATGGCTGGAGAGAATGTGTACAATTATTTCCATCATTAACATCCAGGTGAATGTATAATATCAGTGTTATTATCTATGAATATGTATGCCTATATCATATTTTTAAGTAAATTTTTAGTACGGGTACATATCCCGTATTATTAGTTGACTATGAATACAGAACAATGAAAAACAAAAGTTGCTCAAAAGGGCTCCTAGGTATATATTACTAACATATATATATTATATAATACTAATTACGTAGTACGTAGTACCAAGTAATAGTAAATTACTTCCAAATCGTCTTTCTGTTTGCCTTTGCTCCGAGTTATTTCTCTCAAGGGTATAGAAATAGAAGCAGGATATCAATTGATAACTAACACCAACACAAAACCTTTCTAGGGCACTTTCGACATGCTGTTTACAATTAAAGCTGTTCCGAAACCACATCAAGCCTTTGCCTTTTAATAGCTTACAACATGATTCTGAGTTAATCAAGTCAGACGCTGATAAAAAACGGAATCACAGCCACCCCCAAGCAGGCTTTATGCGCCGCGCTCGTGAAACAAGTCGTTCCAAAACGTTAATCACTCCCACGTCCGTCAGAAGCACTGAGAAAAACCCAAAAGACCCTCACGCGTGCCCAGCCATGTCAGAGCCTAGGGGGGTCCACCAGGGACACTGTGACCCCGTGATTAAGACCCCCCCCCTCCTTGTCTTTGAGTGTCTCCCCTGGGCTGCGGTACACAAGGCCCTCTCCCTCTGCCGGCACCCTGCTGTCCATCAACTCGGCGACCCTAGTCACCGCCGGCGATATGAATCAAAGGTTGTCGTCGAGGAGCGAGTTGCTGCTAGCGACCGTCCGAGTGAGCCAGCAGGATCGGCGGGGTCGAGGTCGGGTCGCCTGTGGTTTCTAGTTAACAAACCCCGGGTCTCTTGGGAAGGAGCACACGGACCGCCATCAGCACAACCGCCGCCTTGCCTGGCACACACACACACATCGTCTCTCTCTCTCCACCTCTCTCTCTCTCTCTCTCCACCTCTCTCTCTCTCTCTCTCTCCCTCTCTCTCTCTCTCCCTCTCCCTCTCTTCATCTCTTCATCTCTCTCTCGCCACCCCCCCCTCTCTCTCTCTCTCTCTCCACCCTTACTCTTTCTCTCTCTCACTCCCCCCTCTCTCTCTCTCCCCCCCCTCTCTCTCTCTCTCTCTCTCTCTCTCTCTCTCTCTCTCTCTCCCTCTCGCTCTCTCTCCACTCCCTCTCTCTCTCTCTCTCCACCCTTATTCTCTCCCCCCCCCCTCTCTCTCTCTCTCTCTCTCTCTCTCTCTCTCTCTCTCTCTCTCTCTCTCTCTCTCTCTACCTTTCTCCCCTCTCTCTCCGTCTCCGCCCCCTCTCTCTCTCTCTCTCTCTCTCTCTCTCTCTCTCTCTCTCTCTCTCTCTCTCTCTCTCTCTCTCTCTCTCTCTCTCTCTCTCTCTCTCTCCCCCTTCTTTCCGCCCTCTCTCTCTCCCCCCTCTCTCTTTCCTCCCCCCTTCTCTCTGTCGTCTGTTGAGTGAAGCTCACATATTCAAGTGAGCAATTAAGAGTTATTTTAGCAGAGGGCCTTTTTTTTCTTTTCCCACAATGCAGTGTTCTCGATGTGATGCTGCCGTTTGATCCGCGCGCCATCTTCAAAGGGAAAGGAGAAATGAAAAGAGTTATTAAGCTTTTTGATGCAGATAAATCAATCATTATGTCACTTTCGCTCTTCCTCAACATTTCCACCCGGCGCTGACTCTTGTTTATTAATATATTTATGGCGGGCATCAAAGGCCATTTGGTGCTACAATAAGAGTGTGACGGAACACAATACAAAATTGGAGCTCCCGCTTCTCAAATCGTCTCAAGGTGATGTGACTGTGTCAGAGGGTGTAGCCTATCCAGAGAGAGAACGAGAAAGAGAGAGAGACTGAGGCAGACAGAGAGAGAG
>NC_044068.1:5359333-5374333 GCF_902167405.1 Gadus morhua
CCTCCCCTTCCCTCTCCGACTCCCTCCCCTCCCCCCCTCTCCCTCCTCCCTCCCCTCTCTCTCCTCCCCCCTGTCTCTCCTCCCCTTCCCTCTCCGACTCCCTCCCCTCTCCCCCTCTCCCCCTCTCCCTCCTCCCTCCCCTCTCTCACCTCACCCGTCTCTCCTCCCCTTCCCTCTCCGACTCCCTCCCCTCCCCCCCTCTCCCTCCTCCCTCCCCTCTCTCTCCTCCCCCATGTCTCTCCTCCCCTTCCCTCTCCATCCCCCTCCCCTCTCCTCCTCTCCCTCCTCTCTCTCCTCCCCCATGTCTCTCCTCCCCCTCCCCTCTCCTCCTCTCCCTCCTCCCTCCCCTCTCTCTCCTCCCCCATGTCTCTCCTCCCCTTCCCTCTCCATCCCCCTCCCCTCTCCTCCTCTCCCTCCTCCCTCCCCTCTCTCTCCTCCCCCATGTCTCTCCTCCCCTTCCATCTCCATCCCCCTCCCCTCTCCTCCTCTCCCTCCTCCCTCCCCTCTCTCTCCTCCCCCATGTCTCTCCTCCCCTTCCCTCACCATCTCCAATGTCTCTCCACCTCTCCCTCCCCTCTCCCCTCCTGCCCCTCACTCTCCCCCTGCCTCCCTCTTGACTCGCTTCCGCTCTCTCTTCTCCCCCTCTCCTCGCCCCAGTCTCTGGGAGCCCCCCCCCCCCCCCCCTCCCCCTTGTCTGTCTGACCGCGGGTTGTCTCCACTCTGAGACATTCCTTGGCTGTCACTCTTCTCCGCGCCGTGCTCTCCGGGTCACGTCCTCTCGCGGCGAGACGCTCCTCACTCAGGGCCTCGTTCTTCTCCTCGCGTCTTTCGCTTCGCCGCGCTCCGAGCGCTGGTGTTTTTGTTTTGGTCCTCAGAATATTATTCCCCACGCAGCTCATCGTGTCTCTCGTACCGCCGCCGCCTCCGCGGCTGGCTGCAGCCTCTCCTTGTTTTGGCGGTCGGTGGATCCTTTGCATCCTGTCCCCGGTATCCTCGGGTTGTCTCGGGGTTGCTCTCGTTCCAGCTCGACGTCTATCGCTCCGCACCGCTTCAACGCGAGCGTCCTCCCGGCTCTCAACGCCGGCTCGCCGGTTTTGTTTTTGTCCCCTCATCGGCACGTCTCTAGAGGGTCACGTCCTGATGATGGAGGGAGGGACGGAGGGATGGTGGAGGGAGGGATGATGGAGGGATGATGGAGGGATGATGGATGATGGAGGGATGTTGGAGGGATGAAGGATGGCTGGACGGAGGATGGATGTTTGAATAGATGGATAGACTTGTGGATGGATGGATGATGCTGGATGGATGTATAGATGTGTGGCAGATGGATGGAGGGAGGGATGATAAATGAAAAGAGGATGGATAGAGTGATATCCATCCTCTGGAGCTATGGATCCCACAACACTCCATTATTTGGAGTGCTGTGTTTTATAGCATTTGACAAAGGACATTTCCTTCGCCTTTTGAGATGCCATCAAAAGGCGAAGGAAACTAAAAACCGAAAACTAAAGGCATCAGAAAACTAAAATCTAAAGAGTAATGTACCCCCGTCCCTCTCATCCCAGACCCCCCCACCGTGGAGCCGGCCTTCCTGGAGATGCGGCAGGGCCTGAACCGGCCGGTGGTGATGACCTGCCGCGTGCTGCGGGCACACCCGTCTCGCGTGCTGCGCTTCGAGTGGCTGCTGTCCAACCGGCTGCTTCACGCCGGCGCCTTCACCGAGCACAAGGACGAGACCGAGTACACCATCCGCAGCCTGAACCGCGACGGCTGGGGCGAGTACACCTGCAACGTCATCAACGAGGCCGGCACCGGCAAGTGCACCTTCCACGTCACAGGTATGTTTGTTAATTATAAATTCGAAAATCCAAAATTCTAAAGCCTAAAATTCTGAATCCAAAATTCTCAAGTATAAAATTCTAAGTCCAAAATTCTAAATTGGGAAATTTGAATATGTGTTTTTTTCTTCTTTAATTGCACATTTCAATTCTGATGACAGTGCTATTAAACGTACATAGCAATTTATTTTCAATTATAATACCAATTATTCGCTAGATTTAAATTGTGCTTTTCCAGACACCCGAAGCGCTTTGTGTAGCGAGTGTGTAGGTGTGTTGGTTGGAAATGACAGCAAATCCAATACCGTCCTCAGACACACGGCAGCCAACACAACGCTCACCAAAAAATCTTCCTCTAATACACATTTCGTTAAATTTCCTCAATTGCTGTTTTCTTCCTGCCAGTCATTTCTTGGCCAATTCCTAATTGTTTCACATATCTGTCATTCTGTCAGTGGATTGGTTTCCACAGCTGCAATTAAAGCATAATAGAGGTGTTTGTCCAACGGCTAAAAATCGGATTGTTAAAAACACATGTCATTTTACCTGTCAGAGCGGGAGATCTGGGCAGTGTCCCCACTCGGAGACATCTTAAAGACATGAGACGGACGCAATGAAGGAACGATCAAAATGCTCGATAAGATCTAGGGGACCTTTCACAACACAGGAACACCACCGGACCCAGTCTTTTCCTTATTTTTATATCTTCCCCTCTAGATAAGACTCCATTTTTCCGAGGGGCTGACAGTTGTTTTCGTTTCGGGTTTGTTTTGAGTTCCTTTGCGCCCATCGGAGGAAGCATTGGGGAAGAGAACCCGCCGGAAGCTCCCGGTCGTTTCTTAGTTGCTGCGTTGGCTTTTATGACAGGAGCAAATTAGTTTGGTGGTGTTGAGCGGCCGCAGGACACCTGGCCGTTGACTCCATCTCCCACAAGTCCCATTAGAGGCTGGACCCACAGGGTCAGATGGGAAGTGTTTGTCACTTTGATCCGCTGCCACTTAAGGCCCTCTTAGATCCTTGGATACTGACCCTCTCACTCCATCTCTCTCGCCCTCGCTCTCTCTCTCTCTCTCTTGTTCATGCTCTCACTTTCTCTCTCTCTGTCTCTCTCTCTCTCTCTCTCTCTCTCTCTCTCTCTCTCTCTCTCTCTCTCTCTCTCTCTCTCTCTCTCCCCCCCCCTCTCTCTCTCTCTCTCTCTCTCTCTCTCTCTCTCTCTCTCTCTCTCTCTCTCTCCCCCCCCCCCCCTCCCTCTCTCTCTCTCTCTCTCTCTCTCTCTCTCTCTCTCTCTCTCTCTCTCTCTCTCTCTCTCTCTCTCTCTCTCTCTCTCTCTCACTCTTTCTCTCACTCTTGCTCTCTCTCTCTCTCTCGCTCTCCCTCGCTGCTCCTGACTAATCTCTTTTCCGGTTTGTCATCCATCTCGATTACTGTCTCTTCATCTTCACCTTTATCCCTTCATCTCTCGCTCCTCTCGCATCTCTCTTTCTATCCCCCCCCCCCCCCCCCCCCCCCCCCCCTCCCTCCGTGTACACGTTAGAAAAAGATGGACCCCCTCCCGGGTGTGTTGTGTACCCCCCCCCCCCCCCCCTTTCCCTCTCCTCCCCCGAACCCTCTCTCACCCCCTCCCCCACCCACCTGTCTTCCTCCCCCACCACTATATTTTTCTCTCCATTTCTGGCCCACTCCCCCTTGCGCCTTCCCCTCTGCCCCCTCTCCCCATAAGCCTGTGTAGCCCCCCCACCCACCCACCCACACACCACCCGTTCCCACACTTCTCACCCTCTCAACTTACATCACCTCTCCACCACCGTCTGAAGCCCAGGTCGTTCTCAAACACCACCCAAAGGGCAGTGGATCAAGGCACCTCTCCTCCTGAAGAATAGATTCACTCTTGTTTCGCACTGTCTCCACTCTGTCTCCCGTACCTCTGTGGTGGTGCTGCTAACATAATGGGATCCTCCAAGCTCACTCTGTTTGACCAAGAACGCTCAATAACATCAATTATGGAAGGAGCCCTCCGAGCCATGATTCCTAGATTCACTTTGGGTTTTTTGGGGGGAGAATGCGCTCTCTAAGCAGAGCTCCATAACTTAATTTTGTTGGAGTTGAATTTAGCTATATTCTGGATGGCCTGGTATGTAAAAATATACAGGAGAGGCTCGCTTATTTAGTCACGATGAACCCACATGCCTTGTTGAACTCTTGAACAGAACAACTTGAACACAATCCGTGCCACTCAAAATATCCCAGCTTCCGTTTAAATACACTACTTTCACATATTTTAGTTTACACACCAAATGGAAAATGCTGGTGGGCATGTACAGTGTATGTGTACATATATATAAATATATATAGAGTAATAATAACTACAAAATATATATACAGTAGATATATATTAATTTATCTACATATTCATGTACATATTATAGATGTAAATGATGTATATAAAATATATGTAAATTCTTTCATATTTGTTGAACTACTTTCAGTTCTATCAGTAACATATGTGTAAATACAAGTTCAATGACGCTTAATAAAGGTAATATTCATCTCACAACCGAGTGTGCGTTAAAAGCTGCTCCGATAACCCTCACGTGTTTGAGGGACACAAGTAGCCGACAAAGTGTGGCAGAAAACTGTACGAGGGAGCGGACTCTTCCAAGAGACACAGACGTATGACATGCTTTGGGACCCCCAGCAAGTAAACAGGCTTTGTAGACAAACAGAAGCCAGCTGCCAGGGTGTGAGGCTCCAGGCCTGCTTGGTGTGGAGCTCGTTGGGTTCTGAGAAAGCGTTGGAGAGATGAGGAGGCAGGACGACGACATCGACAACAACAACATCGACGGCTAATCTCTTAAACTCTGACTACTTTCAATCCCACACACATACACACACATACACACACATACACACACATACACACGCACACCCTGGTGAGAGACTTTTGGTTATTACGTTTTATTCTGTGCTTTTGGCCTGCGACCACACTGGGGGGCTGTCGGCACCTTCTGCTCTGGGGGGCACGCTGCAGGGAGCTCACACAGACACAGACACACACACACACACCCAGACAGTCACACACACAGACAGACAGACATAAATACACAAGCACACACACACACACACACACATACACACACACACATAGAGAGACAAACACAGACACACACACACACACCCACACACGCACACGCACACACACACACACACATAGAGAGACAAACACACACACACACACACACACACACACACACACACACACACACACACAGACAGTCATACACACAGAAAGACGGACATGAATACACAAGCACACACACACACACACATGCACACACACAGACAAACACAGACACACACACACATATACATTCACACATACACACTCACACATTCAGACGTTCACACAAACACATATACACATACACACACACACACACACACGCATAGACACACAGACAGTCACACACACAGAAAGACAGACATGAATACACACACACACACACACACACACACACACACACACACACACACACACACACACACACACACACAAACATGTCAAACCAAAAACATTGGCAGTTGGTCATCCATGGGGACTCAATACAACTCTGACCAACTCTGACCCCACCAAAATAATTATTATGCAAATTGACTGTGTGTGTACATGTCTGGGTGGGTGCGTAAGTGTGTTGGAGTGCACGTGTGTGTGTGTGTGTGTGTGTGTGTGTGTGTGTGTGTGTGTGTGTGTGTGTGTGTGTGTGTGTGTGTGTGTGTGTGTGTGTGTGTGTGTGTGTGTATTTCTGCCCACTATCACTTGGTTCCCCCCCTGCTGCGGGGACATCTGCAGAGATGCCAGTCGCGCATGGTCGCCAAATTGGTCATTAAATAACGCCATTGGGGAGAGTCCTTGGAGGGGACATAGTCTGTACTACCGAGCTCTGGAAGCTGGCCACCAATGTCAGGGGACCCCCTTCCACCACCACCTCCTCCTCCTTCTCCCCTCCTCCTCCTCCTCTTAGTCCACCACCTCCTCCTCCATTATCACCTCCTCCTTCTCCTTCTCCTCCTTCTCCAACTCCTCCTCCTCCACCTGCCGTCCACTCACCAAGACCAACACACGCTGAGAGCACTTGCTCCAGCTGCATTGTGTGTGTGTGTGTGTGTGTGTGTGTGTGTGTGTGTGTGTGTGTGTGTGTGTGTGTGTGTGTGTGTGTGTGTGTGTGTGTGTGTGTGTGTGTGTGTGTGTGTTTGATGCGTTGTCATGACGATGTGCACGAGTGTGTGTCTGTCTGCCGAGGGTTGTAATTGTGGACTCGTGACCCAGTGGTGTCGAGCAACAGGGGGTTCGGGGAAACCAATGATTGAGACGGCAAGGATGCTTCAGTGGTGGGTATTCCTGACGAGATCTCCTCCTGGTTGGCTGGTCTCCCCCTGGATTGGGAGAGAGGCCCTTGCAAGAGCGTACTGATATTCAGGACTGCTCCCCAATGATGTCCGCTACGGCCTCGGCTGGAGCGTGATTGATTGACCGAATGCAGCCGCAGCCGTGCGGTGATAAAAAAAAAACTTGATTTCATCAAATGACATAACGGTAAGATGCTCGTTTCTGCTCTCTTGGCTCTGGCCAGGACGAACCCGTTTGAGAGGAAAGCAACAGCATGCTCTCCTCTGAGGGAGTCCAGGCGCAGACGTCTGTTCATCCTTTAACATGGGGACACAGACTGTGAGCTGGTGAGATCAGCATCGTCTCATGGGGCCGGACGTCTTCCGGTGGGTTCCTCACTGTGGCGTCTAAACATGGTCTCACGGGGCGGGGGAGAGAGGCTCCGTGGACTGGTTAACGTACACAAGTCCAAACGTCTCCCATGGGGTTCCTCGCTGTGGTGTCTGAACAGACAACATCACTTGATGGGAATCTAACACGAAGGCTTCAGTTCAACAGAGAGAACCACAATGGTGGCGGTTGTCAGATAGCAAGTGAGTGTGTGTTAGCCAACGCAAAGTATGACGGACCAAAACGTTGGTTATAAAATACAAATGGATAGAATGACTTATTTATTTTTCTCAGTCTTTTCTGTTGTGTACCTTGGATGTTTACTGAGTTAATGTCACGGTCTTGTAGATGTAACCTCAGCCAGAGATGTTTGAGGAGACTGAAGGGATGTTTTTATTGGATAAATACGTGTTACTAGGTCAAAACGTCCTCTATTCCATGGTTTTCCCGTCCCCTTCTCTTTATGTCCTTGTGTTTAAATTGTCAATATAGTTAAAGTTGACATTGACCTTTCTCCTGTTCACTTCCGTTTCCTTCCTTTTGTCCCCTCTATTGTGAAACATAATTTTATTACCATCATTCCTTGGACAACAAAATGTTTCCTCTGACCTCCTTGTTTCGTCCTCTTGGGATTTTACTCGTGAAGCAATGAAAAATAAATCGTCATTCGCTAATTTCCCTGAATCCTTTTTTTAAATTACTTTTTTTACCTTGGAGCATTTCCAACCGTCAGGACATAACTCACTCTAAGAACTCTGACGGGGAATTGGGGGATGAAGGCGGAATTAACAACGCGGTCAGGGCAAGCCGACGCTAAACCACGGTACACCTCGTTCATTTCAATACCCTGATTGTCATTTTGGCGCGAAACTCCTCTCTGCACTTTTAAGTGAAGTTCACTAAAGTCATGACGTAAATGAACCATACCTGAAGCTCACAGAGACCAGTGTGTGACAGTGATGGATGGCTGGTGACGACAGCGTCGGAGGAGATGTGGAGGAGCCCAGCGCTTGGATAGCTCTATAGGAGTGATCCGTCTGGAAACCCCTCAGGCATGAAGGACAGATGCATTCTTCTTCTTCTTCTTCTTCTTCTTCTTCTTCTTCTTCTTCTTCTTCTTCTTCTTCTTCTTCTTCTCCTTCTTCTTCTTCTTCTCCCCTACTTCTGCTGAGTGAGCAGACGTAGCACAGCTGCAAAAAAGCTGCATACTGTATGTACTGTATGTATCTATTTAAACTAGCATGCACACACAGATGATGCACACAATCACGCACACGCATCCATATACAAACAAAGACATGCACACACATATCCACACACTCGCACAGATGAACACACACACACACACACACGCGCACGCACGCACGCACGCGCGCGCACACACATGCAGGAAGTGACTCATACGTGCTTTTGTTCAATTTGTTGTGAAGCAAGACGTACACAATTTTTGTCTTATATAAGAGTAGAATGCAAGGAATACTTAAGTAGCCACAATTTGAAGAGCACTCTCCTTTGACAAACCACCAAGGGACACAGCTCAGGAAAGGGAAGGTATAAAAAAAAAAACATGGTCACATCCAGTGAATAAAGCATCTAGTGAATAATATTGTGGCGAGCGGCACGGGAAAGACGAGACGGGAGCCCAGGCTCACCAATTATGCAGTTCCGTGCCCCATACACCGCACGACTAAGGACTGCCTTTATTAACGACCAATGAACATAACAGAAACACGACACAGCAGACCAACACACACAACACTCTCACTAATGGTCGCGATCACACAACAATGGAACTACACACAATTAACACACAACCAATAAACCCCCAACCCGTTAAGCCCAATTATCCAAAGAACTACCAAAAGGACGACAAAGCCCCTTTGGTCAACATGCAACCTGGGTACCCAGAATCCCCTACGACCCCGTAGGAGTCGCCACAATATGTATAATAATACTATTGAATATTATGGAAAAAACTATTTTCACGATACGCTCGGGAAATGTCTCATTACATTGAAGTAGAAGAAATTTAAAGTATGGTATCAGACTAATACTGTTTTTCAGTTTCTTTATTTTTTCAAGGCTGATCATAGTTATTCTTTTTCATCATAATGCTCCACTCTCTGTTTCCAAGAATCTGCTTGCTAACACCAAGTACTAAGGTATCCACTACTGTTTTAAAATCCTTAGTCTGTTAGTCTCAGCGTTAGCTTGTGTTAGCATTAGCTTGTGTTAGCGATGTTACAGTGTTAGCTTGACTTTATTAGCAAATTGATGCTGTAGTCAAGAGCAGTTTTACCAGCTCAGAGTCATTGTCAAGTTGAAACCCCATTTATCATTTCACAATCTGGAAATAGTAATACACGCCTTCATCACATCATGGCTGGATTGCTGCAACTCCCTTTATCTAGAACTCCCTCAATCACTCCTCTTTCGCCTTCAGTTGGTACATAACTCTGCAGCAAGGCTGCTGACTGGATCCAGAGAGCGGGATCATATGACCCCCATCCTAGCATCCCTCCACTGGTTGCCCATCCAGCACAGAATTCATTTTAAAACCGTACTTATGGTTTTTAAAGCCCTAAATGGCCCGGCCCCGCCCTACATCACAGAGCTCATCCACCAGCACCCAGGTCCCTTAGATCAGGGAGCTTGAGTCTCCTGCACATTCCACGCACTAGGTTGAAACAGAGGGGTGACAGGGCTTTTGCTGTGGCTGCCCCCCGCCTTTGGAACGAGCTGCCGCCTGCAGTCAGAAACGCTCCTTGCATCACCATTTTTAAATCTAGGATCAAAACACACCTTTTCTCCCTGGCCTTTCCTCCCCTTTTGTGATATGTCGTTTATTTTATGTTTTCTTCTATGTCTATGTATGTGTTCTATTATATGCCTCTTTGCACCATGTACGGCACTTTGGCCAGTGAAAACTGTTTTTAAATGGGCCTTATAAATAAATTTTACTTTCTTACTTACTTACTTACTTTATCACCTGAGGGTTTTTTTGTATGTAATCGACTGCGGGCTTTAGCTTAGCTTGTGTTACCATCACATGCGCCTGGTTGTGTGTGAGACCCTCGCGTTCCTTTGCGGTGCCTTAAACATTACGCACACGTTCCAATGTTCGTCTGTTGGTGAACAAAGCCGCGTTTCCACAGGGCCGTGGGTCACATGAACTTGCGTGAGTCATTGCGTATCGATTCTGAAAACCTGGGGCATTCACTCTTTTTCTAATTGTGCGTTTTATTTGGAAAATGCGGCATCAGTGGATTTCTGGAAGCACTTTAGCCAGCAGAGAACTGTGGGGGAAACACATTTGACAATTACCGATGGCTACAAACACATTTCAATCGGTTAATACAAGATGAAATGAGTGGCTACTATTATTCATTCCCATACCGTGGCCCATTTATTTTCATATATGAACGAGTGCTGTTAGGGATACCTTTTATATGTGTCTGCTGTCTCTGTGGAGGCACAGAGTCACAGGGAAAACATAAACAAAAGCTTTATTGAAAAAAATAAATAAAAAAAACACAGCAGATGTAAATCGATTGACCCGTAGAGCCCCTGTGATGGACTGCGTGGCATCGCTTTGCCGCTGTTTCCGCCACTCGTGTTTTTCTTTACGTTTTCTATAGATGATGGATGTCATTTCCCCACGCTATCGAGCGGTGCTTGTGTGACATTCAAGAGATGGAAAGCGTAGCCAGCCTCTGAGAACAACAGCAGCGCCAGTAGCATGTATTGTTCCACAACAACATCCTACTGTATGTTGCCGGTTAATAAGAGCACAGCAGGCGTCTGATACTTATACCGGCGGTTTTTGCTACTTGGTTATTTGTAAATATATTATCGCTATAACTGTAATGGTCGTTCTCCACATGACAATAGCCTTGTTTCCCATCCGTTGCCGACGGGAGGAGAACACACTCATAATTGTCCGCACATTACGACCCCAAATCATAAATACACGGAACACAGGGATGTCTTTAAGGCGCCGGCCCTTATACACCTACCACCGTCGCATTGTTTTTGAAGGGCTTTGTTTCAGTGATGCGATGTGTTTGGTGAGGTCGTTCCCATCCAAAGGATTAAAGTCTCTTAAACAAGCCCCCCCTCCGTCTACATCGGCCCTGATCTGTGGTCCGCTGTCCAATCAATGTCAGAGCCGCGTTAACCTGACTCGTCGTGTTAATGGCGAGCCCCAGAACCTCCCCGCTCCCCCAGCACTGATCCCAGATCAGTTTCATGCAGTGACTGTTTGAAATGATCAAACCATAGAGACACAAAACAATAAAGGCCTTGTTTTATAGTTTCACAATTTGATCTATCCTGAGGGGGACGCTCGACAACATGGGGTTACTAGGCACTGATATGTACACATATATCAGACCTTTTTCATCGATTACAGTGTATATATATATTATGTATATATATACACTGTAATCGATGAAAAAGGTCATACCTGCAATAATGGCTACAGTGTTTGCCATCTCTTTATCGACCATCTCTCTATTTCTGGTTCCTCTACCTCCATTAGGTATTGAAGATCATTAGGGTGTGCGTGCAATGTTTCTTTTAGTGGTTTGGCACAGAGTTCACGCAATGAGAGCGAGGACTCCAACAGAGAACACTCTGTACTGTACAGAGGACGCTGGCCTCTTTACATTACTGTCGCCCCCAAGGCCTATATGCTTCTCACTGTAACACAGGAACGCTAAATGTTATAGAGAAAAACTTACATGCACCTGAGTTTCCGGTCTTCATTCATCCGACAAGGATCTGCTTTTGGTTTGTTTTGTCTTGTTTTGAAAAAAGTGGAGCCAAGAATTCAGCTTGCCAAGTTTTAACTTCAGGTCGTGTTTTTTAAAGGGGGTGCGGAGTACTTTACGAGATGCCAGTTCTCTGGAGATAATAACATGCTTTGAGCAAAAGCCGTGTTATAAATTTTTGTTCATGCTTGGTCAGGCGTAACAGGTTGTTTGTTCAGATTGGGCCAGGTTTCTGAGGGATGCTACTTTGTGATTGGCCATCAGAGTTCAAATAACTTCTCACAAATTGCGTCTTCTTTTTAATGAAATTTCTTTAAAAGCAGGAGAACCGGACGCAGGAAGCATTTCAAAAGCCGGCTCGGTCTGGCTTCTTGCCATCTTTTCTTCGCTGTTCGGCTTTTAAAAAGTTAATAACAAACCACTTTGCGCGGAAATACATGTTATAACCTCGCCATTCTAATGGGGTTACTCTCATAGTGCGAAACTAACATGTTTAATTGCTTTAAATTAAACAACGTTGTTTATTTGACCATGCAAACAATCACGGCATTGCCACCGTGCTACCATAATCACGCGGAGGCCTATTAAGGGCGTCGCCGAGGAAAAAGACCAAATAAGGTCAGAACCCCCACACTTGTTTGGCTGTTGGGGTCACTTTGCCTTATTAATGAGCGGGAAACCCACTCGCAGGCTTCCAATCAGGAGACAGCAACAAGAAAATGTTGAGCAGGCTGGAGTTGGATTTGCCCGTGCTCAGTCAAAATGGAAGCACCTCAGATAACCTAAGTAGTAAAAGTCATGGCTGATTTCTTGTTTCTTAGTGAAAGCTTCACTGTTTCACACAACACAACAATTTATTTTAAGATAAAACATCGAAAGACCCTGACCCTGGACCAATTTTAATCCGTTTTTTAACAGAAAATCATGTTTTATTGCAACTAATGACACGATCAGCTCCAAGACCAAACTGTCACTTATGAATATGAACTTAACCACAACCTCCAACAATACACCTCCAATTGCTGCCTAATCAATATTTATGTTGACATTTATTTGGTCATTCCTCCTTCATTTAAATCATTCATCCATTTAGCTTTGCATGGCCACCAGCTAAAATGGAGACTGTGTCTGTGTAGTTGTGTCCCTGAGGCTGTGTAGACAGTATAAGTGAGTGACAACTCGATGAGTTGAGGGATAGAAATACAGGCTGAAAACAACAGAACAAAATGGCTGACATATAATGCCTATCATATCAAATGGAAATCAAGGAGAGAGAGAAAGATCAACAATGACTGGGGACAGTTCATAGCGTTCATGGAGAGAGAGAGTGACAGAGTGAGTGAGAGAGAGAGAAAAGGGGGAGATAAAGAAAAAGTCTTAGGACAGAGACAGAGAGAGCAAGAGGGAGGGATCAACAATGACCGGGGACAATTCACAGGGTTCATGGGAGTAGCACAAGGCCTTAATACCTCACGGATGACGTAGGGTCGTCTGACATCTTAATGTAATCTCGTGCCAGACATTAGCTCGTTGCTAGTGTCTCCACCCTGGGTATCGTCAAATCCCTGCCCCGCTTGACTGTGAATTAACAACAGGGACTTTTTTTCCTTTTGCTATTAAACACCAGCCGCTTTGGGGTTCGTTTGAAAGGTTACAGTAAATAAGTGAGAAGGTGTAATGACGTTGGGAGCGATGAGGACATCCAGAGATATGTTATAATGTTTGTGTGTCTGTGCGCTGGTGCAGACTTCTGCGTAGTCTGCTGGGGGTTAGCATTAGCTACCGGCTCGCTAAGGGTTGGTAACTGATCATAATTATCTCTATGAGTACATTAACATTTCCGTCAGTGTCCCGCAAGGAGATCAATTAGGGCTGGAATTTGCCAAATGAATTCACCGAGGCCCCAGCTAATGAAGGAAGGGCCCAAGACGGAAAATTACCGTCTTATGAATTCTCAAAGTTTTTTCCACATGGATAATATGCACATAAGGTCAGAAAAGGGTGAAAAGGGCTTTGAAAAAGATATATTGTATAAAACATAAATTATTTCATAGTTCATTGCTAATATATTTTGGGTAACCCCACTACACTGATTTGATGGCCATATGGTATGATACCTCTATGACATACCCCCTAAAATGGCCTTTTGTTATTTTGTCTCTCTCTCTCTCTCTCTCTCTCTCTCTCTCTCTCTCTCTCTCTCTCTCTCTCTCTCTCTCTCTCTCTCTCTCTCTCTCTCTCTCTCTCTCTCTCTCTCTCTCTCTCTCTCTCTCTCATCTCATCTCATCTCATCTCATCTCTCTTATACAGACAGACTCCCTTTCCTTAGCGACAAAGTACACACACAAACATGGCCCATGTTTTTATGCCTAATTACATTTTCCACAATGTGCACTATGACATAACCCTAACTTAATAAAGGACAAGCGAGTGCGGGGTGAATGAGTCACCTTGTACCATCGCAAGCTACCTTACGTCACAATCTAGCTAGCTTACCATCGCTAGCTAGCTTACCTTGGCTAGACAGCATACCATGGCTAGCTAGCTTACCGTCGCTAGCTAGCTTGCCGTGGCTAGCTAGCTTACCGTGGCTAGCTAGCTATCCTTCGCTAGGTGTGTTTCCACTAACCCCGTGCCTTCTCCCGCCAGGCAAACCCTACCCGCCCGAGTTCTACTACGACACGTACAGCCCGCTGTGGCAGAACCGGCCCCGCGTCTACGGCTTCAAGCTCCAGTGGACCCAGATGAACCCCAACACCGTGGACCGCATCGTGGCCTACAGGCTGGGCATCAGACAGGTACACCCAGGGTTGTCTGTCTGTCCGTCCGCATTTCCTTCTGCCTCCCCGTGTGTCTCTCTGTCCGTACATCAGCCTCCCTGTGTGTCCGTCTGCCTTCTGTCTTCCTTATGCATCCCCTTTCCGCCTGTCTAGCTGTATATTTGACTTTTCATCCATCTGTCTGCCTGTTCATTTGCCGCCCCTTGCCTGTCTCTCTGTCTGCCTGTCTGTCTCTGTATTTCTGTACATTTGTCTCTCCCTGTCTTTCTTTCTGTCTGCCTGTCTTACTGTATCTGTCTTCTGTCTGCGTGTGTCTGTCCGTCTGTCTCTTTGTTTGTTCATAAACCTCCGTGTCTGTCCGTCTGTTTGCCTGTCTGTTCACATATCTACCAATCTGTCTCGTTGTCAGTCTGTCTGCCCAAACACCTGTCTGTGTTTCTCTCTCTTCATCTGTTTGTCACAGCAGTGGCTTGTCGTGTGTCCGTACATCAGTCTGTCTGCCTGTCCAAACGCATTCACTTCCCTTATTAAGTCAGTAATTCACTTGTGAGTCATGATCGTTTACTGGATAATACTGTAAACACAGCACCACACTAGCCTATACACGCTGGGAAAACGCATTTGTAAAACGTGCACATCCTTCATTCAGGATTTTTAATTAAAAGAACGAACGAGCCATCAGCTCGCCTTGGATCTATGAATCCATACATTTATGAATCAATGAATCTTCCTAGTTGCAATAGCAACTGCCTCCATAGAATGTGAACGTTGCGACACACACACGCACACAGATACACACACACACACACACACACACATACACACACACACACACA
>NC_044068.1:5376833-5384333 GCF_902167405.1 Gadus morhua
TCTTGCGCACATTCACTCCCTGGTGCTCCGTGTTCGTCTTTCTAAAATAATTACGCACCTACACACACGCTTTATATTAATGTTTCGATGCAAGTCAGTACAAATTTAGGAAGCAATACATAGGGGTTTAGAACTGAGGTGACATGAATCTCGTGAGAAGTGGCAGCCAAATATACTCGGCAAAGTAAAAAGACTATCTATCAATCGATCTGTGTGTGTGTATGTGTGTGCGTATGTGTGTGTGTGTGTGTGTGTGTGTGTGTGTGTGTGTGAGGATGTATGTGGATATGTGTTATCAAAGTAGTTAACGACGAAAGGTAATTAGAAGAAAAGGGAAAATCATGATTTGGAACAGAGACAAGGATTGTATGAGCACTAACAAATTGGAACGGTATCTCGTCCCAATTATGAAAAGAGAAAGTAGCGCATTCTGACTTAGAAAAGTTTAGTCGTCTTCTAATTAAAACCCCATTCGATTTCTGCTAAGACATAAGTGAATCTAGAAAAGTGTTTGTTTCAACTTTGTTTGCTCTATCTTGAGATTAGTCATGGCAAAGCCAGAAATTAAATGAGACACCTACCACACACACACACACTCACACACACACACACACACACACACACACACACACACACACACACACACACACACACACACACACACACACACACACACACACACACACACACACACACACAGACACACACAGACACACACATACACACACACAGGCCATCGCAAGCACACAACTGTATTCTGTTGTCATTCATGTCGATTAACATATGCAACTCTTTCCGCCCCAAATTGGGATTTAAATCTAGAGGAATCGGCGGGGACAAGTGTGTGTGGGCAATTACCAGAGGGAAACAAACACTCTGCATTTGTAATTGTCATGCATCCAGGATGCCGGTAATTACTTAATTGGATCGGTCTGTGTGCGTACATTAGGTGTGTGGCAGCACACCGGTGGACCGTTTCATCTCGCTCTCGCTCTCGCTCTCTCTCTCTCTCTCTCTCTCTCTCTCTCTCTATGAAAAAGGCCAATATCCTTAATATTGCCAAGGCAAAACAGTAACAGGAACATAAATAACACAATAATATAATTAGTACTACAAAGTCAAAAAGACAATAATGCAGTGATGATACCACAGTAATACAATGACGATACACTATTCTCCCTCCATCTCTCTCTCTCTCTCTCTCTGTCTCTTCCCCTGTTCCCATTCCTGTCTCTCTCTAGCTCTTTCTATCTTACTATCTATCTGACTTGCTCTCTATCACTCCCCGTACTCTCCCTCTGTCTATCGCTCCCTCTGTCACTCTGTCAGTCTGTCTCTCACTCTCTCTCTGTCTCTCGCTCTTTGTGTCTCTTCCTATCACTCTAGCTCTCTCTCTGTCTCCCTCTCTCTCCTCGCTCTCCCTCTCTCTCTCTCTCCCCGTTCTCCCTGTGTCTCTCTGTCCCTCCCTCTGTTTCTTCCTCTCTCCCCTCTCTCTCCCCGTTCTCCCTGTGTCTCTCTGTCCCTGCCTCTCTGTCTCCCTCTCTCCCCCCTCTCTCCCCGTTCTCCCTGTGTCTCTCTGTCCCTCCCTCTGTGTCTCCCTCTCTCCCCCTCTGCCAACCCTCTCGCCAGTAACGTACTACTCCTGCTGCTCTCCAGCGATGCGAGCGAGCAGGCAGGAGTCTCTGTAATTGTGGTGCAGGGGCAGAGTGTTGTCTCCTCCCCACCAGTTCCCCAGTTTCCTCTCGTTTGCGAGGGCTCAAGGATAAAGCGTACCCTGCTCCAGCTCTCTCTCCCGCCATGAGTAATGCCGGGGGTTCGCCTCACCCGTTTCACCCACCTCCCCCTTGTCTCTCTAAAACCCCTGGTGTTAACGACGCGAGCCTTGCGCGACTTCGTTGTCGTTGTTGTTATTGTTACCGTTGAACAAGTGTCCGTTGAACTAATCGGCACGGAGCCTCCATTACGGGCGCGTTCCTTCAGTCGCCCTCACGTCCCAGTGGCTGGGGGCTGAGCGATCGCCCGCCCCCCCCCGCGCGATCCATCTGGGTGATTCATGTTGTTGTCCATGTGTCTTCCATATCATCCCCCCCCCCCTCCCCTAACGTCCCGCGTGCTAAACCGACAGCCAGGCAGATCCAAAGGTAGATTTGTGTGTTTACGGCCATGCCTCCAACCCCCCCCCCCCACCGTGATTGAGTGGGACGATCAGAGTTAAAATGTTTCCTTATGCATAAAAAACGTATCCTTCGCAGGAGCTATCATTTAATTGAGAATCTATAATACGCCTTTAAGGAAAATTCGCTTGGCTAACATTTGGCTTGGCTGTCCCACTGGGGTTTCTCTGTTGACACTCACCGGGCAACACAACGTCTTGGTTGTGATGCATGATGCTATACAGTGCAGCGCGCAATTGCCTATGGAAATGGAAATTGCAGATAAAGCAGAAACGTCGACCGGGAGGGAAACCGCCGCACCACCGTATCTTAGCTTGTCTCTTTCACTACAGCTCATTTGTTACACGCCCCGGCAGTTGGCAAGCTGTGAGATGGCTATAGAATGCAAAGTGCGGCGAGAAGTATACATTGCAGTTTCCACCGTAGTATTTCACACTTGTGATTTTTTACGAGGAATGCATTGTTGTTTTTTATAATCTCACATGCAAGAATAAACCACAACAAATCCTTTGCGTGCGTATGTGTGCGCTTAAATCCGTTCTGATTTCACAACTCACACTTCAGAACACAGCCATCACTGTTGACAACGACAAAACAAACTTCCCAACCGCGACGAAAAACCCCATTCCACGACACCTCCTCGACAGCTCCGACGCTCGGCCATTTTAATTTCTCCCCCTGACACCCCCCCCTGTGTCCTGTGGCCCCGGCAGACGGGCCTGCAGCGCTGGTGGGAGCAGGAGATCCCCGTGGAGGGGGCCATCACCAAGGGGGAGCTCATCACCCACAACCTGACGGAGCTCATCAAGCCCGAGTCCTACGAGGTGCGGCTGACCCCCATCACCCACTACGCCGAGGGGGACTCCACCACGCGCATCATCACCTACAGCGGTGAGTCGGAGCCCGCGTTGTCGTTGTTGGGGGGGGTGTGTGTGTGTGTGTGTGTGTGTGTGTGTGTGGGGGGGGGGGGTGTTTTCACGTCTGTGTTTGTGTGTGTGTGTGTGTGTGTGTGTGTGTGTGTGTGTGTGTGTGGGGGGGGGGGTTTGCACGTCTATGTGTGTGCGTGTGTGTGTGTGTGTGTGTCACGCGTCCATCCGTGTGTGTGTGTGTTGTGCGTCCATCCGTGTGTGTGTGTTGTGCGTCCGTCCTTGCGTGTGTGTGTGTGTGTGTTTGTGTGTGTGTGTGTGTGTGTTACGCGTCTGTGTGTGTGGTGTGTTGGCTGATGGAGCAATCCATTTTATGGATACAATCTCCCATTTTCAACGGCGAAAAACTGGGCGAAAACCAAAGAGTGATGCAAACAGGGCTGTTTGTCACCCGGGATTTATGTATGGGAGATCTACGTCTGCTATGAAGGAGACATATGCTTGGCCACACCTGCTGGAGTACTTTCTCCATCAAACGTCGACGTTCAAGGGTGAAAGGAAGGCCACGATCCGTTCCCTGCCAAATTATCGCCTATCTAGTGCCTCTGTAATGTACTGTAATGCCGGAGATGCGTACGGATATCAATCACTCCTATCCCATCAATTAAATGCGTATCAACGCCACTGATCAAATAACCAATTCAAACAAATCAATCAAATACAACGTCTCTTATCAAATAACCAATTCAAACAGATCAATCAGATACATATCAACGTCCCACACCCAATAACCATTCCAAACGAATCAATCCAATGCAAACAGAAAGGTTCACAGTTTGTTCTACTCCACCCCCCCCCTCCATGCTCCATGCTAGTCAACACCCTCCATATGTAAACATTCAAGGTGACTCTGTGGTGATGGAGGAAAATGACCACGGGGGGGGCAGGCAGTAAACCTTTGGGGATCCAAACCGGGAACCGTTTCTCTGGAAGTGCTCCACCGGTGTTGCCTTGCCAGTGCCAGTGTACGAGCCGATATCTCCGAGGAGATTGTTAACATAGCCTAGTACAGGGGTCAGCGACCGTTTCAACATGCAGTGCCAGTTTGGCATTTTCTCGTTAATGAGTGTGCCTTGAGCAACAATATATTAAATATTAAGCTGAACTATGACACAGCGACCAAAAACATTTCCAGATGACCTGGAATTGTGTTATTTCCATATAGTCCACAATCATGCATCAACATTTTAAATGTTATTTTTGTTGTTATATTTGCAACATGGGCTTACTAATTATAATGACGTGTCCCATCTTAAAACACCACTTTCTGAAACTCATTCAAACACATATTTGCACTGTGAGAAATGTAAAAAAACGAGAATATATGAGAATGTTGGAACCATGCATGTACAGCTTTGCAAAACCATGTGAAGGCGATGCATACAGGCTACTTGCAACAATATTCGAAATATTTTCTCCTCTATTACTCACAACAAAGGTTTAGGCTAAAAACTATTTCAGAACACTGCTTTCAGTAACTCATTTAAACAGATTTGCAATGGGAGGAAATGCCCAAAGCAGAATAAAGTGCAAAAAAATATTTTTTGCAGTGCTATCAGCACTCGGACCGCCGCTAAGGAGTAGAATGATCTCGTGCATCATCACCGTGGAAACTTGAAGGGGATGGGGGGAGAAGGGGCTCCGCAACATCACAACACCAACAACACCAACAACATCAACAACAACAACGTGAAAACGTTGGCAGAGAGAGACGTGCGGCCCGGGCGCTCATAGTGGTATGCCGCCATGGCTACACCCCGTGTAGCCATGGCTACACCCCGTGTAGCCATGGCAGCAACAACAAAAGTAGTATATTCCATTACAGGGATAAAAACAAGGTAAGAACACGATGCTAGCCGACGCTAACATTAAGACACGCCCACTGAGACACAGCAGGCGTTGTTGAGACGGCTCAGGTGTGCCACTGGAGAGGTGTGTGTGTGTTTTAAGTGTGTGTATGTGTGTGCTGGTCTGTGTGAGTGTTTCTGTGTGTGAGTGAGTGCACATGTCTGTGCGTGAAGTGCATGTGTGTCTGCGTGCACGTCTGTGTGTGTGTGTGTGTGTGCCTGCACATGTGTGTGTGTGTGAGTGCAATGCATGTGTTTGCACGCGAGTCTGTGTGTGTGTGTGTGTGTGTGTGTAAATGTGATGCATGTGTGTGTGTTTATGTGTGTGTGTGTGTGTGTGAGTGTGAGTGTGTGTCTGCGTGCACGTCTGTGTGTGTGTCTGTGTGCACATCTGTGTGTGTGCGTAAGTGTATAGCGCGTCTGACTTTGTGTGTGTGTGTGTGTGTGTGTGTGTGTGAGTGCGTGTGTGTGCACGTGTGTGTGTGTGTGTGTGTGTGTGTGTGTGTGTGTGTGTGTGTGTGTGTGTGTGTGTGTGTGTGTGTGTGTGTGTGCGGGAGAGGGGCCCACAGAGCCGTGTAGCTGTCTGTACCAGTGGCGGAGGCTCTGAGTTGCACACTGCTGCAGTTGTGAATAATTCAGGCTTACTGCGGCTCATCAGGACAGGAAGAGGCAGAATAATAAAGAGGGAGAGGGGGAGGGGGGGGGGGGAATCAAATATTGCTCTCTGCCTGGTGGTGGTTGGCGGTAATTCCGCGCTTCGCTAAAGCGCGGGATCGGCGGTTCGCGACGGTTTACCTTGATTTGATTGAATTAGGAAATTGCGGGGGCACATAACGACGGAAGGTGCATTTAAAACAAACAAAAAAATACAAAATGGCAGCCGTGTTGAGATGGGGATAGATTGGAACAAAGGGGGGAAAAAGGAGGACAAGTTAAAGCGGGAATGAACGGAGAGAACAAAAAAATAAAGCAACCTCTTGGTGGACGAGAAACTGGACTAATTAGGACTCAGGGGCCGTTGTGCGAATGATACTGAAATCAACGAGCTACTTTAATCGGGATTGGGGGTTTGGGAGGGAGGGGGGGGGCAGCATCCCACTCCCGGGGTCCCAGGGATGGATCCCAAAAGAAGTCCTGCCTGACGAGATCGTTTACATCATCCCCTCCTCTCTCTCTCTCCCGGTCCGCGGCGCTGGAGAGCCAGGCCCGGGCCGCGGCGTCGAGGGGGATGTAAACAGTTTGTGTATCAGCGCGCTGATTACACAGAGCAGATGGGACGGCGTGGTGAACGAAGCAGTTTTCCGGATTAGCCGAAGATAGTTTCAGCGAGGAGCGCTTACAGATGCAGGTTTTCAAATTTGATAGGCTGGTTTTTTTTGGGGTTGTTTTCGGTAACGGAGCCGGAACTCTAAACACTCCAAACACCGAAATTCCGGACTATTCTCGGTTGTACTTTCCCTTCGGCTACAGTTAATATAATTGTGATAATAATTCGGCGACAGTTGCGTTGCCGGGGAGACGTGACTTTTATCGTACGGGGAGGAGATAGGCCTCAAGCTAAGTACACCTCAGACGCCACCTGGGGTTTGTGTGTCAAATCACCGCGGTAAAACATAAAGTCGATGGTAAACCGTCAAAAAAATTGAATAAAAGCGAGTGGAGTAATTAATAAACAGACGAAGTTAACCTAAAGTGCCCATAACTTTGCGATAGCTCCAGGACGCAAGAGGCGATTTCTGCCAACGAGAGCCCGAAAAACCCTGACTCCTAAATCTGGCTAGTGTGACAAACGCAGCATCTGCTTGTCGCTAAAGAGGCTCTTCAACCCTTCCTCCTCCCTTCCTCCTCCCCCAATAATTCCCCCAAACCCGCTAATTAATTCCAAGGTGTAGGATGTGATGTAGGATTTAAACTGTGGGTAAACACCCCCGCCACACACACACACACAAACAAGCCTCATCCCTCAACCTTCAAAGTCTCCTATAAACCCATATGGCGGCAATTTAAAAAGCCAGCTAGCTTTTTTCGGTGATTTATAGCAAGGCGATGAGGGAATGACGTCCTGTCAGTGACCTGGCGTGATGTCAGATCACGGCGTCAGCCCTGATGTCAAATGAAACCTCTTTGTTCCGCCTCGACGCCTCGCACTCCGTCTTTAGCCGACACTGGTTGGGCCCAGAGCCCTGTTTCAGGTAGCTGGTTTTGAGGCAACCCCGAGTTTGTTCGCTCTGAGTTAGTGGAAACTCTGGATTTTCCGTTTCAGGTAGCAGGTTCAGCGCAACCGAGAGTTAGTTGCTGCGGCAACATACGCCGTGGGTCTAACCTGCTCTGGAGGTGGTTAGACCTACTCTGAGTTTGTTGTCTATAAGGCTGAAGGCAGCTCTCCGACAGAAGGAAGTGTTAGAAATGGCATGTCCTTTTCTACGAGAGCCTGTGTACGTAGAGGCTTCGATCCTCAGAAGGAATCTCCGTGAGGAACGATTATTAAGACCCCGGTTGGATATACTTTATTTTCCTGATAATTTTCTTCACGAGCGCTATCGTTTTTAAGCG
>NC_044068.1:5389333-5396833 GCF_902167405.1 Gadus morhua
CGCACTGGCCCTGTGTTTATTGCCTCCTGCAGAGCTGATATTGTAGAGCGCGGGCGGAGGGCCCTGTCCCAGAGGCCTCCTCCCTACCGCCTGCTGATATTAAAACATATTACCCGCTTGCCAGCACTGTTTTCATCTTTTATTTATATATTCGTTTATTTCAGTTTTCTTTGATCCAGAGTGTCAACCTGCCGTGCTTTGAGTTTTTTCCGGCTTCGCTCTCGCGTTTCATGTCGTTGTCCCTGCGGTGGCGACAAACGTCAATCAAAGGTGGCAGTGAGAGTTCGGGTGTTGTTCAACGTGTAAAAATCGTGCCGATACGAACATGGCAAATATTAACAAACGTACCAACGTATACGTCAGCGGCCGACTAATGCATTTGAACATCCGGCGACATTAACCCAACAAATGTTTTATTTGTGTTTGAGTAAATGTTGTTGTTGTTGTTGTTGTTCTGTCTGACAAAGGGCTCTTATGAGTTTAGGCTAATGACCTCTGTGGTCTTTCCCTCTTCCACAGCGCCCATCAACCCTCATCTGAGTAAGTACTGCCTTGCTTTTTTCTCATCGCCGTAGCCACTTAGCATTAGCCCGCTGCGTCGGACGGCCAGCGACTACTGGTATAGAGGGGATCGGAGGGGGAGACATGCAGCAGTGTGACACTTCTAATGCTGGGACGGAGATCCGTTTAAAATGACAAACGCCGCACTTGAAAACCCTACTTAGGCCTCGTTCGTTTCTATTGAAACAAAAAAATAAAAAATGAAATAACGTGGAGCTTTAAAGTTATTAGCATAAGTTCGGAGCTCATAGTTTTTTTTCATTTTTATAAGTATATAAAATGGTCGTTAGTTCGGTGTGTGTGTGTGTGTGTGTGTGTGTGTGTGTGTGCGTGCGTGCGCCTGTGAACATCAAGGTTTCTCGGCATTAACCATGCATGCTCTTCTTGTTTGTTTTAATCTGGGCACTGTTCTCCTTAAATCCCCCATCTCCGTAATCCAAAACACAACCTCCGGGTCAATCTTCAATGGGAAAACTTTGACTATTTCCCTTTCACCATGTGGGTTTGCCTTTATTGTTACCAAATCCATTATTCTGCTGCTGCATTGCGCCGGGGGGGGGGGGGGGGGGGGGGAGTCCTGGCTAACATTTGCATCCCTTCCCAAACATCATCATCCTCTTCTTCGTCCTCACCTACGTCCTTAACCCGTTCCCTGACAGCGTGCGTGAGACCGCATATGCATGCCTCCTCCTCCCTGCCTCCCTCCTTCCTACCCTCGTCTCTTCAAGCGCTCCTCTGCCTGGTGAGAGGAGTTCAGAACATTTAGCCCCGCGCGCGGCGGCTATGGGGGCGTTTGTTTCGCGCCACGGGGCTAGACCTCAATTTAAATCTGTGTGTCTCTCAGAAGCGGTGTCAAGAGGCATCAGCTCCCTAGCCCCCTCTCTCTCTCTCTCTCTCTCTCTCTCTCTCTCTCTCTCTCTCTCTCTCTCTCTCTCTCTCTCTATCTCTCTCTCCCCGTCTCTCGCTCTCGCTCTCTCTCTCTTTCTTTATTTCTTTCTTTCTTTCTTTCTTGTACTGCTTCTTTCTTTCTTTCTTTCTTTCTTTCACTGCTTCTCTCTTTCTTTCTCTGTCACAGCCCCTCTCTCTCTCTCTCTCTCTCTCTCTCTCTCTCTCTCTCTCTCTCTCTCTCTCTCTCTTTCTCTGTGGTCATCCACCCACGCTTTTCTCTTCTTCCCCAGAAAGCCCTCCATACCTGCCTTCCCGCATCTCGCAAGGTCACCACTCCAACCTGCTTGGAGCGAGCTTTTTTAATAAATCAATGAATATTTATCACAACACAACAACCCCCCCCCCCTCTTCTCTGCCTTACTCTCAAACTAAATGTTGTTTTCTTGTATTATGGCCGCTCTCGCTCTCTTTGAAGTGGTTCTGCGTAATCAGACCCTTTGACCTCTGATACCGTTTTCTGTTCTAAATGGGTTTTGGTTCTTTGGTTCCCGTGGTTTCTCCCTGATCCTAATCTTGGATCGAGCCGCAGTGCTGTGTAACCTCAGGACATCTGTAGGGGGTGGAGACATGTCGCTGCCCGGAAGGGGCGGAGTTAAGCCGTGTTTCCTGTTTCGTCACGGAGATAAGCGCAAAAAAGAATCCAGGCTTCCACAGTGGCCGATCTACACGGTGTCCTTTTCAAACCTTTTATGGATTTTTATCGCCGTATGAATGCAACGGCGCGCTTACAGAGCCGCACGAACGGCAACGTGATAGGTCAAAAACAAATATAATCGAAAAGAAAGCTCAGAAGATCTGAACTCGTCTGCCTTCAAACTTTCCTCCGATCGTTCATCTAAAGTCTGATACGTGAGACTCCGTTGATCCAAACAAAGCGTCCTGCTTGGACATGCGGCCCTTGTGCGCGGTAGGCCGGTGGGTTTTCCCTCCGGACTCCGCCGTGGTCACGGGGCCCCGGTGGCTCCATGTATTCAGCAGCAGTCCCACGCCTCCTCTCCTCCTCCTCTCCTCCTCCTCCTCCTCCTCCTCCTCCTCCTCCTCCTCCTCCTCCTCCTCCTCCTCCTCCTCCTCCTCCTCAGTACAGAGCAAACCTCCACACCTCTCCCTGAGAGTAATGGATGTATGCTTCACACTCTGTATTGTCCCTTAGCATGCTGGGGCCATCTCTCTCCATCTCTCGCACTCTCACACTTTATTTCTCGCCCCTCTGTCATTGTATGTGTGCGTGTGTGTGTTTGTGTGTGTGTGTGTGTGTGTGTGTGTGTGTATATGTGTGCGTGTCCAGGCGATGTACTGTTGTGGTGGTGGTGTAACAGAATCTCTCGCTGTTATTGTGTACTATCCATCAATGTTTAATAGCGGGGTGTCATGCAATAGCCTCTAATAGCCAGTTTCCGACAATCATGGTGTACACACAAAGAATCCCACAAACACACACACACACACACACACATACTTACACAACATAGCACACTGACATGTGCACATTAGTAACCATACATTGATACTTAAACAAATGGCCGTATTCTATAGCCACACACACACACATACACACATAAACACACACACACACACACACACACACACACACACTGACACACACACACACACAGCCACAGACACTCAAACAGACACCCACACACACACAGCCATAGGGCGTTTGCAGTGTACAGCGTGTTCTCTGCTGAGAGCTCCTCTCTGAACTGAGACCTCCCATTTACCGGGGAGAGAAATCAAGCACATCCACTCATTAATGGTTCACCACAGCAGCAGCCAGCTAGCGCATATCTTTATTTAGAAACGCTGGGAGTCGATAACACAGTGGATAGAACGGCTTGCTTGCCTTTCACACTCATAAACATGCACATAAACACACACACACACACAAACACACCTACACACACACAGACCACACACACACTCAAACGCACATACATAGATACACACATACACACACACACACACACACACACGCACACACACACACACACACACACCACACACACACTCAAACGCACATACATACACACACACACACACACACACACACACACACACACACACACACACACACACGCGCACAAACACACACACACACACACACACACACGTGCCTGCTAGATAGAATCCCATAACACGAAATGTGAAAGAATGGCTAATTTCACAGATGGTCTTTGTGAGCATGCCTTAATAAATATTTATTGGATATAAGATAAGACACCACTTTTTTGGATCCAAAAGGAATTTCTTGCTTAAAAAATGACGATTACATAAGAATAAAAACAATAGTAGTAAAGTAGAATAAAGAGTAATACATATTAAAGTGCCTTTGGAGGGAGAGCTAACACTAGTGCCTAATAGACTAACAATATAAGTAGGGTAGACTCAGCCAAATAAGTAAACTGAAATAGACATATTTATGAATATATTTTTAAGTCTATTATACTATGATATACTTGGCGTAGTGGCAAGCTTGACTTCATTGATGACTAGCCAAGTATATGATGCTACAACTGACTTAAGCATATGCTAGTAAAAAGACTCAAGTATACGGTACTAAAACAGACTTCAGTATATGATACAAAAACATAAATAAGTATATCATACTAAAATGCACGTAAGTATATGATCCACAAAATAGACGTGAGTATATTATACTTATATAGACTTCTGTATATGATACTAAAATTGACTTAAGTATATGAAACTAAAATCGACTTTTAAGTACAATTTACTAAAATAAACCTGAGTATATATCACACTAAAACAGACTTAAATGTATTGAAGTCTGTTTTAGTACGCTATGCCGACCACTGTCTGCCCTCCCCGGTCCCTAGGAGAGTTCCACTGCAGCTTCGAGGAGGAGCCCATCTGCATGTTCACGCAGGACAAGAACGACGACTTTGACTGGACGCGGCACAGCGCCGCAACACGAGACACCAAGTACACGCCCAACACGGGCCCAAGCGGGGACCGCAGCGGCTCCAAGCAAGGTGAGCGACCTCTGCGGACGCCGGCACCCACCCCCCCCCCCCCCCCCCCCCCCGGGCAGTCCGTCGGGGGACGGACGGGTCGCTTTGGTCGGTTGATCGATGGGTCACCTCTGGTGGAAGTCTGAATGATTATCCGTTTAGTTGTTAATTATTCTGGAGTGTAGTAGAACTGGCCTTTTGATGGGGGGAATGCTAATGATTGTTGGTGAATGTTTTCTTTTTTTTTTTTAAGTACCCAAAGTATATACATAACGAAGTTTTAGTCAAATATTTCACCCTTTTCAAAACCGTCGCATACTTACTTACTCTGCTGCCTCGGATGCCTTTTCGTATTTATTCCCTTTTAGAAAATATTATTCAAACAAAGATGGCTGCTTTTCGCACAGGGAATCCAAAGAAGAATGTAGTTTGCTCTGGGGGGGTGGTGTCAACGTCTCCGCTTGCATAATGCATGATCTGTCTTTTTTTCTCACTGTCTCTAATAGCAAGACAGAATATAGCCTATGAATGATCAACCTTCAACATTCATTTCAATGATAATCTCATCGCCCGTTTCTCAGTTTCTCTGGATACCTGGAGTCTGAGATGTCTGAAAAGTATTCAATATTCTGTGTGTGTGTCAGTGTCTGCGTGTGTGTGTGTGTGTGTGTGCGTGTGTGTGTGTGTGTGTGTGTGTGTGCGTGTGCCTGTGTGTGCCTGCGTGTGTGTGTGTGCCTGTGTGTTGTGTGTGTGTGTGTGTTCCCATGCGTGTGAGAGTGTGTGCATGCGTGTTTCTGTGTGTGTGCACATATGAGAGTCTATGTGTGTACGCGCGTGTGTGCGCACACTTGAGTGTCTATGTGCGCACAGGTGCGCATTTGTGTGTGTGTGTGTGCGAGTGTGCGTGCGTGCGTGCGTGCGTGCGCTGTGAGTGACTGTCTTCAATATTCAAGAACCCTATGAATAAAGGATAAGTGAAGTCGGCATGGTACGATCCATTGTGCTGTGACAAGGTTGCTCAGATTTCAGCGAAGGAAGTCAGCTCGGGTAAAGATTTTAAGTGCCAATTTGGTGTTTTATGACTGAGCGGAGACCGCGGTGGCTGAAGCGGTAAAAAATGCATCCACCGTAATCACGCAAACACTTAAAAAGTGTCCGACATTTTGGTTACAGCCAACCGTTCCTCTCAACGGATAATTCCAGGATAGTTTTTTATACCTGTGGGAGATGTTCCAGTTTTGGGGACGGAAGAGATTAAGGGAGCACCCTGATTGGTGGAGGCCCCGGGTGTGACTAATGAGACCATTTGTGCTATTGGTCCCTCTGCAGCCTTCAGGCTAGCACGGAGGCCAGTTACGTTGATCCGACCCTGGTTAGTTCTGAGAGGAAAGGATGAGAAGGGATCGTTCCTTTCTTGGCAGCACCACTCATTCTATTGCGAGAAAAACACTTTAGATTTCACAGAAAACCTTATCCCCAGATTGGGCACGTTTAGTTCATCAATTCACAAATCGCGACACGCCTCGTCCTCGAATCTATTCATCCGCTGATTTATTCCGTCTGTTGATCCACGAGTTACTTGGAATTGAAGTTCTGTCGGAGTGAGCTTCTCTCGAGGGGACCCCTGCAGACATGGGGAATCGAACCCAATGCCTTTTGGCTTGGAGTCAAACTTCGTAGCTACTGAGATGTCCTTTCCCCACACTCATACATACGCATATACGAGAGGATATACGGGGGGATATGTCAACGCTCAAACCTGTGTTTGTGTCTGTTTTTATGTGTGTGTGTGTGTCTGGGTCTGTGTGTGTGCGTGCGTGTGTGTTCCTGGTCGGCTTAGCTCAGGGGGTAGAACGGGTTGACTGGTAACCGGAGGGTTGCTAGCTCAATCCCCGGCTCCTCCTAGCTGAGTGTCGAGTTGTCCCTGAGCAAGACGCCTCACCCTAACTGCTCCCGACGAGCTGGCTGTCGGCGCGCGTGGTTGACTCCGCCGTCGGTGTGTGAATGTGTGCCAGAACGGTTCTAGGTCTCTTTGAATAAGCGTCTGCTGAAGGGCCCTACATGTGACTGTGTGCAGGTTTCTACATGTACATCGAGACGTCGAGGCCACGAAAGGAAGGGGACCAGGCGCGGCTCATCAGCCCCTTCTTCAACGTGGCGCCAAAGACCCCCTACGGCATCACCAACCCCCCGGCCTACTGCCTGGGTTTCTTCTACCACATGTACGGCAAACACATCGGTAAGCTACCTCACCCGTCTCCCCCGCCTCACCCACTCAGGCTCCTTGTATGCGCCAAAGACTCGGCAAACTAGAATGATCCTGATACAGATTCTGATGCTGGAGAACACACTTTGATACTGGTTCTGGTACCAGATGCTGGAGACCTACGCTTTGATTCTGATCCAGACTCTGATGTTGGGGACCTCCTATGGCGCATTCCCACCGGAGGTCGCCGGTTGGTTCAGTCCACAAAGGTGCGGCACGGGTCACGTTCCCAGTGTGCGTGACCCGGACTGAGCCGTATTGAGCCGTACTCGTCTCGCACTACTCCTCCGTTGGGGTACAGAGACTCCTCAAAAGGGTGCCGGCAAGTTCAAGCTACACACGCCGTCCGTTGATAGGTCGACAGAATCGTAATTCCGTCCGACTGGGGGATAATAACAAAGGATCACATTACCGGCGAGGTATTTCCGGACAACGGCCAAAGCTCCGTTCATTTAGGAAAATGTTGCGCAAAAGTTGGGTGTCCTTCGTTATGTCCTATATTCCTGCTCTTTGTTCATTGTGTCGCATTTCGTCTTTTACTTTGGATTCATTAGCAGGCTACACTGTATCGGGCTGCTATGAGATCACGGTTCTAACGTAGCTGCTGCGGCTATCGCCATCCGGCTTAAACCCCGGCCTACGATAAGGGTAAGCCTGCTGCGCTGCGCCGAACTGCACCTTCACCACTCCACCCAGCCGCAGAGAACCGACCCGCACCCGCCGGTGGAAAGGCGGCATTAGGTGTAGGTCTCT
>NC_044068.1:5398744-5478744 GCF_902167405.1 Gadus morhua
GTTTATTCTTTCTTTTAATGTCTGTTTTTTCGGTTGACTTTCAACGGTATGGTTAGCTGAAAGACAAGCTAACACATCCAAGGTTGACTGGAGAGCTAGCTTTCATTGATTGATTGATTGTTATATTGATTGATTTAAACAATGTTTTCACTTGTAAATAATGTATCAGCTCAATAATGTCACCGATACGCTCAATAATGAAACTCTAACTAAATTTAAATTCTGCGGCCACATTTCACCGCTCCTATGCAACAATATACTTCTTAACATTTCTGGTCAGCTATTGGATCTTCCTACTCAACATTTCCATTTGAACTCTTATCACTGTCCTGCACTGCTGCGATCAACACCAAAAGAATGTTTATTGAGCCCAGACGGGCAGTTTTTTAGCATTTGGTGTGAATAAAGGCCATCTTATCTCACCTAATTCACCGCCATTAGAGAAGGATCTCCAGCACAGGTGGGATGAGAGGGCAGACCTGGAGGACGGTAAAGTGGTTAAAAGGGGTGAGCGGGGAGAGGGAGATTTTGTTTTTTCGCTCTCCAAGCGACGGAGCTGGACTGTTGCCAGGCGACCACGCCAGCGGCGCTTCGCCGCGGTGAAACAAACATGTGGCGCCCGCGTACGGGCGGGAGTGGAGAGCCAACATCTGGCTGGGGGCAGGGGGGGGAGCCAGAGAGGGTATGGGTAAAGAGGAGCTGGAGGTGGTGGAGGTGGTGGAGGGTGGTGGCGGTGGGGGTGGGGGTGGGGGACTCAGCAGGGAGATTAGAGCTCCTCCGGCGCCCTGCTGAGGCTGTGCGGGCCGTGACATTTCCAATTTGCTCAGATTGATCGCCAGCCAGCCTACCCCCTGCACCTCCCTCCCTCTTCCCCTCCCCCCAACCCCCCCTCTCTCCCCCTCTCTCCCCCGCGCCCCTTGCGCAAGGGAGGAGCGGTACTAGAGGAAGGTTAGGGACGACTTGTGCACGGATCGCGTCGTGTTATGATGAATGGGCTAAATGTCAAGGGCCTCTAGGAGACCGGAGGAGACCGGAGGAGGCCAGGGGCCCGCTTGTTTGGTATTCCAAAGGAGCTTCTCCAGGGAGGGGATCTCTCCTCCCACGGCCCCGGGGGGACGGCTGGGAACCGGGGCGCTCTTGACACACGTCCTCCATGCGGAGATCGGCTCCGCGGTCCCACTCCCGTCGTTTGGGTTTTAACAATCGTTATTTCGTTTTTTGTTTTGTTTCGTTCGCGAGCGTGTTCGCGTCTCGCCGGGAGGATGGGTAAATGGGTCACATCACATCGCCCCCCCCCCTCCAACAACGAAATCAATTAAACGTACATTGTGTTAACGGCGCACTCGGTGACAGAGAACAATGTTTTGATTGAGTCTCATGGCTCTCGTATCTCTCTTTGACAATTGGCCAATCGCTACGAGAACCTTGAGACTCAATCAAAATACAGTTTGTACATTTGATACTGCTTTGGCCATAAATATTGTTTACATGCTATTATGAATGCTTGTATGTAAAAAAAAGAAATGAGCACATGATGAAACCATTACGGGAAAAACTGTTTACTTTGTGAAAAACAACGCATAAAAAAGAAAAGAAATACATAATTTAATCAAAACAAAGTGGGACGAGCAGAAATTGCTGATAGAAAGTATCCTCCCCCCAAGCCCCCACCCGTCCCCCACGCCCCCAGCCGTCCCCCACCCCCCCACCCCCACACCCCCGCGCGTCCCCCACCCCCACACTACACAGACTCCGGGTCACGGTATTATTCTTTATTGGGTCATTTCCTTTGTGATCTCACACCGGTGAGTAGCCCTACACTCAGAGCCCCCCCCTGCTGGGGGTCCCCACCCATCCCTGCTGGCCCTCGCAGCCGTGGAGGAGGAGGAGGAGGAGGAGGAGGGGGAGGAGGAGGGGGAGGGGGAGGGGGGAAGGGGGGGAGGGCACCCCAAGCCCCCTGGAGCCCCAGCGAATGTCTCGTTGCGCGATGTCGAGCCGATGAGGACGGGAGGTTCTCAAAGAGACAGAGAACCCCCCCCCCCCCCCCCCCCCCCCCCGCGGAGGGGCGGCCTGCTGACTGCACCTGGAACAGGGTCACGCTTCATTAGCCACACACACTTCAAAGCTCCCCCTCTGCCGCGGCCCGTGACGCGTTTGTTTACAGGATTAAGTCCACCGAGGGAAGCCGGGGAGAAGAGGAAATATTTCTGTTTCAAGTCGGATCTGTTGGAGAGAAAAAAGAAGAAGAGGGAGGGAATGGGAGGCTGAGGACGTGGAGATGTCCGTTAGGGCGTGAGGCGGCGGCGTGTTTAGCGCGACGTGTCTCGCTCTGTCGACGTGTTTTTTATACGTTTACTTGCGTTTGTCTTCTGTCGCTCTGGTTTCTGCTCCTGGTTCCGTTAACATTGGTAAGTGTGGCAGTGGTGAATAATTGAAACTGATTGTTTATTTTGTTGTGCCGTCGGCGACAAAAGCTCTGCAGCAAGCGCCGACGTTTATCCCTTCAAAATAAAAGCGCAGAGAACATCAGCGCGTACGGTTTCGGAAACACTCCTCCTTCTGTTGGCTAAACGAGAGCTGAACTCCGAACACACGCCCCCCCCCCCCCAAACAACAGTGAGGCTGACTCTTAACACAGACTGACTCGCGGAAAAACAGAAACAAACAGAATAAGACAGCGTATCTTGTTCCTGCTGTGTTTTTCACTTTCCCCCTACAAAACGTCCATCCTCCTCACCAACTGCCGATAAGGCGGCCCCCTCGCGGCGGCCATGATGGTTCCTAGGCGACGCCGGGCTAGGGCGCCTTGTTCTTCGCGTTTGGCTACGAGGCGGGTCGGTTCAAAGGTGTGCCTCCCCCTTGGTGCTAAATTACTCCGCCTCTGACTTCAGAGCAGGCCCGGAGCAGCTTGACTGTGATGCTGGAGTTCCGCGTGTTTTATCACCGCTGTGGACTGTTGTGCTACGGGCCGGGGAGTGTGCTCTGTCTCCTCCCCCATCCTCTCAGACCTCCTCCCCCTCACGCTCTCTCCTCCTGTCTGTCTTTCTCTTCCTCTCCTCCCTCTGTCTCCTCCTCCCCCTCCTCTCAGACCTCCTCCCCCTCACGCTCTCTCCTCCTGTCTGTCTTTCTCTTCCTCTCCTCCCTCTGTCTCCTCCTCCCCCTCCTCTCAGACCTCCTCCCCCTCACGCTCTCTCCTCCTGTCTGTCTTTCTCTTCCTCTCCTGCCTCTGTCTCCTCCTCCCCCTCCTCTCAGACCTCCTCCCCCTCACGCTCTCTCCTCCTGTCTGTCTTTCTCTTCCTCTCCTCCCTCTGTCTCCTCCTCCCCCTCCTCTCAGACCTCCTTCCCCTCAAGCTCCCTCCTCCTGTCTTTCTCTTCCTTCTCCTTTCTCTGTCTCTCATCTCCTCTCCCTCCCTGTGGATCCATGTCTCTCTCCCCTCTCTCTCCCTGCAGATTCATGTCTCTCCTCCCTCTGTCTCCGTTCGTCCTCGCTCTCTCACTCTTTCTCCTCCCTCTCGCTCAGACCGCCTCCCTCAACCTCCTCTCCTCCTGTCTGTCTTTACATTTCTCTCTCTTTGGTCCTCCCTCACTCTCGGTTCTCCCTCACTCTCTCACTGTGTTCCCTTCCTCTGTCTCTCTCCCCTCACTCTCCCTGTAGATCCATGTCTCTCTCCCCCTGTCTCTGTATATGTAGGTCTCTCCCTGTAGATCCTTGTCTCTCTCCCCTCTGTCTCATCTATGTCTCTCTCCCTGTATATCCATGTCTCTCTCCCCTCGCTCCCTGTATATCCATGTCTCTCTCCCCTCTCTCTGTAGATACATGTATCTCTCCCCTCTCTCCCTGTAGATCCATGTCTCTCTCCCATCTATCCATTCCCTGTATATCTTTATCTCTTTCCCTTCTCTCTATGTAGATCCATATCTCTCTCCCTCTCTCTCCCTGTATATCTCTGTCTCCCCCCTCTCTCTCTGTATCCGTCTCTCTCCCCTCTCTCTCTCTGCATCTGTCTCTCTCCCCTCTCTCTCCCTGTAGATCATGTGTCTCCCCGCTCTTGTCTCCGTGTATCTCTCTGCATTGCAACACAGCCGCCAACACAATTGGTTCCATGGGAGTTGGTGCTTTCCTCCGCCGCTGTGTTCCTGGGAGAGGGCTAAGGGTGGTGGTTTCACTGCCTGTCGTCATCTGATGGTTTAATATCAAAGTCCAGTGCCAGACAACACATTGTTCTAGCAATGTCTCCCTGGCACTCATACTGAAGTATTTGTATGTAAAGTTGAAGAAAAAAAAGAAAAGCGGGTTTTCTGCCAGACTTATGAGTTAGGGTCGGACTCAAATTACATTTCGATGGAGGACCGATCTCATTTGGAAAATGATTTAGCTACGGCTTTATTCAACCCTAAAATAAGGCTGCTACACACACAGTGTGTCTAGGAAAAGACGTATAGGCAGTGAGGACTGAAATAGTCTCAAACTCTTCATAAATTAAGACACACTGTAGGGGCACTTATTGCCTATTAGCGATATTAAAATTCCAGAGAGCGTGGGGAATAATTTATCTTCCCTCGCAGAATCTGAAATTAATAAAAGTATCAATACTTATGACCTGCTTTTAACCTTTGCTACGAGCTTGGCGCTGCCTTGAATGAGGCGGCATAAATAAATGTAGAATGGAGGAGACAGGGATGAATATGAATGTTTCGTGTGGGCTCCATTCTCAAGGGAAAGGCAGGAGCACAGTGTGCGAAGGCATTCGGCTAAAGGCCTCGAAACACTTAAAAACATGTTCTTTCTCGCCAGGGTAGGCCTCCGATGTTGTCGCGGGAAGGTTGTTTAACATGGCCGGTGGCGGTGAGAGGGTCGTGGTTGACCGATGGCAGGGCCCAGTGTACTTGGGAAAGGTTTGCCTAGTTCGGTTGATGTCCTTGGTCGAGAACCCTGAAGCAACTGCTCAGACGATACAGGGCTTCTGATTGGACCCCAAACTGGCCACCGAGTGAAAATACCTATTTAAACAGAACAACTGTACAACACAACCCCCATAAATCTACCTCAATGCTTTTCCTTTAAAGCAGGTGGGAAAATACTACAAGCAAGCCTTTGTTTTTGTGTTCTGTATTGAGGACACCTGCCGTCATCCTTCTATCGTTTGCCCGTGCTGGCTATAACTGCGTTCTCTGATCACCGAGTTGAGCCTTGGCGTCTAGATGGAACACTTTTGAGCCCCGTCGCATAAAGGGAACGTTCTCTGTGGTCCACGAAACACAGATTGTACGTTTGTGATCCAGACTCAGATCAGCCTCCTCAGCGTCTGTGCTCCCTCCCCCCCCCCCCCCTACAGGTACGCTGAACGCCTTCCTGAAGCAGAAGGGACAGACCACCACCGAGGGTGCGGCATGGTCCCTCACCGGTAACCAAGGCGACCGATGGAAGCAGGCCAAAGTCAGCATCCACCCTTCCTCATCCTTCCAGGTGGGGGAAAGAAAGACAGACTTGCCTGCCTCGTTGTTATTTGACTCATATATGAAACAGATTTGGAAGATGTTTTTGTCTAGTTGCTCTAAGATTGTTCTCGCACGCTGCGATCCGCTAGGGGAAAATAGTGTTCAAAGACAACAACTTTCATATGTTAAAATGACATAAAACAACATTAATAAAAACAATCTTCTGCAGCTTTCACAGCGGGAGAGGTCAAACACAATAGTAAAACTTCCCGTCTATTCATTTCCATAGAGGATCTTATACTCAAACCCGTGCATACGTTCTATATGAATCCATTATTGACATAAAACCACTCATTCAAAACACAAGCGTGCTGTCTAGGGATCATACAAAACAGTTTAAATGATGTGTGTGCCAGTACAATATCTCACTGCTGCCTTTCTTTGTATCCCATCTCTCCCTCTCCCTCTCTCTGTCTTCATCTCTCTCTCTCTCTGTCCCCCTCTCTCTGCCTCTCTGTCTATCTCCACCTCTCTCGTTCGGATTCCACGTCTGTCTGTCTCTCTCTCTCTTTCTCTCTCTCTCTGCCTCGCTCTCTCTCTCTGCCTCTCTCTCTCTCTCTCTCTTTCTCTCTCTCTCTGCCTCGCTCTCTCTCTCTGCCTCTCTCTCTCTCTCTCTCTTTCTCTCTCTCTCTGCCTCGCTCTCTCTCTCTGCCTCTCTCTCTCTCTCTCTCTTTGCCTCTCTCTCTCTCTCTCTCTCTTTGCCTCTCTCTCTCTCTCTCTCTTTCTCTCTCTCTCTGCCTCGCTCTCTCTCTGCCTCGCTCTCTCTCTCTCTTTGCCTCTCTCTCTCTCTCTCTCTCTCTCTCTCTCTCTCTCTCTCTCTCTCTCTCTCTCTCTCTCTCTCTCTCTCTCTCTCTCTCTCTCTCGCTCTCTCTCTCTCTCTCTCTCTCTCTCTCTGCCTCTCTGTCCAGGTGGTGATAGAGGGAGTCCGTGGGCCAGGTATCGAGGGAGACATTGCCATCGACGATGTTACCCTGGAGGAGGGCGAGTGTCGAGACCCACCGCCCAGTGAGTTGCATCCCCAACAACCCCCCCCCCTCCCCCTCCTCCACTTCCTGTCTCCCTGTCCCCCAACCACCTCCTGGTTCAACAGCGTACTCCATCTCCTGTCTGACAGTGTTCAGATTTACGAGCTGGGGAAAACACGAGACAGTTGTCAATGCTGAAACCACTGGAGAAAGGGGGGGCGGAGGAGGTGAGGGCGGGGAGGGGGGGCTCACAGTTGCCATAGAAACTGGGCTGTAATCACATGACTAATAGCGCCGAGACCGGAGCGATGTAATTGTGCTGCAGGAACAATAAATAGCCAGATAGAGAAATTGGTACATAAAAAAAGGTGCCCTCAGTGGACAGGGATGTACCGCGGGAGAGAACATCGCCGTGGCGACCGTGGGTTCACTCACCTTCTGTCTGTGGTGGTGTGCGTTAAAAGGCTTGTTGTACTGTCTGAGCACCTGGATGGGGCAGCACAGAGATGTCTCTGATTATATCTCGTGTATATAGTGTTTAGTCTATGGTGTATAAATAGTGTATTGATGAGTATGTTGAAAAGGAATATGCTCAAGTAGCTTTTTAATTTAGTGGAGCACAGTATAGTCATGCCACAATGCCATTTGTTTCTTGTTTTGTTTGGTGCCGATGATTTGTGTGTGACCTGTGTTTTATGTATAGGACAACTGTTTTGTGTGTGTGTGTGTGTGTGTGTGTGTGTGTGTGTGTGTGTGTGTGTGTGTGTGTGTGTGTGTGTGTGTGTGTGTGTGTGTGTGTGTGTGTGTGTGTGTGTGTGTGTGTGTAACCAGTGGTTTGTGTTTGTGACCAGTGTTTTATGTGTGTTTTTGACCTGTGTTTTGTTTGTCTGTGACCAGTGTTTTCTGTTTGTGACTAGTGTTTTGTGTATTGGACAATTGTTTTGTGTGTGTTTGGGACCAGTGTTTTCTGTGTGTTTGTGACCAATGTTTTGTGTTTGTCATCATTGTTTTATGCATGGGGCAACTGTTTTGTGTGTTGTGTTTGTGTATCACCACCAAAGTGTAGCATTCGACTCTCATGTCTTGTTGAGGTTAGAGTTTGTGACGTTCCGCCACTCATGCTCTTTACATCCACCAGATCTGAGATCTTCGGCTCCGCCCGCCGTCATCGCCCATATATGGCTGCTGTTCGCCGCCCTGGCGACGACTCTCCTGGGAGGTCAGAGGTGACCTCTCCCCCACACAGGCCCTCCAACCCTGTCGCCTCGGGGGCGAACCGTCCCACCCCGACGTCTGTGAGCTGGTCCCCTCGGCATCACATCACCAAAGAACCATGCATCCCGGACCCTGCGACCGGACAAGGAGGGAAGATCTTAAAAAAAACTCAACTAAAAACGTATCGAGAGAAAAGCCGAAAAAAAACTAGTTCCCGAACACACAAGAAGTAATAAGGGAGAGTTGTGATGCTTTTTTTTCGTTTTTCTAAAAAAAGGACTACTTTTTTAAAAGGAGGGCGCAGGACTCTGGAACTCCTTCGCAAAGCACAGAGACAGGGGGAGGGGGGTACGTTGGATCCCACCCTGGACTTTGGTGCACACGGATGAAAAGAGGGAGCTTGCAAACAGAACCCTTTGTAAAGCACAAGAACCATCTCACCGCTGGACCGAGAAAAAAGACATGAACTTGTTTCAAAGGTCCAAGGGGATTTTTGTTGTATTTTCCGCAGAGGAGGAGGAGGAGGAGCAGGAGGAGGAGGTTAAATACCTGAATCCCCTGCTTTGTATTCACATTCAGACCTTCCTCTCTGTATGCGCCCACCATCATCGACTTCAGCATCAGGCGCCAGACAGCGACGTTAGGCTTTTACACCCCCCCCCCCCCCCCCCCCCCCCCCCCCCCCCCCCCCCCCCCCCCCAATCCCTACACCCCACCCTGCGGCCTCACCTCACACCTCCCTACCGTTTTCTCTTCTTCTTCTACGTCTGCTCGGTGCTGTACTGACGGCGAGTGGGGACACTCCCTCGACGCCTAGCCCCGCCTTGCTAAGCCCCCCCCCCCCCCCCCCCCTCCGACCCACCTGTTATGGCGACTTCACATCTTTTAACACTGTGCTCTGAGTCCCCCCCGGCCGACCCACGGTATCACCAGGGGGGAGAGAGGAATAAAGGAACGCATATCTACGCACACATCTGTGTGTGTGTGTGTGTGTGTGTGTGTGTGTGTGTGTGTGTGTGTGTGTGTGTGTGTGTGTGTGTGTGTGTGTGTGTGTGTGTGTGTGTGTGTGTGTGTGTGTGTGTGAGACCTCTGACTCTGTTTGTAGCCTCTTGGCACAAGGGGAAGGGAACGGCAGCAGGAGACCCAGAGACACGTCGGACACAAGTGGAACTGGGAGGACAGAGGAGAAGGGAGGGAGGGAGAGAGAGAGAGAGAGAGAGAGAGAGAGAGAGAGAGAGAGAGAGAGAGAGAGAGAGAGAGAGAGAGAGAGAGAGAGAGAGAGAGAGAGAGAGAGAGAGAGAGAGAGAGAGAGAGAGAGAGAGAGAGAGAGAGAGAGAGAGAGAGAGAGAGAGAGAGAGAGAGAGGACGGACGCATGGGAGACCTTCGAGGCGAGAGGCGGCGAGCGAAGAGGGCCGCCAGAAGAGTTCGCCCCGTCCCCGTCCCACGGCGCAAACCCCCCGGAAGCCACTTCACTTTCTGCCATGAAACAAAAAGTGCCTTCAGACGATACACTGAACCGTGAGTCTGGGTGTTGACGACCATGGAACACATCTCTGTTGGTGTTGACCCCCCCCCCCCCCCCCCCCCCCCCCCCCCCCTCCCCCAGCCCCCAACTTAGCCCCCATCACAACCACCACCACCCCTGCCACTGATGGACTATTTTCTACATGTCCCTTTTTGCACCCACGGGTGCTGATGGGACGGGAGGATGGGATGGGTGTCAACGGAATCAGCCGCTTCTCGTCAGAGCTCCTCGTGTGTGTGTGTGTGTGTGTGTGTGTGTGTGTGTGTGTGTGTGTGTGTGTGTGTGTGTGTGTGTGTGTGTGTGTGTGTCTGTGTGTGTGTGTGTGTTTTTGCACACCCATGTGTGTGTGAGTTTATGTTTGTGTGTGTGTGTGTGTGTGTGTGTGTGTGTGTTTGTGTGTGTGTATTCTGACACACGTGTGTGAATGTGTGTGTGTGTGTGTGTGTTTGCATGTGTGTGTACTTCTGCACACCCATGTTGGTGGGTTTGTGGCTGTGTATGTGTTTGTTTGTGTGTGTGTGTGTTTGTGTTTGCATGTGTGTTCACCTCTGCACACACATGTTGGTGTGTGTGTGTACGTAGAGGGTGCTTGTCGATCACAAGAATTGGATAGCAAAACAAACTTTGGGGGTGGGGGAATAGAATAGTGTAAAGAACATCCATCGTGGTTGTTAACGAGCGAGGGAGTACGACTGACTGAGTGTGTGAGAGAGAGAGTGAGTGAACAAGAGAGACAACTGGAACCTTCTGGATCTAAAGGAGGGTTTAGGACCATACAGGTGGCTCAGATCGAACGCCTCGTTCTCCTCCTCTCTGTAACTCTCCTCCGCGCTGGGCGGCCATTTTGTGTGGACAAAAGGAAACAGACAAACAGAACAATAGTGGACAAAGCGTTGGCGGGAAACCGCCGGACTCTCCCTCTCCGCTGAGTTGGATTACGCTTGGTCTTCTCGCGCCGTGGTTTGGGTGGGGGGTTTAACAAGTTACGAGCATTAAAAAGATAACAATGATCACAATAATAGTCAAGATATTTTATTACTCTGGCGAGAATGTTTCTCCGCTTTTACAAAAACTGTGAAGATTAAGTGCGGAAGAGCTACCTGAGACCGAAACCTTCACCAGCGGAGGGTTTTTTAAAAATGTATTGTAAAAAAAAAAAGCAACAAAAAAAATACACGAAAAAAAAGAGCAAATGGAAAATTCCGTACATTGTTGGTTATGAAAAATGTGTCTTGTTTCTTAATTTTTCTGTTAAAAAAATGACTTTTAACTTCTTTTCTATCCTCGTTGTCTCCCTTGCATTGCTGAAGTCAAATCGGATGGGCACATATGACGTTAAAAAAATACCCATTTGGTAATTGTATAACTTGTAAATGTAAAAAGAAAAAAAAAGGCTCTAGTATAAAAAGGTTTATGATAAATGTTTCATGTTGGAATACAGGAAGCACAACATATAGTATAAGGTCTTGACATATATAATGCAGTATATATGCAAATATATGTGATCTGCTCAGACAAAGCCAGGCTTATTGACATTTCCCCCGCGGTTCCCACGACCGATATTTGGCCGGTTTGTTGGTTTTGTTCGATAAGTATGTCAATATTCATGCCGCGAAAACACAAGAGAATCCAAAAAACAATCCCGTTTTCATTTCCTTTCTCGTTTTTTTCCCCCAAAACGAACTTAATTCACTTCTTCAGGAAACATGGGGAGACCTTAGATTAAAAATGTTTTTTTCCCGTCGTCGGGGGATTTCAAGCGAATGTAGCCTTTCGGAGCATGAGGCTCCGCCCCTTGGTCCGAGCGTGTCTGATACATGAAGACTGTGTACAATAGGTGTGACATGAGTAGGATACGTGTAAAGAAGACCACAATAACAAGCAGAACAGAGCAGACTGATAGGCATTCAGGGCATCCATATATATATAGATATAGATATATAATTGCTATATAATTTGTCTGTCTTTATATCCTACCCCCCCCCCCTCCCCAATGTCCAGGTCATATGAATGTAAAAATGGGATTTAAAAAGTGGAGCATATCACTTTTATTTTAGGCTTGTAGCGAAAACAGCGGACTTCCGTAGACACATTCCGTGTGTTGAGGAGGGTCGACGCGTTCATGCTCTGAGCCATGATTCAGACTTTGGGCACAGACCAAAACACTGTACCCGAAAACCAACATATGGACACATTGGCCTACCACAGATAAAACACAAGTCGCTGCGTCCCTTGGATGTTGGTCGACTACGGTGTGAGTGTTGTACGAGTGTGTGTGCCTAAGTGCCCACCCTTAACGATATATTTTCTTGGATTTGCTCAATGCATTTGCTGTTCATCCTATGAAAAAGGGCTTTGACACCTTGTGCCATTTCTCGCACGGCTTTAGCTTCCCGAACTTAACCATTCAGTTGTGCTATCGGCGTCCGCGGCTAGCTCTCTTCACACCACCACTCCTCAAGTGGGTAGACTACTTCCCGGCCGAGATATTGTTCGGCGAGGTCGCGTGAAAAAAATAAGTTGATTGCGGAGAAAATGGAAGAACGCAAACTTTATCGGGCACTTCTTACACCTCCAAGATTTTGTATGTCACTTACCAGAATCTCCACAGGCGCATAGAGCATTGCAAACATTGGGTTTGATCGGTCAGAAATACAAGGAAGGCTTGATGTATTTTGCTTCATTTCCACATTCAAGATTCTGATTTCCTGTCTCGACAGAGTTTGTCCGCCCAGGACTTCTTTGCTCTTGGCCTTCCAGAGTTTTTTTTACTTATTTGGAAATAAGCCGCCTGCTTTATTGGCTTCATTATAAGTTTGGCTTTATTGAGAAAGATGGCGCTAGTCGATAGTAGCGAAAAATAGCAGCGAGTCGGGGCCGGAAATCGTAGACCAGAAATGCCAACGCCAACTTAACAATTCAGGAAGCATCCAAGTGATACAAAAATACACCCTCCCAAACATGTCCGCCCCCAAGTAGAGACGTCTAACGGTGTTAAATACACTGTGATACTTTGGGACAAAGTAACATTACAGTTTGGCAGAGCAGCAGCCTTTGCAGGGCAGCGGCCACGTACTAATAGCAGTGAAGTGGTTGACACATCCTTATTTGTATCTGTCAGAAGGGGGGGAGGGAGAGAAATAGCCTTCGGCAATCTTTTTCATGCCACAGCTGTTTCATTTGACAACCGTACAATAGAAAAACTGTTCTCCGATGGTACATTTCCATGTTCTCCTCTGTGTTCTCTGACCAGATATACTGACAAAGCCCAGAAAAACAAGATGTGTGCATAAAGACGTATTATTAGTTTGCTTTTGATTTTTTCTCTGTTTCGTTAGTCTTTGCACAGTGGTTGAGAGTTGTCCCAACTTCTTCCATAGTCGGGTGAAGTTGGGAGGCAGTGCCAAGAACCGCCTTTTCCGCTTTTGAAGGCAGAAAAAAGGACAATTGACGCTTGGGATGAAAAGAGTCCCAATTTTTTTTTCTGAAAGCGGCAACAAGGACATTGTTTATCTTGTTCTGTGCCAAAACCCTGTAATGATGACCTGTCACTCTTCTCTGTTTTGTGCTCTATATTTATACACCACCAGGCTTCTTTTTCACTGTATTTCTTTCAAAATTGATCACACATTTTGTTTGTGCCATACCTGCAACTAATGATAAAATAAAGAAAATGAATATTTTATGTTACGTGTCCGACACAGCTTGCCTTCCGTAGTCCATAGCATTGAAGTACAATATATTCACTTATAACACGGCTCTTATTAATGCCGTGGAACGTTAAGTACACTTGCATGGTGACGCTCCGTGTAACTTCCGCCGGCAAAATATTTTTTGATAATTGACCGTTGCTAAGTATATAATGACCTCTGTCAAGGAAAGCGATTTTTTGCCTCTGATTCACGTCTTTTGTACCACTCTGCAAGTAGTCCGGTAAATAATCAACCCCATTGTATTCGGTTGCTAAGCGACGTCAACGTCTTTGGCGGACTACTTCTCTGCTGATCAACACTACGAATGGTTATTGTAAAAAGACTGTGTAATAAGCGGGATAATGTATAGAACGTCGCCGGTTCACCCTGTCTGGCTTATTTTCCCGAATATGACTGGTGTTCTATACATTATCCCTTCCATATATATATATATATATACATATATATAATGTATACGCACGTCGAATAGGGAACTGGACGTCAATTTCCTCTATTTTTCACAGCTTGATGGAACTTTCTGCCAATGATGCGATATGGTGCGTGCTTTTCCAAAGGTGAGCCTTATATTTCCCCTGAGTGACTGCTGGCTGTGTCGCACTCAAATGATAGAATAAAACCGTGGCGTTACAGTGTTGGGGAGCTGCCAAGGCGACTGTATTTCCAGGGCATCCATAGAACTCAGAGCTGTAAGGTGAGTGACCGTAGCAGAAAAGGGGCTTTTAAGGGAAAGGCTGGAGAGCAAAAGCAATGGGGTTGCCAAGAAACAAGAGGTTGAGCCTTCTTAGGGGTCGGCAGGAAGTGACATCTCATGAGACCACAGCTTATGAAAATAGCAATCCAACTGTAGCTCTCGCGGCCTGACCTTTTGAAAGGGGAGTCACACATGGTCTGTGTCGGCTTGATGCTTTCCACAGACACCAAGCCCTCCGCCAGGAAGAAGATTAATTTGAAAAGTGTTTTTCAAAGACCTGATGGCGACTTAAAAGGAAATCTATGATGGTCACAATAATATATATATATATAGATATATAATTTTTTTTAATATATATATAGGCCTATATATATTTTTTGCATTGTTCTTTTTTATTACATATATATTTATGCGTGTTTAAAAGGTGTTATCAAATGAAAGGTGACGGATTGATTTGGTCGTTTGTGTGTTTAAAGACTGCAAAGGCGAATGCTGTGTTGAACAAAACGTTCCCTATTCTAATAATTCCCTCCATGTTTCATTCGTACGACCCATGAATAAGGGCTCTGCTTCTTTCACTGCACCAAACATTTGGAGAGGCCCGCGGGCCAGAGTTCCTCCACAGGTGGGTCGAGGATCAACCAAACCGTGTGGGGCGCCCCTTGTTTTCAAGGTGTTCATATCACAGGCGTTCAGCACGCCGTCAGACTGCGGGTTCGGGGCTACCAGGTGAACGGCGCCCCAAGGCCCAGACACGGCAACGCCTGGGGGACGATACACTTCTGTCTGCCCGTGGTGTTGTCGCCTCTCTGCCCCTGGAGCCGGTGGAGGGGGAACAGGGCGAGAACCACAGCATTTCATTGGTTTTGTCATCTCTCTCTCTCTCTTGTCGTATCGTTATTCTCTCTCTATCTCTCTCGTGATCACTCTCTCTTGCTCACAATCTCTCTCTGTTTCTCTCTCTCTTTTTGTCATCTCGTTCTCTCTCTCTTTTGTCATCTCTCTCTCGTCACCTTGTTATACTCTCTATCTCTCTCTCGCTCTCATGATCACTCCCTTGCTCTCTCTCTCTCACACTCTCTCCGTTGCCGTCTCTCTCTCTCTTTTTTGTCATCTCTTTCTCTCTTTCTTTTGTCATCTCTCTCTCTCTCACTCTCTCACGCCCGGGGCTTACCTTGGGCTGCCCAATGTTTTAGAGGATGCTATTCTTCTGTCTCTACGGGTGTCAGTGTGTATGAGGCTACCACTGATGTCTTTCCTCATAAGCGGTTGTACGTGTGCGGACCAGTATGTGAAACCTTTTTTTGACCAGGATACGGGTGGATCAATAGATCAAGGGGTAGCTAGATAGCTCCTAGATTGATGCCATTTGGCATCTATCCAGAGGTATTACGCCATGGAGGCAGAGACATGAATATCAATGCATATATATACTGTATATGTGTATACCTGGAGGGATGAAGCAAAGCTGCCCTTGAGAAACGATGAGTCTAACCCACAACCAAGTTCTGTCTGTGTGTGTGTGTGTCTGTCTGTCTGTCTGTCTGTCTGTCTGTCTGAGTGTGACTTTTCAGATTTTCTGTTGAAAAAGGTATCTGACTTGTTCATTACGTGCGGCGTCTGGCCTGTAGAGGAAGCATGGGCATGTTGGGAGCACAGTGGATCTGCGGAGGGGGGGGGGGGAATGGGTCTGATTGCGGGCACCTGCTCGCAATCAGACCAATCAGGAGTGTGTAATGACGTGCCTGCTTTGTCTTGTAGTAGGAGGAATGGGGAGCAGAGAGACAGGGTCGATCGCCGCCAGAGATCGCCAGGAACGCACCCTGTGACCGCTTGGAGCGGAGTATGCTTTATCTTTAAGGACTGGTGGTTTGTTGGACTGCCGGGCGATCGCCACCAGAGATCGCAAGGAACGCACCCCGGGACTGCTTAGACCGGGGTTATGATTTATGTTTAAGGACTTATATTTTGTTGGACTGCTGGGGATCAAATAAAAATACGAAATAAAAATACGAAATGAAAACACAAACCTGGTGTGGCGCTCTGTGAATCCTGTTACAATATTTCTTTAAATGAAAGCTACATTTTTAATAGTTTATTAAGCATATTATATAATACTGCTATGCTGAGACTGCTTTGCTTTTGACTACCCGTAGGGGTCTGTCTGCAGGCTTTGCGCATCGTCCAGGAAATTATAAGGCCAGGTGTGTGTTTGTCAGGTCAAAACTAAATGTCATGGGAATGAGGCGGTGGCTGAAAAAAGTATTTTGACAGTTTATTAAGTTCACTCAATGATTATAATAGTTTATTCGTTTCCCAGCATTACTTGGGACAGTTTTGTTCATTTTTGAATTGCAAGATAAATGCAGTATTTTGTTTGAAGTTGCGAGTTTTTGAAATGATTGGAAGCGAGTCTGCTTTACCAACGGCCCAACAAAGAACAGCCGAGAAAATGTGTGCATGTCTGTGTCTCTGTGTGTGTGTCTGTATGTGTGGGTGTGTGTCTATCAATGTGTCCGTCAGTTTGTCTGTCTGTGTGTATGTGTGTCTGTGTCTGTCTGTCTGTAAGTGTGTCTGTGTGTGTGTGTGTGTGTGTGTGTGTGTGTGTGTGTGTGTGTGTGTGTGTGTGTGTGTGTGTGTGTGTGTGTGTGTATGCGCGTGTGCAGGCGTGTGTCTGTGCGTGCATGCCACCCGCCCTCCCATTTCTGTTCCCCTGTCCTGAGAATAAGTTACACCCAAAAAAAAATTCTGATTGTTTCTGCTGCTGCTGCTGGTAACCCCTGGTAGCATGTGGCCTTTAAAATCCCAAGCACTTTCAATTACCCCCACACCCAGCCCGGAGCCCCCCCGCCCCCTTTATCGCCTTACTGCCTTCCACTGTCTCAGCCAGACAGGGGTCGCCCCCTGCAGAGCTGCATTAAAATGCGCACCTGGTGTCTCCACTAGTGAACAATGCCATTCTACATTACCTTATACTCCCCCCCCCTCTCCTCTCTGCTCACCGTGCCGCTCAGCAGCGCTTTGTTTACAGGCCCCGCAGCGGCTTCCTGGATGGATGGGAAAATGTCATGGAATGCTAATAGCCTGCTAGCGTTCCTCTGACAGCGTTCGCACCGTCAGTCAAGCTAAATCTATTCAGCGGCGCCGCCCGTCTGTCAATGTCATACAGGCAAACATTAGACTGCCACGGCTCAGGCCCTGGCGTTGCGCTATTGACATATTATGAATGACAATTTTTTAATCAAATTCCAGCCGTCGATGAACAGTCCCCCCGTCCCCCGTCCCCCGTCCCCCAGCCCTGGATCTCCGTGGCCGTCTTCTGCGAGAGCACAACACAACACGATGGCGGAGATAGGGAACGACTTTAAACACATCAACGGATCTCTTTTCATATCTATTAGAGTTGGAAACACCATCCGTCCGCTGCACTCGCGCAGGAAAGGCTTTTCACTTATACACGAGCGCTGTGAATTATTCTCTTTATTTGCCTCAAAGCTTTATTCGTCCGCGGTGTTTACCCAACGTTTTACAGGAAATTAGAACGTTGTCAAACATGGGGGGGGGGGGGGGGATAAACAAGATACAATCAACTACGTCTATCATAACCAAGCCAAAACACACTTTTGAAGAAGCTTAGAGGGAGACGGGAAGGTATCTCTGAATTGGGTGTTTGCCTGTCCCAGTGGCGGCTGGCGATCAAACATGTTGGTGGGGCACAGTAATAGACAGGGGGTCTGAGGTTCCCCCCCCATATTTTTTTTTTAATTTAATAGATTTGATTTCCTGTATTCTGGTGCATTTTGGGGATGGCCACTACCTATTTACCTACTTTTCATTCAGATTCATAGCCTACATCCTGACTTGCAGGGCCTGGACAAGCTTACACATATACAGACCTACGTCATGGCCATTCCACCAGCCATTGTTATTTGACCCATTGTTGTTATTCTGATATTGACACAAATCATGATCACTGTCCTATAACGTCCATTTTTTGTGAGTCTCAATGTCTACTTCAAATGCAGAAAGAAATATGGGACAGTTGCTTCATTTTGTTCATATGCTACAGGCCGAAAGACTAAATTAATATGTAACTTACTTGCTCCTTTTAGGTATAACATTGCTTGGGGAGTCCAATTCCTCCAGAAGGGTGGAAAAGTGCTTACAACTCTCTGCTAGTTAGCGATCTATCTCCCCTCTACATTGTGGTGCGCGAGTGCTGCTGAGGTAGGTAGCCTATTTGATTGATTCGCTGAAACTGTTGTTTTTTATCGGTCGTCATGAAAAAAAACATAAGGGGTAACACTGGTGTCTTTGTCGTTTCTTATCGGTCGTCATGAAAAAAACGTAAGGGGTAAAGCTGTCGATATTAATCAATTAAAACATAGGGGGTAACACTGTTGTTTTTATCAATTCAATTCAATTCAATTTTATTTGTTGAATCACCATTACAGTCTCAAAGGGCTTAACAGGCCAAATATTTGTGTTATCATGTTTCATTTTATCAAATGAAACATGAGGGGTGACACTGTCATTTTTCTTTGGTCGTCATGAAAAAAACCATAAGGGGTTAACACTGTTGTTTTTTATTGGTCGTCATGAAAAAAAACATAAGGGGTAACACTGTTGTTTTTTATTGGTCGTCATGAAAAAAAACATAAGGGGTAACACTGTTGTCTTTTTCAAAAAAAACAGAAGGAGTAACACTGTTGTTTTTGTCAAATAAAATATAAGGGGTAACACTGTTGTTTTTTATTGGTCGTGATGAAAAAAAACATATATATATATATATATATATTTTTTTTTTTTCATGTTTATTGGTCGTCATGAAAAAAAACATAAGGGGTCAACACTGTTGTTTTTATTGGTCGTCATAAAAAAAAACATAAGGGGTAACACTGTTGTTTTTTATTGGTCGTCATGAAAAAAAACATAAGGGGTAACACTGTTGTTTTTTATTGGTCGTCATGAAAAAAAACATAAGGGGTAACACTGTTGTCTTTTTCAAAAAAAACATAAGGGGTAACACTGTTGTTTTTGTCAAATAAAATATAAGGGGTAACACTGTTGTTTTTTATTGGTCGTGACGAAAAAAAACAAGGGGTAACACTGTTGTTTTTTATTGGTCGTCATGAAAAAAAACATAAGGGGTTGTCTTTGTCAAATAAAATATAAGGGGTAACACTGTTGTTTTTTATTGGTCGTCATGAAAAAAAACATAAGGGGTAATACTGTTGTTTTTTATTGGTTGTCATGAAAAAAGACATAAGGGGTAACACTGTTGTTTTTTATTGGTCGTCATGAAAAAAAACATAAGGGGTAACACTGTTGATTTAAAAAAAAAAAACATAAGGGGTAACACTGTTGTCTTTGCCAAATAAAATATAAGGGGTAACACTGTATTTTTTTATCAGTCGTCGTGAAATAACCATAAGGGGTAACTCTATCGTTTTTTATTGGTCGTCATGAAAAAAAACATAAGGGGTAACACTGTTGTTTTTTATTGGTCGTCATGAAAAAAAACATAAGGGGTAACACTGTTGTTTTTTATTGGTCATCATGAAAAAAAACATAAGGGGTAACACTGTTATTTTTTATTGGTCGTCATGAAAAAAAACATAAGGGGTAACACTGTTGTCTTTTTCAAAAAAAACATAAGGGGTAACACTGTTGTTTTTGTCAAATAAAATATAAGGGGTAACACTGTTGTTTCTTATTGGTCGTGACGAAGAAAAACAATGGGTAACACTGTTGTTTTTTATTGGTCGTCATGAAAAAAAAACATAAGGGGTTGTCTTTGTCAAATAAAATATAAGGGGTAACACTGTTGTTTTTTATTGGTCGTCATGAAAAAAAACATAAGGGGTAACACTGTTATTTTTTATTGGTCGTCATGAAAAAAAACATAAGGGGTAACACTGTTGTCTTTTTCAAAAAAAACATAAGGGGTAACACTGTTGTTTTTGTCAAATAAAATATAAGGGGTAACACTGTTGTTTTTTATTGGTCGTCATGAAAAAAAACATAAGGGGTAACACTGTTGTTTTTGTCAAATAAAATATAAGGGGTAACACTGTTGTTTTTTATTGGTCGTCATGAAAAAAAACATAAGGGGTAACACTGTTGTTTTTTTATTGGTCGTCATGAAAAAAAACATAAGGGGTAACACTGTTGTTTTTTATTGGTCATCATGAAAAAAAACATAAGGGGTAACACTGTTGTTTTTTATTGGTCGTCATGAAAAAAAACATAAGGGGTAACACTTGTTTTTTATTGGTCGTCATGAAAAAAAACATAAGGGGTAACACTGTTATTTTTTATTGGTCGTCATGAAAAAAAACATAAGGGGTAACACTGTTGTTTTTGTCAAATAAAATATAAGGGGTAACACTGTTGTTTTTTATTGGTCGTGACGAAAAAAAAACAAGGGGTAACACTGTTGTTTTTTATTGGTCGTCATGAAAAAAAACATAAGGGGTTGTCTTTGTCAAATAAAATATAAGGGGTAACACTGTTGTTTTTTATTGGTCGTCATGAAAAAAAACATAAGGGGTAACACTGTTGTTTTTTATTGGACGTAATGAAAAAAAACATAAGGGGTAACACTGTTGTTTTTTATTGGTCATCATGAAAAAAAACATAAGGGGTAACACTGTTGTTTTTTATTGGTCATGAAAAAAAACATAAGGGGTAACACTTGTTTTTTATTGGTCGTCATGAAAAAAAACATAAGGGGTAACACTGTTGTTTTTTATTGGTCGTCATGAAAAAAAACATAAGGGGTAACACTGTTGTTTTTTATTGGTCGTCATGAAAAAAAACATAAGGGGTAACAGTTGTTTTTTATTGGTCGTCATGAAAAAAACCATAAGGGGTAACACTGTTGTTTTTTATTGGTCGTCATGAAAAAAAACATAAGGGGTAACACTGTTGTTTTTTATTGGTCATCATGAAAAAAAACATAAGGGGTAACACTGTTATTTTTTATTGGTCGTCATGAAAAAAAAAACATAAGGGGTAACACTGTTGTCTTTTTCAAAAAAAACATAAGGGGGAACACTGTTGTTTTTGTCAAATAAAATATAAGGGGTAACACTGTTGTTTTTTATTGGTCGTGACGAAAAAAAACAATGGGTAACACTGTTGTTTTTTATTGGTCGTCATGAAAAAAAACATAAGGGGTTGTCTTTGTCAAATAAAATATAAGGGGTAACACTGTTGTTTTTTATTGGTCGTCATGAAAAAAAACATAAGGGGTAACACTGTTATTTTTTATTGGTCGTCATGAAAAAAAACATAAGGGGTAACACTGTTGTCTTTTTCAAAAAAAACATAAGGGGTAACACTGTTGTTTTTGTCAAATAAAATATAAGGGGTAACACTGTTGTTTTTTATTGGTCGTCATGAAAAAAAACATAAGGGGTAACACTGTTGTCTTTTTCAAAAAAAACATAAGGGGTAACACTGTTGTTTTTGTCAAATAAAATATAAGGGGTAACACTGTTGTTTTTTATTGGTCGTCATGAAAAAAAACATAAGGGGTAACACTGTTGTTTTTTTATTGGTCGTCATGAAAAAAAACATAAGGGGTAACACTGTTGTTTTTTATTGGTCATCATGAAAAAAAACATAAGGGGTAACACTGTTGTTTTTTATTGGTCGTCATGAAAAAAAACATAAGGGGTAACACTGTTGTTTTTGTCAAATAAAATATAAGGGGTAACACTGTTGTTTTTTATTGGTCGTGACGAAAAAAAAACAAGGGGTAACACTGTTGTTTTTTATTGGTCGTCATGAAAAAAAACATAAGGGGTTGTCTTTGTCAAATAAAATATAAGGAGTAACACTGTTGTTTTTTATTGGTCGTCATGAAAAAAAACATAAGGGGTAACACTGTTGTTTTTTATTGGTCATCATGAAAAAAAAAAAAGGGGTAACACTGTTGTTTTTTATTGGTCGTCATGAAAAAAAACATGAGGGGTAACACTTGTTTTTTATTGGTCGTCATGAAAAAAAACATAAGGGGTAACACTGTTGTCTTTTTCAAAAAAAACATAAGGGGTAACACTGTTGTTTTTGTCAAATAAAATATAAGGGGTAACACTGTTGTTTTTTATTGGTCGTCATGAAAAAAAACATAAGGGAAATAATAGAAATACAAACATACATTTTAATGTCATGTATATCCTCTTTATTGATGATTGATTATTGTGTATTGTCATCGCCTCAGTGGTGCAGTGGAGTGCACTCTGCCTAACCCCCTGAAGACCGGGGTTCAAGTCTGGTAGATGTCTTCGGTTGGACGACTCAAATCTCTATTTCATGCGAATTATAAAGACAAGTATAACCTATGTGATGAATTTAACTGGTGTCTTGATGGTGCATTGTTAAGTTCGGAGGTTAACACTCTAAACAGCTCATGTTCGGATCCCCGCAAAAACGTTGACAGGGGTGCCACAGTCGTTAGTTATTGGTCGTCATGAAAAGAAACATAAGGGGTAACACTGTTGTTTTTTATTGGTCGTCATGAAAAAAAACATAAGGGGTAACACTGTTGTTTTTTTAAACATAAGGGGTAACACTGTTGTTTTTTATTGGTCGTCATGAAAAGAAACATAAGGGGTAAGACTGTTGTTTTTTATTGGTCGTCATAAAAAAAAAAATAAGGGGTAACACTGTCGTCATGAAAAGAAACATAAGGGGTAACACTGTTGTTTTTTATTGGTCGCCATGAAAAAGAACATAAGGGGTGACACTGTTGTTTTTTATTGGTCGTCATTAAAAAAAACATAAGGGGTGACACTGTTGTTTTTTATTGGTCGTCATAAAAAAAAACATAAGGGGTAACACTGTTGTCTTTTTCAAAAAAAAAAATAAGGGTTAACACTGTTGTTTTTGTCAAATAAAATATAAGGGGTAACACTGTTGTTTTTTATTGGTCGTCATGAAAAAAAAAATAGGGGGTAACACTGTTGTCTTTTTCAAAAAAAACATAAGGGGTAACACTGTTGTTTTTGTCAAATAAAATATAAGGGGTAACACTGTTGTTTTTTATTGGTCGTCATGAAAAAAAACATAAGGGGTAACACTTGTTTTTTATTGGTCGTCATGAAAAAAACATAAGGGGTAACACTGTTGTTTTTTATTGGTCATCATGAAAAAAAACATAAGGGGTAACACTGTTATTTTTTATTGGTTGTCATGAAAAAAAACATAAGGGGTAACACTGTTGTTTTTGTCAAATAAAATATAAGGGGTAACACTGTTGTTTTTTATTGGTCGTGACGAAAAAAAAAACAAGGGGTAACACTGTTGTTTTTTATTGGTCGTCATGAAAAAAAACATAAGGGGTTGTCTTTGTCAAATAAAATATAAGGGGTAACACTGTTGTTTTTTATTGGTCGTCATGAAAAAAAACATAAGGGGTAACACTGTTGTTTTTTATTGGACGTAATGAAAAAAAACATAAGGGGTAACACTGTTGTTTTTTATTGGTCATCATGAAAAAAAAAAAGGGGTAACACTGTTGTTTTTTATTGGTCGTCATGAAAAAAAACATGAGGGGTAACACTTGTTTTTTATTGGTCGTCATGAAAAAAAACATAAGGGGTAACACTGTTGTCTTTTTCAAAAAAAACATAAGGGGTAACACTGTTGTTTTTGTCAAATAAAATATAAGGGGTAACACTGTTGTTTTTTATTGGTCGTCATGAAAAAAAACATAAGGGGTGACACTGTTGTCTTTTTCAAAAAAAACATAAGGGGTAACAATGTTGTTTTTATTGGTCGTCATAAAAAAAAACATAAGGGAAATAATAGAAATACAAACATACATTTTAATGTCATGTATATCCTCTTTATTGATGATTGATTATTGTGTATTGTCATCGCCTCAGTGGTGCAGTGGAGTGCACTCTGCCTAACCTCCTGAAGACCGGGGTTCAAGTCTGGTAGATGTCTTCGGTTGGACGACTCAAATCTCTATTTCATGCGAATTATAAAGACAAGTATAACCTATGTGATGAATTTAACTCGTGTCTTGATGGTGCATTGTTAAGTTCGGAGGTTAACACTCTAAACAGCTCATGTTCGGATCCCCGCAAAAACGTTGACAGGGGTGCCACAGTCGTTAGTTATTGGTCGTCATGAAAAGAAACATAAGGGGTAACACTGTTGTTTTTTATTGGTCGTCATGAAAAAAAACATAAGGGGTAACACTGTTGTTTTTTTAAACATAAGGGGTAACACTGTTGTTTTTTATTGGTCGTCATGAAAAGAAACATAAGGGGTAAGACTGTTGTTTTTTATTGGTCGTCATAAAAAAATAAATAAGGGGTAACACTGTCATCATGAAAAGAAACATAAGGGGTAACACTGTTGTTTTTTATTGGTCGTCATGAAAAAAAACATAAGGGGTGACACTGTTGTTTTTTATTGGTCGTCATTAAAAAAAACATAAGGGGTGACACTGTTGTTTTTTATTGGTCGTCATAAAAAAAAACATAAGGGGTAACACTGTTGTTTTTTATTGGTCGTCATGAAAAGAAACATAAGGGGTAAGACTGTTGTTTTTTATTGGTCGTCATGAAAAAAAAAATAAGGGGTAACACTGTTGTTTTTTATTGGTCGTCATGAAAAAAACATAAGGGGTAACACTGTTGTTTTTTATTGGTCGTCATGAAAAAAAACATAAGGGGTAACACTGTTGTTTTTTATTGGTCGTCATAAAAAAAAAAAAAGGGGTAACACTGTTGTTTTTTATTGGTCGTCATGAAAAGAAACATAAGGGGTAACACTGTTGTTTTTTATTGGTCGTCATAAAAAAAAAAATAAGGGGTAACACTGTTGTTTTTTATTGGTCGTCATGAAAAAAAACATAAGGGGTAACACTGTTGTTTTTTATTGGTCGTCATGAAAAAAAACGTAAGGGGTAACACTGTTGTCTTTTTAAAAAAAACATAAGGGGTAACACTGTTTTTTTTTCAAATAAAATATAAGGGGTAACACTGTTGTTTTTTATTGGTCATCATGAAAAAAAACATAAGGGGTAACACTGTTGTTTTTTATTGGTCGTCATAAAAAAAAAAAAGGGGTAACACTGTTGTTTTTTATTGGTCGTCATGAAAAGAAACATAAGGGGTAACACTGTTGTTTTTTATTGGTCGTCATGAAAAAAAACATAAGGGGTAACAGTTGTTTTTTATTGGTCGTCATGAAAAAAACCATAAGGGGTAACACTGTTGTTTTTTATTGGTCGTCATGAAAAAAAACATAAAGGGTAACACTGTTGTTTTTTATTGGTCATCATGAAAAAAAACATAAGGGGTAACACTGTTATTTTTTATTGGTCGTCATGAAAAAAAACATAAGGGGTAACACTGTTGTCTTTTTCAAAAAAAACATAAGGGGGAACACTGTTGTTTTTGTCAAATAAAATATAAGGGGTAACACTGTTGTTTTTTATTGGTCGTGACGAAAAAAAACAATGGGTAACACTGTTGTTTTTTATTGGTCGTCATGAAAAAAAACATAAGGGGTTGTCTTTGTCAAATAAAATATAAGGGGTAACACTGTTGTTTTTTATTGGTCGTCATGAAAAAAAACATAAGGGGTAACACTGTTATTTTTTATTGGTCGTCATGAAAAAAAACATAAGGGGTAACACTGTTGTCTTTTTCAAAAAAAACATAAGGGGTAACACTGTTGTTTTTGTCAAATAAAATATAAGGGGTAACACTGTTGTTTTTTATTGGTCGTCATGAAAAAAAACATAAGGGGTAACACTGTTGTCTTTTTCAAAAAAAACATAAGGGGTAACACTGTTGTTTTTGTCAAATAAAATATAAGGGGTAACACTGTTGTTTTTTATTGGTCGTCATGAAAAAAAACATAAGGGGTAACACTGTTGTTTTTTTATTGGTCGTCATGAAAAAAAACATAAGGGGTAACACTGTTGTTTTTTATTGGTCATCATGAAAAAAAACATAAGGGGTAACACTGTTGTTTTTTATTGGTCGTCATGAAAAAAAACATAAGGGGTAACACTGTTGTTTTTGTCAAATAAAATATAAGGGGTAACACTGTTGTTTTTTATTGGTCGTGACGAAAAAAAAACAAGGGGTAACACTGTTGTTTTTTATTGGTCGTCATGAAAAAAAACATAAGGGGTTGTCTTTGTCAAATAAAATATAAGGAGTAACACTGTTGTTTTTTATTGGTCGTCATGAAAAAAAACATAAGGGGTAACACTGTTGTTTTTTATTGGTCATCATGAAAAAAAAAAAAGGGGTAACACTGTTGTTTTTTATTGGTCGTCATGAAAAAAACATGAGGGGTAACACTTGTTTTTTATTGGTCGTCATGAAAAAAAACATAAGGGGTAACACTGTTGTCTTTTTCAAAAAAAACATAAGGGGTAACACTGTTGTTTTTGTCAAATAAAATATAAGGGGTAACACTGTTGTTTTTTATTGGTCGTCATGAAAAAAAACATAAGGGAAATAATAGAAATACAAACATACATTTTAATGTCATGTATATCCTCTTTATTGATGATTGATTATTGTGTATTGTCATCGCCTCAGTGGTGCAGTGGAGTGCACTCTGCCTAACCCCCTGAAGACCGGGGTTCAAGTCTGGTAGATGTCTTCGGTTGGACGACTCAAATCTCTATTTCATGCGAATTATAAAGACAAGTATAACCTATGTGATGAATTTAACTGGTGTCTTGATGGTGCATTGTTAAGTTCGGAGGTTAACACTCTAAACAGCTCATGTTCGGATCCCCGCAAAAACGTTGACAGGGGTGCCACAGTCGTTAGTTATTGGTCGTCATGAAAAGAAACATAAGGGGTAACACTGTTGTTTTTTATTGGTCGTCATGAAAAAAAACATAAGGGGTAACACTGTTGTTTTTTTAAACATAAGGGGTAACACTGTTGTTTTTTATTGGTCGTCATGAAAAGAAACATAAGGGGTAAGACTGTTGTTTTTTATTGGTCGTCATAAAAAAAAAAAAAAGGGGTAACACTGTCGTCATGAAAAGAAACATAAGGGGTAACACTGTTGTTTTTTATTGGTCGCCATGAAAAAAAACATAAGGGGTGACACTGTTGTTTTTTATTGGTCGTCATTAAAAAAAACATAAGGGGTGACACTGTTGTTTTTTATTGGTCGTCATAAAAAAAAACATAAGGGGTAACACTGTTGTCTTTTTCAAAAAAAAAATAAGGGTTAACACTGTTGTTTTTGTCAAAAAAAATATAAGGGGTAACACTGTTGTTTTTTATTGGTCGTCATGAAAAAAAAAATAGGGGGTAACACTGTTGTCTTTTTCAAAAAAAACATAAGGGGTAACACTGTTGTTTTTGTCAAATAAAATATAAGGGGTAACACTGTTGTTTTTTATTGGTCGTCATGAAAAAAAACATAAGGGGTAACACTTGTTTTTTATTGGTCGTCATGAAAAAAACATAAGGGGTAACACTGTTGTTTTTTATTGGTCATCATGAAAAAAAACATAAGGGGTAACACTGTTATTTTTTATTGGTTGTCATGAAAAAAAACATAAGGGGTAACACTGTTGTTTTTGTCAAATAAAATATAAGGGGTAACACTGTTGTTTTTTATTGGTCGTGACGAAAAAAAAACAAGGGGTAACACTGTTGTTTTTTATTGGTCGTCATGAAAAAAAACATAAGGGGTTGTCTTTGTCAAATAAAATATAAGGGGTAACACTGTTGTTTTTTATTGGTCGTCATGAAAAAAAACATAAGGGGTAACACTGTTGTTTTTTATTGGACGTAATGAAAAAAAACATAAGGGGTAACACTGTTGTTTTTTATTGGTCATCATGAAAAAAAAAAAGGGGTAACACTGTTGTTTTTTATTGGTCGTCATGAAAAAAAACATGAGGGGTAACACTTGTTTTTTATTGGTCGTCATGAAAAAAAACATAAGGGGTAACACTGTTGTCTTTTTCAAAAAAAACATAAGGGGTAACACTGTTGTTTTTGTCAAATAAAATATAAGGGGTAACACTGTTGTTTTTTATTGGTCGTCATGAAAAAAAACATAAGGGGTGACACTGTTGTCTTTTTCAAAAAAAACATAAGGGGTAACAATGTTGTTTTTATTGGTCGTCATAAAAAAAAACATAAGGGAAATAATAGAAATACAAACATACATTTTAATGTCATGTATATCCTCTTTATTGATGATTGATTATTGTGTATTGTCATCGCCTCAGTGGTGCAGTGGAGTGCACTCTGCCTAACCCCCTGAAGACCGGGGTTCAAGTCTGGTAGATGTCTTCGGTTGGACGACTCAAATCTCTATTTCATGCGAATTATAAAGACAAGTATAACCTATGTGATGAATTTAACTCGTGTCTTGATGGTGCATTGTTAAGTTCGGAGGTTAACACTCTAAACAGCTCATGTTCGGATCCCCGCAAAAACGTTGACAGGGGTGCCACAGTCGTTAGTTATTGGTCGTCATGAAAAGAAACATAAGGGGTAACACTGTTGTTTTTTATTGGTCGTCATGAAAAAAAACATAAGGGGTAACACTGTTGTTTTTTTAAACATAAGGGGTAACACTGTTGTTTTTTATTGGTCGTCATGAAAAGAAACATAAGGGGTAAGACTGTTGTTTTTTATTGGTCGTCATAAAAAAATAAATAAGGGGTAACACTGTCATCATGAAAAGAAACATAAGGGGTAACACTGTTGTTTTTTATTGGTCGTCATGAAAAAAAACATAAGGGGTGACACTGTTGTTTTTTATTGGTCGTCATTAAAAAAAACATAAGGGGTGACACTGTTGTTTTTTATTGGTCGTCATAAAAAAAAACATAAGGGGTAACACTGTTGTCTTTTTCAAAAAAAAAAATAAGGGTTAACACTGTTGTTTTTGTCAAATAAAATATAAGGGGTAACACTGTTGTTTTTTATTGGTCGTCATGAAAAAAAAAATAGGGGGTAACACTGTTGTCTTTTTCAAAAAAAACATAAGGGGTAACACTGTTGTTTTTGTCAAATAAAATATAAGGGGTAACACTGTTGTTTTTTATTGGTCGTCATGAAAAAAAACATAAGGGGTAACACTTGTTTTTTATTGGTCGTCATGAAAAAAACATAAGGGGTAACACTGTTGTTTTTTATTGGTCATCATGAAAAAAAACATAAGGGGTAACACTGTTATTTTTTATTGGTTGTCATGAAAAAAAACATAAGGGGTAACACTGTTGTTTTTGTCAAATAAAATATAAGGGGTAACACTGTTGTTTTTTATTGGTCGTGACGAAAAAAAAACAAGGGGTAACACTGTTGTTTTTTATTGGTCGTCATGAAAAAAAACATAAGGGGTTGTCTTTGTCAAATAAAATATAAGGGGTAACACTGTTGTTTTTTATTGGTCGTCATGAAAAAAAACATAAGGGGTAACACTGTTGTTTTTTATTGGACGTAATGAAAAAAAACATAAGGGGTAACACTGTTGTTTTTTATTGGTCATCATGAAAAAAAAAAAGGGGTAACACTGTTGTTTTTTATTGGTCGTCATGAAAAAAAACATAAGGGGTGACACTGTTGTCTTTTTCAAAAAAAACATAAGGGGTAACAATGTTGTTTTTATTGGTCGTCATAAAAAAAAACATAAGGGAAATAATAGAAATACAAACATACATTTTAATGTCATGTATATCCTCTTTATTGATGATTGATTATTGTGTATTGTCATCGCCTCAGTGGTGCAGTGGAGTGCACTCTGCCTAACCCCCTGAAGACCGGGGTTCAAGTCTGGTAGATGTCTTCGGTTGGACGACTCAAATCTCTATTTCATGCGAATTATAAAGACAAGTATAACCTATGTGATGAATTTAACTCGTGTCTTGATGGTGCATTGTTAAGTTCGGAGGTTAACACTCTAAACAGCTCATGTTCGGATCCCCGCAAAAACGTTGACAGGGGTGCCACAGTCGTTAGTTATTGGTCGTCATGAAAAGAAACATAAGGGGTAACACTGTTGTTTTTTATTGGTCGTCATGAAAAAAAACATAAGGGGTAACACTGTTGTTTTTTTAAACATAAGGGGTAACACTGTTGTTTTTTATTGGTCGTCATGAAAAGAAACATAAGGGGTAAGACTGTTGTTTTTTATTGGTCGTCATAAAAAAATAAATAAGGGGTAACACTGTCATCATGAAAAGAAACATAAGGGGTAACACTGTTGTTTTTTATTGGTCGTCATGAAAAAAAACATAAGGGGTGACACTGTTGTTTTTTATTGGTCGTCATTAAAAAAAACATAAGGGGTGACACTGTTGTTTTTTATTGGTCGTCATAAAAAAAAACATAAGGGGTAACACTGTTGTTTTTTATTGGTCGTCATGAAAAGAAACATAAGGGGTAACACTGTTGTTTTTTATTGGTCGTCATGAAAAAAAACATAAGGGGTAACACTGTTGTTTTTTATTGGTCGTCATGAAAAAAAACGTAAGGGGTAACACTGTTGTCTTTTTAAAAAAAACATAAGGGGTAACACTGTTTTTTTTTCAAATAAAATATAAGGGGTAACACTGTTGTTTTTTATTGGTCATCATGAAAAAAAACATAAGGGGTAACACTGTTGTTTTTTATTGGTCGTCATAAAAAAAAAAAAGGGGTAACACTGTTGTTTTTTATTGGTCGTCATGAAAAGAAACATAAGGGGTAACACTGTTGTTTTTCATTGGTCGTCATAAAAAAAAAAATAAGGGGTAACACTGTTGTTTTTTATTGGTCGTCATGAAAAAAAACATAAGGGGTAACACTGTTGTTTTTTATTGGTCGTCATGAAAAAAAACATAAGGGGTAACACTGTTGTTTTTTATTGGTCGTCATAAAAAAAAAAAAAGGGGTAACACTGTTGTTTTTTATTGGTCGTCATGAAAAGAAACATAAGGGGTAACACTGTTGTTTTTCATTGGTCGTCATAAAAAAAAAAATAAGGGGTAACACTGTTGTTTTTTATTGGTCGTCATGAAAAAAAACATAAGGGGTAACACTGTTGTTTTTTATTGGTCGTCATGAAAAAAAACGTAAGGGGTAACACTGTTGTCTTTTTAAAAAAAACATAAGGGGTAACACTGTTTTTTTTTCAAATAAAATATAAGGGGTAACACTGTTGTTTTTTATTGGTCATCATGAAAAAAAACATAAGGGGTAACACTGTTGTTTTTTATTGGTCGTCATGAAAAAAAACATAAGGGGTAACACTGTTGTCTCTTTCAAAAAAAACATAAGGGGTAACACTGTTGTTTTTTATTGGTCGTCATGAAAAAAAACATAAGGGGTAACACTGTTGTTTTTTATTGGTCGTCATAAAAAAAAAAAAAGGGGTAACACTGTTGTTTTTTATTGGTCGTCATGAAAAGAAACATAAGGGGTAACACTGTTGTTTTTCATTGGTCGTCATAAAAAAAAAAATATGGGGTAACACTGTTGTTTTTTATTGGTCGTCATGAAAAAAAACATAAGGGGTAACACTGTTGTTTTTTATTGGTCGTCATGAAAAAAAACGTAAGGGGTAACACTGTTGTCTTTTTAAAAAAAACATAAGGGGTAACACTGTTTTTTTTTCAAATAAAATATAAGGGGTAACACTGTTGTTTTTTATTGGTCATCATGAAAAAAAACATAAGGGGTAACACTGTTGTTTTTTATTGGTCGTCATGAAAAAAAACATAAGGGGTAACACTGTTGTCTCTTTCAAAAAAAACATAAGGGGTAACACTGTTGTTTTTGTCAAATAAAATATAAGGGGTAACACTGTTGTTTTTTATTGGTCATCATGAAAAAAAACATAAGGGGTAACACTGTTGTCTTTTTCAAAAAAAACATAAGGGGTAACACTGTTGTTTTTGTCAAATAAAATATAAGGGGTAACACTGTTGTTTTTTATTGGTCATCAAGAAAAAAAACATAAGGGGTAACACTGTTGTCTTTTTCAAAAAAAACATAAGGGGTAACAATGTTGTTTTTATTGGTCGTCACAAAAAAAAACATAAGGGAAATAATAGAAATACAAACATACATTTTAATGTCATGTATATCCTCTTTATTGATGATTGATTATTGTGTATTGTCATCTCCTCAGTGGTGCAGTGGAGTGCACTCTGCCTAACCCCCTGAAGACCGGGGTTCAAGTCTGGTAGATGTCTTCGGATGGACGACTCAAATCTCTATTTCATGCGAATTATAAAGACAAGTATAACCTATGTGATGAATTTAACTGGTGTCTTGATGGTGCATTGTTAAGTTCGGAGGTTAACGCTCTAAACAGCTCATGTTAGGAGCCCCGCAAAAACGTTGACAGGGGTGCCACAGTCGTTACTTATTGGTCGTCATGAAAAGAAACATAAGGGGTAACACTGTTGTTTTTTATTGGTCGTCATGAAAAAAAACATAAGGGGTGACACTGTTGTTTTTTATTGGTCGTCATTAAAAAAAACATAAGGGGTAACACTGTTGTTTTTTATTGGTCGTCATGAAAAGAAACATAAGGGGTAACACTGTTGTTTTTTATTGGTCGTCATAAAAAAAAAAATAAGGCGTAACACTGTTGTTTTTTATTGGTCGTCATGAAAAAAAACGTAAGGGGTAACACTGTTGTCTTTTTAAAAAAAGACATAAGGGGTAACACTGTTGTTTTGGTGAAATAAAATATAAGGGGTAACACTGTTGTTTTTTATTGGTCGTCATGAAATAAAACATAAGGGGTAACACTGTTGTTTTTTATTGGTCGTCGTGAAAAAAAGACATAAGGGGTAACACTGTTGTTTTGGTGAAATAAAACATAAGGGGTAACACTGTTGTCTTTTTAAAAAAAAAACATAAGGGGTAACACTGTTGTTTTTTATTGGTCGTCATGAAAAAAAAACATAAGGGGTAACACTGTTTTTTTTTATTGGTCGTCATGAAAAAAAACATAAGGGGTAACACTGTTGTCTTTTTCAAAAAAAACATAAGGGGTAACACTGTTGTTTTTGTCAAATAAAACAAGGGGTAACACTGCTGTTTTTTATTGGTCGTCATGAAAAAAAACATAAGGGGTAACACTGTTGTCTTTGTCAAATAAAATATATGGGGTAACACTGTTGTTTTTTATTGGTCGTGATGAAAAGAAACAGAAGGGGTAACACTGTTGTTTTTTATTGGTCGTCATGAAAAGAAACATAAGGGGTAACACTGTTATTTTTTATTGGTCGTCATGAAAAAAAACATAAGGGGTAACACTGTTGTTTTTGTCAAATAAAATATAAGGGGTAATACTGTTGTTTTTTATTGGTCGTCATGAAAAAAAACATAAGGGGTTGTCTTTTTCAAAAAAAACATAAGGGGTAACACTGTTGTTTTTTTCAAATAAAACATAAGGGGTAACACTGTTGTCTTTTTCAAAAAAAACATAAGGGGTAACACTGTTGTTTTTTATTGGTCGTCATGAAAAAAAACATAAGGGGTAACACTGTTGTCTTTTTCAAAAAAAAATAAGGGGTAACACTGTTGTTTTTGTCAAATAAAATATAAGGGGTAACACTGTTGTTTTTTATTGGTCGTGACGAAAAAAAACATAACGGGTAACACTGTTCTTTTTTATTGGTCATCATGAAAAAAAACATAAGGGGTAACACTGTTGTCTTTGTCAAATAAAATATAAGGGGTAACACTGTTGTTTTTTTATTGGTCGTCATGAAAAGAAACATAAGGGGTAACACTGTTGTTTTTTATTGGTCGTCATGAAAAAAAACATAAGGGGTAACACTGTTGTTTTTTATTGGTCGTCATAAAAAAAACATAAGGGGTAACACTGTTGTTTTTTATTGGTCGTCATGAAAAAAACATAAGGGGTAACACTGTTGTCTTTTTCAAAAAAAACATAAGGGGTAACACTGTTGTTTTGGTGAAATAAAATATAAGGGGTAACACTGTTGTTTTTTATTGGTCGTCATGAAAAAAAACATAAGGGGTAACACTGTTGTTTTTTATTGGTCGTGATGAAAAGAAACAGAAGGGGTAACACTGTTGTTTTTTATTGGTCGTCATGAAAAGAAACATAAGGGGTAACACTGTTATTTTTTATTAGTCGTCATGAAAAAAAACATAAGGGGTAACACTGTTGTCTTTGTCAAATAAAATATAAGGGGTAATACTGTTGTTTTTTATTGGTCGTCATGAAAAAAAACATAAGGGGTTGTCTTTTTCAAAAAAAACATAAGGGGTAACACTGTTGTTTTTTTCAAATAAAACATAAGGGGTAACACTGTTGTCTTTTTCAAAAAAAACATAAGGGGTAACACTGTTGTTTTTTATTGGTCGTCATGAAAAAAAACATAAGGGGTAACACTGTTGTCTTTTTCAAAAAAAAATAAGGGGTAATACTGTTGTTTTTGTCAAATAAAATATAAGGGGTAACACTGTTGTTTTTTATTGGTCGTGACGAAAAAAAACATAACGGGTTACCACTGTTGTTTTTTATTGGTCGTCATGAAAAAAAACATAAGGGGTTGTCTTTTCAAAAAAAACATAAGGGGTAACACGGTTGTTTTTGTCAAATGAAACAAAAGGGGTAACACTGTTGTCTTTTTCAAAAAAAACATAAGGGGTAACACTGTTGTTTTTTATTGGTCGTCATGAAAAAAAACATAAGGGGTAACACTGTCGTCTTTTTAAAAAAAAACATAAGGGGTAACACTGTTGTTTTTGTCAAATAAAATATAAGGGGTAACACTGTTGTTTTTTATTGGTCGTCATGAAAACAAACATAAGGGGTAACACTGTTTTTTTTTATTGGTCGTCATGAAAAAAAACATAAGGGTAACACTGTTGTCTTTGTCAAATAAAATATAAGGGGTAACAGTGTTGTTTTTTATTGGTCGTCATGAAAAGAAACATAAGGGGTAACACTGTTGTTTTTTATTGGTCGTCATGAAAAGAAACATAAGGGGTAACACTGTTGTTTTTTATTGGTCGTCATGAAAAAAAACATAAGGGGTAACACTGTTGTTTTTTATTGGTCGTCATAAAAAAAACATAAGGGGTAACACTGTTGTTTTTTATTGGTCGTCATGAAAAAAACATAAGGGGTAACACTGTTGTCTTTTTCAAAAAAAACATAAGGGGTAACACTGTTGTTTTGGTGAAATAAAATATAAGGGGTAACACTGTTGTTTTTTATTGGTCGTCATGAAAAAAAACATAAGGGGTAACACTGTTGTTTTTTATTGGTCGTCGTGAAAAAAAGCATATGGGGTAACACTGTTGTTTTTTATTGGCCGTCATGAAAAAAAACATAAGGGGTAACACTGTTGTCTTTTTCAAAACATAAGGGGTAACACTGTTGTCTTTGTCAAATAAAATATAAGGGGTAACACTGTTGTTTTTTATTGGTCGTCATGAAAAAAAACATAAGGGGTAACACTGTTGTCTTTTTCAAAAAAAACATAAGGGGTAACACTGTTGTTTTTTATTGGTCGTCATGAAAAAAAACATAAGGGGTAACACTGTTGTCTTTTTCAAAAAAAAATAAGGGGTAATACTGTTGTTTTTGTCAAATAAAATATAAGGGGTAACACTGTTGTTTTTTATTGGTCGTGACGAAAAAAAACATAACGGGTTACCACTGTTGTTTTTTATTGGTCGTCATGAAAAAAAACATAAGGGGTTGTCTTTTCAAAAAAAACATAAGGGGTAACACGGTTGTTTTTGTCAAATGAAACAAAAGGGGTAACACTGTTGTCTTTTTCAAAAAAAACATAAGGGGTAACACTGTTGTTTTTTATTGGTCGTCATGAAAAAAAACATAAGGGGTAACACTGTCGTCTTTTTAAAAAAAAACATAAGGGGTAACACTGTTGTTTTTGTCAAATAAAATATAAGGGGTAACACTGTTGTTTTTTATTGGTCGTCATGAAAACAAACATAAGGGGTAACACTGTTTTTTTTTATTGGTCGTCATGAAAAAAAACATAAGGGTAACACTGTTGTCTTTGTCAAATAAAATATAAGGGGTAACACTGTTGTTTTTTATTGGTCGTCATGAAAAGAAACATAAGGGGTAACACTGTTGTTTTTTATTGGTCGTCATGAAAAAAAACATAAGGGGTAACACTGTTGTTTTTTATTGGTCGTCATAAAAAAAACATAAGGGGTAACACTGTTGTTTTTTATTGGTCGTCATGAAAAAAACATAAGGGGTAACACTGTTGTCTTTTTCAAAAAAAACATAAGGGGTAACACTGTTGTTTTGGTGAAATAAAATATAAGGGGTAACACTGTTGTTTTTTATTGGTCGTCATGAAAAAAAACATAAGGGGTAACACTGTTGTTTTTTATTGGTCGTCGTGAAAAAAAGCATAAGGGGTAACACTGTTGTTTTTTATTGGCCGTCATGAAAAAAAGCATAAGGGGTTGTCTTTTCAAAAAAAACATAAGGGGTAACACGGTTGTTTTTGTCAAATGAAACAAAAGGGGTAACACTGTTGTCTTTTTCAAAAAAAACATAAGGGGTAACACTGTTGTTTTTTATTGGTCGTCATGAAAAAAAACATAAGGGGTAACACTGTCGTCTTTTTAAAAAAAAACATAAGGGGTAACACTGTTGTTTTTGTCAAATAAAATATAAGGGGTAACACTGTTGTTTTTTATTGGTCGTCATGAAAACAAACATAAGGGGTAACACTGTTTTTTTTTATTGGTCGTCATGAAAAAAAACATAAGGGTAACACTGTTGTCTTTGTCAAATAAAATATAAGGGGTAACACTGTTGTTTTTTATTGGTCGTCATGAAAAGAAACATAAGGGGTAACACTGTTGTTTTTTATTGGTCGTCATGAAAAGAAACATAAGGGGTAACACTGTTGTTTTTTATTGGTCGTCATGAAAAAAAACATAAGGGGTAACACTGTTGTTTTTTATTGGTCGTCATAAAAAAAACATAAGGGGTAACACTGTTGTTTTTTATTGGTCGTCATGAAAAAAACATAAGGGGTAACACTGTTGTCTTTTTCAAAAAAAACATAAGGGGTAACACTGTTGTTTTGGTGAAATAAAATATAAGGGGTAACACTGTTGTTTTTTATTGGTCGTCATGAAAAAAAACATAAGGGGTAACACTGTTGTTTTTTATTGGTCGTCGTGAAAAAAAGCATATGGGGTAACACTGTTGTTTTTTATTGGCCGTCATGAAAAAAAACATAAGGGGTAACACTGTTGTCTTTTTCAAAACATAAGGGGTAACACTGTTGTCTTTGTCAAATAAAATATAAGGGGTAACACTGTTGTTTTTTATTGGTCGTCATGAAAAAAAACATAAGGGGTAACACTGTTGTCTTTTTCAAAAAAAACATAAGGGGTAACACTGTTGTTTTTGTCAAATAAAATATAAGGGGTAACACTGTTGTTTTTTATTGGTCGCGACGAAAAAAACATAAGGGGTAACACTGTTGTCTTTTTCAAAACATAAGGGGTAACACTGTTGTCTTTGTCAAATAAAATATAAGGGGTAACACTGTTGTTTTTTATTGGTCGTCATGAAAAAGAACATAGGGGGTTGTCTTTGTCAAATAAAATATAAGGGGTAACACTGTCGTTTTTCTTTGGTCGTCATGAAAAAAAACATAAGGGGAAACACTGTTGTTTTCTATTGGTCGTCATGAAAAAAAACATAAGGGGTAACACTGTTGTTTTTTTATTGGTCGTCATGAATAAAAACATAAGGGGTAACACTATTGTAAATAGTGTTACAACACTATTTACAACAGTAAACAGTGATACCCCTCAGTGATATACATGAGGGGTATCACTGTCCTTTTTTATCGGTCGTCATGAAAAAAACACTGTCGATATTTATCAATTAAAACATAGGGGGTAACACTGTCGTTTTTATCAAATGAAACATGAGGGGTGACACTGTCGTTTTTCTTTGGTCGTCATGAAAAAAAACATAAGGGGTAACACTGTTGTTCTTTTTTGGTCGTCATGAAAAAAAACACAAGGGGTAACACTGTTGTTCTTTATTGGTCGTCATGAAAAAAAACATAAGGGGTAACACTGTTGTCTTTGTCAAATACAATATAAGGGGTAACACTGTCGATAAATAAAACATAAAACATAATATAACATAGGGGGTGACACTGTTGTTTTCTTAGGTCGTCATGTAAAAAACACAAGGGGTAACACTGTCGTTTTTATCAAATGAAACCTCAGGGGTAACACTGTTGTTTTTATCAAATGAAACATAAGGGGTATCACTGTCCTTTTTTATCGGTCGTCATGAAAAAAACATAAGGGGTAACACTGTTGTTTTTCTTTGGTCGTCATGAAAAAAACATAAGGGGTAATACTGTCGATATTTATAAATTAAAACATAGGGGTAACACTGTCGTTTTTATCAAATGAAACATGAGGGGTGACACTGTCGTTTTTCTTTGGTCGTCATAAAAAACAAACATAAGGGCCAACACTGTTGTTTTTTTATTGGTCGTCATGAAAAAAAACATGATGACCAATAAAAACACTGTTGTTTTTTATTGGTCGTCGTGAAAAAAACATAAGGAGTAACACTGTTGTTTTTTATTGGTCGTCACGAATAAAAACATAAGGGGTAACACTGTTGTTTTTTATTGGTCGTCATGAAAAAAAGCATAAGGGTTAACACTGTTGTCTTTGTCAAACACAATATAAGGGGTAACAATGTCGTATTTTATTGGTCGTCATGAAAAAAAACATATTTCAAAAAAAAAAAATTGTCCTTTTCAAATAAAACATAAGGGATAACATTGTTGTTTTTCATCAGTCATCATGGGAAAAAAACATGATCACTGATTTGATAAAAACTGTCGTTTTTATCAAATGAAACGTAAAGGGTAACACTGTCGCTTTTTATCGGTCGTCATGAAAAACCCATAAGGGGTAACACTGTCGAAATGTATCGAATAAAACATAGAGGGTAACACCAGGGACGCGGGAAGTCAGTCCGAGGGGGGGGTGCTGAGAGAGAGTCTATATAATGACGTCATAATAAATGCTGCGTAAAATCCATTGTTTACAGAGACGAGATGACGGGTGACGTCACATTCAGGGCTCCGCTCTGATAAACCCTCTACTGGTGTGTAAAAAGAGTTCTGCCAACTAGCCACTGTTAGAACCAAAGGCCTCTTGCTAATTTTTAGTAGGACACATTATTGTAAAGAAAATATAAAAGTGATGAAAGTGTATGTGTGCCAGGATTTGAACCCCGGTCTCGAGCACTGCCATCCAAAAGCACTCACCGCTGCACCGTCGACGAAAAGTACGGTAATCTTACAGGGAGTTTTTTACTGTTATTTTACAGGAAGTAAAATAATCTCTGTCCACTTCAACAGAGAAACACTCTGAGCATGTGCATTTCAATGTTTCAAGTCCAATACACATTGCATTGGGCTGGTGGGGCTAGAGCCCCTCTTGCCCCTCCAGACGAACTCAGCCGGAAGAAGCAAGCCAGGGTCGACTAAAAATAAAATAAAAGCGCCAAACTTATTATTTTACAGTACTTTCTGGGGAGATTATTTTTTAAATAAATATGTTTCAATAAAAATATATATATGGCCGCAGGGAGCCATATATATATATATATGTATAAAAATATATATATTATATTTTTTATATATTTATTTTTCTTCATTTTCATTTTCTTCTATTTTTTTCTTTTGAGGGTAGGTGGGGCCGAGCCCCACTTGCCCCTAATGACCAGTCGCCACTGGCCTGTCCTACCACAGATGTTGACGCCTTGTTGGGTTCCAAATGCATCATTGGTCAAATAACGTTGACTAACAGAGTTACAGTAGCCTAGCTGCTGCTCATGTGATGGGGAATGGTCTTTGAATTACTTCCCAAAGATTTCAAACAAGGTTGTAGTTTGTCCACAAATACACAGATAATTTGACGCAATTTGGATTTTCATTGCTGAGATTTAGGCTATCTTCAATGCAGGAGGATGAATTTGGAGTCAGACAACTCATCAGAGTTCAGGTAAGACAGGCAAACGCCAACTTACAGATATCTTGGCGTATTCTTTTTACCCATGTTGTTTTAATATTTGTATCCATCATCATTAACAAATCAACAAATCATCCTCACTCTGAATTCCTCCGTCCACAGAGAGCTGCTCCTCTGGCTGCTGGCTCCCCGGTGATCTCCCCTTGTCTGGGACATAAATGAATCCCTCTCATGTGCTGCCATCTGAGCCATGTTGATGCAAAACTTGGTGATGAATAATTTATCCGTCTGCCCGTCAGAAAAAGCCAAAGCCGCGGCTGCCGTCGCGAGCACGACTGCATGCGTGCGTGCGTGACGCCGCACATGCACACCCGCGCCCTCTGGCATCACCGGAGACATCTGTGTCGCGGGATAAGGAGCGAGCGACGGGCGGCGGCAACAACAAGGGTCCACCCACACACACACACACACACACACAGGTAATTCCTGGTGGGAGTGTCAACAAGCCCCCCCACACACACACACACACACACACACACACACACACACACACACAGTCCCTCCGAGGGGAGATCGGTTAAGGAAATAGCCAGTGAAAAATGTATGAAAGTGCATCTTGTGCAACAATTTCGGAACACGAACATCGTAATTAATTCAAAGGGCTGGGGGCTACTCCGGAGATTGATTAATGGGCTAATTGTCTGACTGATAGGGTACTATCTGCTCCTCGCGTTGAATCTCATGTAGGCCTCTCTTTACGCCCGAAGTTGTGTGTGGCGTCTGCCTTTCGCTGCTCGCCGCTTCACCGACGCCGTGATGACAAGAATCCATTAGGACGCCATCTTGAAAGCTTCACGCACGGTGTGTTTTTATAATAAGTCTCTCCGCGGTTTTTGTTGGAAGTTTCGATAAAGGGGGTGGATCCACGTGTCGTTAATCTCGTGTGATGAAATATGACAGATGGACTGCGTGACGGCAGTGATGTTAATCGGATTCCTCGGCCGAGGAGGATGGAAGACATCGGAAAGCAGTCCATGCAAAATATGAGGACGTTTGTTGGAAAATGGCGGGAACGGAGAGGGGGAGGGGGGGTGCAATAATTATAGACTTTTGGTTCTCTTTCTAAACCAGTAACCATTAAATGATGAACAGATGCTACTCTTTCTGGGGGAAAACGTATACGAAGCATTCTCGAGAAGCCGGGGGAGATAGAAAATGAATGTGAACCCTTTTAGTGCTATGCCAATTCATAATTACATAGCTTATTAGCCCACGAGAGTAGATGCAAACAGCAGCACACATCAAACAGCCCATTGATTTTCTCATGTTTAAAATGTGCTTGCCTAATCGGTCTCACGCGTTACAGAACTCTGATCAAATGGTTTCTGTTGCCGCTGATGGATTTCCACCAAACGTGTGCTGTGAAGAAACAAAACCCACCTTCCATGGAAAATAAATCAAAACAACTTATCGGGAAACGCCATTCGCTCTGCGGCCATAACGCTAATGCTAAGGTCACGAGCAAGAGCAGTAGGTGTTAGCGTGGCGGAATAGCTGGAACGTTTTGGGTGCAAACGCTGATGTCCACCATCTGGGAAAAGAATCACTGTGAAATGCTTTGAATATAAGTTTTGGGATAAAAGTTTTAGCTCAAAGATAAGTAAATAGTTAACATCAGCGTTCCTATGAGATTGAGCGATTGAGCAGCCATTTTGTATTTTATACGATGATGATGAGGATGAGGATGAGGATGATGATGAGGATGGCGGGCGGTGATCAGATATGTTCTGAAGACCCAATCAGCAAGTGGGCGGGCCGACACACAATGACCTTTACGGTGTCCTTCCAAAGTCGGCTTTCTCATCATATCAAAATATTCTTCAATAGCGCAAATGCCCTTTGCCTCACTTGTCCTGTGTCCTGATCCCCCCACCCCCGCGTCTCCTCCCCCCACTGCTGTTTGAGTTCCCCCATGGTGGAAGAGAAGCCGGTTTGAAGAGAACAAGAACCATTGGAATCAGAATTCATGGTTGAATATTCAGGCCCAACATTCAACACATGAATACTATTACCTTATTTAACATAAAAACAATTTAACATGAACAGCATTACCTTATTTAACCAAAAACAATTAAACATGAACACCATTACTACAGGATTTTGAGACTTAATTAATTAATTCACTTGGAATTAAGTGATTGGCAATTATTACTTCTGTACTAACTATTTGTATTGAACGGTTGATTAATGTATAGTGTGACCTAAAAACAATTTGAACAGTGTTACCTAAAAACAATAAAAAGGAGTTTACAATGATTGTATTTAACCTATTAGTAAACCTATGATCTTAGCCTGATTGATGGGATTTGAACCAATAAATTCCTCGTCTTCACAGCGGATTGGTTATTTATTTTACTAAATGTAATATTAATGTCTGAAGCAAATCAAGTGCCTTGTGCAATTTATGTTCTACACTCATCTGCATAAATAGCATTACTTAATCACCCCATTCGGTAAATTATGTTCTTTATGATTATGGTTCCTATTACAATGATTATTAAATCGTAGTGTTATTTTCATTGAACAATCGAGTGTGTAAGCTGCCAATAAAGCAATAAATAGTTTTCTCTTATCAACCTTTCAAAAGTTATGAAGATAAATGGGCAATTGCCAAGACAATCTTTAGCTCAATTATGCTAATGTGAAGTGATACATTTTATATAAATGAATATGCTGAGGGGCCAGGCAACTGACCTTTCATGTTTGCCAAGCACTCGCAGAACACAGACAGACGCACACCCACACACACAAACACAAAAAAACACACATACCCACACACACACACACACACACAGACATACACACAAAGACACACACACACACACACACACACAAAGACACACACACATACTCACACACGCAGACACACGCGCAGACACAAACACACACAGACACACACACTAACACAGACACACACACACACATCACAATCTAGTCCCACAGCTCCTTTTGTGAGTTGCTCTTGACAGCAGAATGAGGTTCATGCTGTTTCCCCCTTAAGCACCTACATAAAACACTTGTCGAGATCCAGCCGCCCTCCTCCACTGCCCCCACATTCAGAACTGGCTCATTCCATCTCTTAAAATGGCCGTTAAAAGGCTCCGTCTGTGAGCATTCTAAAGAATCCCGTCTAATGTTTGAAAGAGCGGCACGTGAACACGGATGTAACAGACATAACTTCACTTGATTATGTTTGAACGGTTAACGGTTACATGTATAAATAAATAACTGCAGTTTTTTTAAAGGTGACATATCATACCACCAGGTGTGAGTGTGATTAGCAGTTACAAGCCGTTATGACGGAGAGAGGAGCAAACGTTTGCGACAGTCCACGGGGTAGGCTGGTAGACTGATCTATCCAGAACCCCGCTAGGTGGACACGCCCACCTGTGATGTCAGAAGAGGCAGATTTTCAAAACGGCTTGGAACGGCTCATCACACTCACACCTGGTGGAATAATATGTCACCTTTAATAACAGATCTTGTGAGACGTTCTCTCTTAACATTCAAATAGCATTAGCATAATAATGGCTTTTAAGACATTGTGGAGAAAAAGTTATTCAAAACCACGCACTGCCCACGCACAACTCATTTCCCTTTGGAGCAAGAGTTCCTTTTTCTGGTGCTGAAATATCATTTCAATGGATGGCTGAGTTCCAGGCTCGGCGCACGCTGGACAGAAATCATTTGAAAAATGTACCAGCGTCAAGTTCCTGACACGTTGTGCTGATACCCGGTTCCACTTTACAGCTTCTGGACCTCCGATCGCTTCAACGGACCAACTGTCACACAATTATAACGCAGTTATAGTTATAGTTAGCTGAATTTCGTTGTACTTCTGTCCAATGACAAATAAATATATCCTATCCTATCCTATCCTATCCTATAGTTAAAGTTATAGTTATAGTGCGACAAAGGGAGACGACAAGTGAGCAAATTCAATTAGCTTGTACCTGCAGGCTATTTCTGTCAGGGGGGTTTATGCAGGTGATCAGGGTCTCTGGAGCAATCTATCAACCCATTTCTATCCCACCGGCGAGTTTGATAGTTTGGAAACCCGTCAATTGTGCGTCAAACCCGAATGAAGGCTGGAAATCGTAAACAAATTTCAGACGACATTATATGTATCTTTTTTTTAATTAGTTGCAACATTTTCGAAATTTGCTTAAAGTTTCTTTGGCAATACTTCCAAATCCCTAAAGGGGACATATTATACCTACGGCGTGAGTGTGATTAGCCGTTACAAGCCGTTTTGAAAATGTGCAACTTCTGAGATCACAGGTGGGCGTGTCCACCTATTTGTGTTCTGGATAGATCAGTCTACCAGCCTACACAGTGGACTGTAGCAAACGTTGCTCTTCTATCCGTCATACGTCTAGGTGGATAAGCCCACCTGTGTAAAATGTATAAATGTGTCCTTGTGTCTTCGTTGTGCGTCTGCTATGGTCGGAAGCTCCAATACCAGTCGAAAGGAAAAATTGCCCAAAGGGAGGACACTAATGTTTAGCACTACATTGTTGTGTTATCGCACCGTACTTAAGAATACAGTCATGGTCCGATGTTTATCTGTGAACATGAATGCATCTATCTCAGAATTACTCTTGAAAAAGGGATAGTTAATCTCTTGGTGTAACCTTCGATAGGTTTTGAGAGAAAAGTCATTAGTACTTGTTACGGAAGTCCCATTAAGTGATTGGTCCTCACGCTGTATTCAGAAAATAAGTAAAAACGTCGTTAAGACGTTTCTTTTCCCAGGCCGTCTTCTCTGGGATTCCGACTTAAAATTGCTTACTATCGCTCGTTATCAATCGCCCCCACTTTCTGTTAAGTTGTTTGTTTACGCCAAACTTTTGATGTTATTCATTTCCCTAATATTGACTGTCTGTGGAGTGCAGTAGAGTGTACAATTTTAATTGTGTGCCGAGATCTATGTTCGTGTCCCTGGGGGAAGGGGGCTTGGAGGGGGGGGGGGGGGATATGGATCTGGTTCACAAAGGCCCTTACTGCCTTGAGCACATATTGATCAGGGTCGGAGAAACATGTAAACAGTGACTCATGTGGACTCAAGACCAGCCTGTGTGTGTTTGTGTGTCTCTCTCTCTGGCTTTGTCCTTCTCTCTTTATGACTCTCTACCTATCTCTCTACCTATCTCTCTTTCTAATCTCTCTCTCTACCTATCTCTCTTTCTATTCTCTCTCTCTACCTATCTCTCTTTCTAATATCTCTCTCTCTCTCTCTCTCTCTCTCTCTCTCTCTCTCTCTCTCTCTCTCTCTCTCTCTCTCTCTCTCTCTCTCTCTCTCTCTCTCTCTCTCTCTCTCTCTCTCTCTCTCTCTCTCTCTCTCTCTCTCTCTCTCTCTCCCTCTCTCTCTCTCTCTCTCTCCAACTCCCACATCACTTCTCTGGAGATTAAATTGACCTCTCTTCATTATTCCTCTCCTTCCCAAAAGGAATAATGGATGGTGTTTGAAATGGTTCGAAAGCACGTTATCGAAAATCTGAGAGGAGTTTTGGATGAAAGTCAAAGTGAAACCGGGGGGGAAAAAACATGAGAGGAAGAGGAGAGGAGGAAGACAATTGAGAATAGCTGGTGCACTTAAGCAGACACTGCTCTCCTCTAAAGAGCCCAAACCCATAGAAAATGGATGCTGAAAAAGAAGCATTGATTGTGCTCCGATAGATCAAATTACGGTCAACAAGGATGTTGTTGAATGATGTGTATTATTCACACCAACCCCCCCCCCCCCCCCCCCCCCCCCCCCCCCCTCCCACCCAGCCCCCCCACCCACCAACGTGTGAACCAATTACCCAGGAAACCAAAAAATAGAGAATAAGGGCTCCCTATTTCATCTCATGCCAGGGTAATTAAAGCAGAATTTGTAAGTCATTGTCATGGAGGCCTGTGTGACTCAGACAAGATCTAAGAAACGTCTGGGAGTTAACAAAAGGGACAATGATAAAGCCCAGGCTGTGTGTCTCTGGGTCCCTGTGACTCCCGTAAACACGTACTATTTCAGAGCTGCTCGGGTGCAGGTGTCGCGTTACATTTGACACCCTTGTAAAGGTGCGTACCGGAGAGTCCGCCACGGCAGATAGCAATTGAGACCAAGCCGTTCTCTCTCAGTTTCTCAAAGTCTCTCCCTCCGACTCTGAGTGTCTCTGGCTCTCTCTATAATCTCAGCAGATGCTGCTACAACATATCCAAAACGCTTTTTTCCAATGTGCTATAAAACAAAAGCAAAACGTCCCAACAAAGGGGGCCAATATAATATTTCACGAGGGGTTGATTGACTACAGAGTGGTTTTCATTCACATTTCCCCTCATGGATGACAGTAAAATGCAGCAGTTGTAATCCTGCCAGGGTAATGTACTTTGGGTCGTGGTTGTTAACACCAGTTCCGCCGTCCCTTCCCTTCAAAATGGCGGTTGGGGTTGAAGGTTTTGCTGAGTCTCACTCAAGAGGAAAAGCTCTTTCCATCTGCGGTTGGGCCCAACCTTTGTGGCCAGAGTCGACCAAACCGGGCCTGGGTTGGAAGACAGAAAGAGTTGTTTTTCGTGGATCATGAGGTCAGTGGCACGACAATCCTGCCCCCCAATAAGAGGGCCAGGTTCCCCAGCGGAGGAATGGAGCGAGGCTACAGCGTGCCACGGCGGGAGGGATAAGGCGAGGTCAATACAAGGGGAGTGGGGGGAATATTTTAGTGCCCCATTCAATGACGGAGCCCGGTCGAATTTTGAGGTTGTTTTGGTTCCTTGAGTGTTTACAAGTCTCTCAGTCCTGATTGGAGGAGATTGTGTGGAATGAAAATGTGAGAACAATTTTCTCTGTTTATTTGCTGAAGATTGGGGTGGCGGGTAGGTCGAGTGCGGAACAGTCGGAGGGAGTTTATCTGTTTAATGGTTTGTTTCACTCCGGAAACAAACGATATTTCCCGTTCTAGCGGAGAACTTTGCCTGAAATCAATAGTTTCATCTGCAGAACCACCACCACCACCACCACCACCCCCCCTCCACCCCATCTTGCTCTTGTGACTTTTGTCTCGCTTACTCCACAAAAAAACGCATCGTCCGCCATTAACGGCAACGGACGAAGGAGAAATAAAAAGGAGACGGAAATTATTGTGCGCCTCGCGCTTCCCGAATCCTGGGATGTCCGGAGGAGACCCTGCGCCGACCAATTGGGGTCAGTCCTTGAGATAAATTGGCACATCCAAAGACAGGCAGAGAGTATATCAGTCAAATAAATGCTCCTCCGCCGCCGCCGCCGCGCTGACAGGCCCAGTCCCCGTTCAGCGTGGAGGCCGCTGCAGAGGGGGCGGCCCTGGCCGTAATACACCCCCCCGGTCGCCTGGCGGAATTCAAATGAGGCTGGGAGCGTTTCTTTGGAGGCCAGGGGGGAACACACACACACACAGCACCAACTATAACTTTTTTGAAGTATCTATGTATTTTCGGCGTGAGTTTTTGTTTGACAGTCGGGCTGTAGTTTTGATGGTTTCCTTGTGAAGTTAAAGATGAAAACCGGTTAAAGTGAATTGTACGGATGCACAGGGAAGCAGCGATCCAGGAGTTATTGACGAAATATCGAACTGGGAAGCCGCGAGATGGATGGAAAAGCAGGGAAATCTGTGGCTTACAATCGGAGGGATGGAACGGCTCAGGGGAAGGCGGTTTTTGGGGTGACCAAGCTTGTTCCAGGCAGGGTCACACTCAAAGAGAAGGCCAGGTATGAGGTGGACTTTGTGTGCAGTTTGAGTAAAATAATTGACATTGGTGTTGTGTCGCTGATGGTAAACAACATATGGCACGCTAATCGCCGTGTTTGTCAGCTTTCTGAATGTCTTTGAGGTACTCAGTGTTTAGACTCACAACAGGAAGCCTGTTCATCTCGAAACATGACGGAGGGCCGGGTGCTGCGGAAACATGAGACAAAAGACGAGAACAAAAATCAATGAATAAACCGGCATTTGACGCACGTGGCGGCAACACAGCCCCCTCAGATGGTCTTTGTGTTCGCTGAAGGGATGTTGTGATGTCATTGTTCTCTGCTCCTCCGATGGATGCACGCACACGTCCTGTTTCGTAGTTGGTGGTGTGCGTTTCGTTAGAGGTGTTTGCTGTTTGTGGGTCACACCCATTTCTGCTGAGCGACGGAATTTTATATATTTAATCCTTTCCTACAAAAACAAAAAAATCTAAACAAACAGCTCCTCACTTTTAATAAATACCGGTCGTGTTTTAAATTCATAATAGGGCTCTGCGCGTCGCTCAAGTGCCTTTCCTGGGATGCAAGCGAGCAAACAACCAATACAAAAACAAAGGGCCCTTCTTCACTCAGGGGGGGGCCCCAGCGGCCCCCAGCTTAACACCTTCACACAGAGCTGCACGTATTTAATAAGCAGCGCTGTCTCTTGTTTCCTCGATCAATTTGAACAGAAAACACGGACAGGGCAACTTGTCTGTTTACACTCATTAGACAACTTGCATAAAAGGCCACACAACCCCCCCACCTCCCCCCAACGGAGGGGAAGACCCCCCAGGGCAGTAGGCTTTATTTATTCTGATCTAACATCAGACCATCTCTCTCTCTCTCTCTCTCTCTCTCTCTCTCTCTCTCTCTCTCTCTCTCTCTCTCTCTCTCTCTCTCTCTCTCTCTCTCTCTCTCTCTCTCTCTCTCTCTCTCTCTCTCTCTCTCTCTCTCTCTCTCTCTCTCTCTCTCTCTCTCTCTCTCTCGACATCACCTGACCATTGCAATCCCACACATTCTTTGGCAGGCTGGTGCCTCAGTCAGATTCCAATTAAGATAACACTAACGAGCGGCGCCTTTAAGTGGCATCCTCTCTAGGGCTATGCAGCTCGAATCAAAATCGAATGAAAACTTTTGTTTTTTTTTAACTTGTAAACTTTAACCTCCGACTCTCTCCGTCTGAGGTCTCCTTGGGTTTCTTCCTCGTGTCTCGTTAAGTTGCCGGTGCAAATTTCCTTTCGCTGTTCCACCCAAGCCTTAGCTTACAGACCGGTCCAACTCGCAGGCCATTCCCCTTCCCCGGTGCGGGGGAACATATTGACTCACTTAAAGCTGCTCTGTAAATGAGACTGCCTGGGAAAATCAAGAGGTGACGGAGGGGAATGAAATTCTTTCATTAATCTCTCAGGGGCGGGATGGACGTCGAGGGAAGGACTCTCAAAGGGGACATTTAGAGTGTAGAGTGGTTTCACCGACTGACAGAAAGTCTTCCTTCCCCAATCCCGACCTGCCCGTCAGGCGGCACCTCAGCCGCCACCCCCCCCCCCCCCCCCAGCTTTCTCTCTCTCTCACTTTAGCTCTCTGTGTCTCACTCTTCCTCGCTCTGTCTCAGTCTCTCCCTCATTCTCTCTCTCTCTCTCTCCCCCCTCTCTGTCTCCCTCTCCCTCTCTCTCTCTCTCTCTCTCTCTCTCTCTCTTTCTCCCTCCCCCTCTCTCTCTCTCTCTCTCTTTCTCCCTCCCCCTCTCTCTCTCTCTCTCTCTCTCTCTCTCTCTCTCTCTCTCTCTCTCTCTCTCTCTCTCTCCCCCCTCTCTGTCTCCCTCTCCCTCTCTCTCTCTCTCTCTCTCTCTCTCTCTCTCTCTCTCTCTCTCTCTCTCTCTCTCTCTCTCTCTCTCTCTCTCTCTTTCTCCCTCCCCCTCTCTCTCTCTTTCTCCCTCCCCCTCTCTCTCTCTCTCTCTCTCTCTCTCTCTCTCTCTCTCTCTCTCTCTCTCTCTCTCTCTCTCTCTCTCTCTCTCTCTCTCTCTCTCTCTCTCTCTCTCTCTCTCCCCCTCTCTCTCTCTCTCTCTCTCTCTCTCCCTCTCTCTTTCTCCCTCCCCCCCCCCCCTCTCCCTCTCCCTCTCCCTCTCCCCCTCTCTCTCTCTCTCTCTCTCTCTCTCTCTCTCTCTCTCTCTCTCTCTCTCTCTCTCTCTCTCTCTCTCTCTCTCTCTCTCTCTCTCTCTCTCTCTCTCTCTCTCTCTCTCTCCCTCTCTCTCTCTCTCTCTCTCAGCTTCAGGGGCCAGGCTGGCCTGCTCCCTCCTCTTCAGTTGTGTTATTTCTTCGAGGGGCGGCCATCCAGTCCTGTCCTTTCCCTCTACTTTCCTCTCCCCCCGTTTCCTTAACCTAATCACTCACCGTCTCCCCCACCCACTTCTCACCCCCAACCACTCCTCATCCCAGAGGTAGGCGCTATGAAGGTGGGTCTCTCATCTCTTCCCCCCCCCCCCCCCCCCCCCCCATCGCGTGCAGGATTTTGGTTTTAGGAGGTCTGCCAAACTCTCATCAATCTGTCGCCGTGAGACACGAAGAAGATGCGAACGTCAGCGTTTCATGGGGCGAAGTGACACAGAAAAACCCATCGGCTCCACACCCTTCCTGATTCAATACGGATTCAACGTGACCGACTTCACATGTCTCCCTCCTCCTCTTCTTAGCCATGGTCCTGATGCAATCCTTTTCCAAATTCGTAGTGAAAAGCGTTTTTTCTTTGGTGGCTTTTCTTTTCGCTGTCTTCCACTCGCAATTGAACGCACAATTCTATTGTGAACACCACGTTATTTCTTTAAGACAAACAAAGAAAACGGAACGCACAAACCCGAAGAGTAGACAATGCACCAAACAAACCGGAAGATAATTCCTATTCTCCTCCTCCCCCCGGCATACAAGCCAGTTTTACGATACAATAACCTCGCCTTCCTCCCGGCAGGTTTCTTTCTTCTCCTCTCGCTCTCGCTCCCCCTCCTTTGGCGATTACAGTACTTCCCCTCCCAGGGACGTACTGTAAAAGGGAGTCGTAAGCCTGAGGAAATCTGGGGCTTGTAACGACCAACAATGCGGGGCTGAGCATTGAATGGGCCCGGCGTCCACCAAATAGCTTAGCGGCAGCTCAGGAACGAATTCCAACAACCGCCTTAAATTCAATTCAAACTCCGACGCCCACGCCTTAATTGAATTCAACGGATTGCAAGGGATAGGCTCATCTTATTTGGCCGACGATTGTCGAAATGTTACAACTAATTAAACGGTCTTATTGACCGTGCAGTCTAAGACGTTTTGAAACTATGAGATTATTATTCGGTTTTTTCGGTTGAGCACTTGATAACGGGTTGCCGAAAGGGATTTGTTTACTCTGTGGTTTTGGGTTTATGCAAAGCAGGGTGTAGCATGGTCTGTGTGTGTGTGTGTGTGTGTGTGTGTGTGTGTGTGTGTGTGTGTGTGTGTGTGTGTGTGTGTGTGTGTGTGTGTGTGTGTGTGTGTGTGTATGTGTGTGTGTGTGTGTGTGTGTGTGCGAGCGCGCGTGTGTGTTAATGCATGGTGCAAACAGGGCATGTGGCGTACAAATTGCCACACGTGTTTGTTCAGTGGTGCGCATGACAGGAAGGAGGGTGTGTGTGTTTCTGTGTTTATATACGGTGTTCATGTATGCTGGCGAGCAACTTTTTTATGTATGTATGTATGAACAGTGTGTGTGTGTGTGTGTGTGTGTGTGTGTGTGTGTGTGTGTGTGTGTGTGTGTGTGTGTGTGTGTGTCTGTGTGTGTGTGTGTGTGTGTGTGTGTGTGTGTGTGTGTGTGTGTGTGTGTGTGTGTGTGCGTGTGTAAATTTGGGATGCATGTATTCCCTTGTAACATTGATCTCATCAGCTGTGGCTCAGAAAAAGAGAGTGCATGCATGCTGTACACTATGCACACACACTATGTATTATGCATATAGCGCCACGCTATCCATCAGGCTAACGTAGCTCTGTCCACATTCGGTTGCACGACAGATATGTGTCTCGAAGACAACTAAAGCAAAGCAACTCAAGGGATTTCAGCAATAATCAAACATAGGTTTCGGTTTCTCTGTCTCTGTGTCTCACTCACTCTCTCTCGGTCTCGGTCTCGGTCCCTCACTCACTGTCTCTCTCCCTCTCTCTCCTCTCTCTCAGTGTCTCTGGCTTATCACGGTGCAGACCAGAATGTACGTTGTATAACTAATAGGAAGATCAGAGTCAATGGTCCCCATGGAGAATCAGTAGGGGTTAGCCTACATTGTTACCCCCTACCATCACCCCCCCCCCCCCCCCCATCAACCCTCCACCACCGCCACCACCTCCTCCACCACCACCACTTCTATACCCCCATGACCATCAACCACCATCACCATCACCACCAGCATCACCATCACCACCACCATCACAACCATCACAACCACTACCACCCCCACCACCACCCCCCCCACCACCACCACCTCCTCCACCTCCTCCACCACCACCACTTCTATACCCCCATGACCATCAACCACCATCACCACCAGCATCACAGCCACTACCACCCCCACCACCACCGTCACCGCCATCACCACCACCACGCCTCTACCACCGCCACCAACACCACCTCCACCCCTCTACCTCCACCACCCCCACCCTTTCTACAAGGTGGAGGATGCCAGCCTAGGGAAGAGAAGGTTGGGTTGCTGGTGGTGGTGGAGGAGGAGGAGGAGGGTGGTGAGAGTTGAAGGCTCTTAGAAGTCAGATAAGAGGAGCAACAGACAATTCCCCCCCTGCTCACCACACTTGCTTTTTAATATCAAGAAGAAATATATATGCTGTATGTCTGGGCTGCAAAGAGAGAGAGAGAGGAAGGGAGAGAGAAAAAGAGAAAAGGGGAGAGAGAGAGAGAGAGAGAGAGAGAGAGAGAGAGAGAGAGAGAGAGAGAGAGAGAGAGAGAGAGAGAGAGAGAGAGAGAGAGAGGGAGAGGGAGAGGGAGAGAGAGAGAGAGAGAGAGAGAGAGCGGGGGAGAGAGAGAGAGAGAGAGAGAGAGAGAGAGAGAGGGAAGATGAGAGGGCGAGAGAAAGGGTGAGAGGGACCGCGATAGAGAGGGAGGATGAGAGAGGGAGGGAGGAAGAAAGAGAGGGAGAGAGAGAGAGTGAGCAAGAGAAAGAGAGAGAGAGGGAGGTAGAGAGAGAGAGAGAGAGAGAGAGGGTGAAGGAGTTGAGTTAGCTGATCTATTAGCGCTCTTGCGCTCCATCAGGGAGCCAGGGAGACGCAGCGGGGAGGAGCGCGGTTCATTGTGGCATTCTTACACCATTGTTTCGGCAACCCGTCATCCTGCCTCCCTCCCGCTGCCCACGCCCCGGTCACGTATGTTGGTACTCTGGCGCAGGCGTGTGATGCAACATAGCGCACCGTAGCATCGCGGCGGCGGCGGCGTTACGGTGCAGCGGAGGGTGGAGAGGCAGATGAGAGACACAGAGGGGAAGAGAGGGAAAGAAGTGCGTAGGATGTTACGAAACAAAATCAAGAGAATGAGCTTTGATATTCATCTCTCGGCACATCTGATGGTGATATAACGCGGTTTAAATATTTCATTCCAGATGAAAGGGGGGCGCTGGCGTAGCCTATATAGCGCAGTATCGAACCAGCGCGGCTTTGAAAAACAGCGCGGTTCGCTGGACTAGTTCTGAAAGGAGGCTATTAATGAGATCATGTGACAGAAAAATACAAATTTATGGGCTTTTATTCTGCAAGCCTTCACGGAACAAACACTGGTTATAATTGTACAATATTCCTGTAGGGTATCCTCAACAAACCCTCATTTTGATTTTCTCCAAGGAGGTACTGGGGAGCTTTTGATAAACACAAACAAAATGATCTCCGCTGTGTTGTGACTGTAAAGCCACTCACAGGAACAGATGCTGCGGTGCTGCCCATTCATTATTCAACTCTATACTGTGAAACCTACTTCCCCATAGGAAGGAATCGGTTGCTTATCAGTCGCTCATCCAGATCCCTGGAGACCAACTTGAGCTTCTCATTTCAGAATCACTCTGTGATCATTTGTGTCTCGGATAATTATCCTCGGGGTCCCTAGGGAGCACCAAAGAGATGAAAAAGTGAGGAATTAGCAGGCCTCTTTAAGACAAATGAGGTTGAATTGAGATGTTCGTTCTGTCAATATGTGAGAAGCACGATAAACAGAGGAGATCTCACCATTGTGTACCCCTGATCTCAGTCATGTCTCGGTTATAGTATGGAGAAGAACGTGAGTAGGTCTGAGACTCTCATGAGACAGATCTGAGCATGAGTATGAGGCCACAAGAGATCTCATTAAAGTGTTTCCAATGTCTGAGTCTCATTCATTTCTCTCACAGAAGCTATTTATGAGAAGGTAACACACGCAAGGTAAATGTTAAACAATTAAGAATTAATTTCATTAAGTGTATGTAGCAATGTCTGTTGCTACACGCCACCAAGATGGCGGCCACACCCCCACGCCTGGTGTTTTTTTACTGGGCTCCCCGGTGTCCCAGACCGGTTTATTGCACAATAACACACAGAGCAAGTGTTTCACGCTGCCATGTCCCAGATCTCCCAGAGTGGGCGGTGATGGCTGTTTTAACCTGTGCATACTGACTGCTCAACGCACAACAGATGCGCAGCCTCACCCCAGCCCACCCACACACTCCACGCTGGAGCAATTAGAATGAGCCGTAACAACAAGAATCAACACTCGGCAATCAGTTGAAGACTTCGCCAAAACTGCAAAGCACTTTTATTTCCGCATTTCGATTAAATAAACGAAAATCCTCACATTTAATTGGAAACTTATGTCAACACAATTGCGGCTACATACTTGAGTATGTTTTGGGCAAAGTCGTTTTCTTTGACAGGACTATCTGTGACTAAAATGTTTCTTGCTGCTCATTTCACAAACACTTTAGCAGCTTTAAGCATATGCTCTAAATTCCATACAAAATTGCATGAATTCTTTGGAAAATTAACTAAAATTTCTGTAAATTGCGCATGCATGATGTAAATATACCATACCTGTTGCATCACATTCGCAGGAATTGTTTGCCTTGCAGAGTAATGTGTAGGATGATGTGAGAGGGGCAATTTGATCTGTAACTGAGTCTTAATTGAGGTGATGCATGCAATAGTTTGTATCGTATTGAGACACATTTGCATTAACTAGTGCTAATGGAGTGGGATTGGGAGATGTTAATGTGATATAAACGAGATCTCATCATGGATTGTGAACTTAAGAAAAATGATTTCCCTGGATGGTAACTACAAAGATATAAACTTTTTTATATAAAGAAAAACGAAAAAAAGAGTACAGACAATTGAAATCAAACAATAATTGAAATCACAGATTACAGCGGCTGTGTGTGTGCCTTCCATAATCTCTCAAACACACACACCAACACACCTAAAGAGTCACAGTACATGATGTTGTTTGGCACAACTACAACCATTCCACTCACCTTTTGGATTGAATCCTCACCCCTGGCTCTTGCGATGACACAATCATCTCTGCGTCGCCTGGGTCAGGACAGGTCACGTTTCAATCTGCTGCACTGGGAGCCTTTGGGAACAAACGTGACCCACTGTAGATTTGCTGCACGGCGAGAAATGTCAAGAGTGTAAGTTAACCGCGGTGTTCTGGGCAAGCGTGCACACGCCCAATATGGCGTCTCCTGTTTTGTTTTAGAGCTCTCTGCAGCGCCATTTTTATTCACGTTGCAAAGTTTTTTTTTTTCTATTTATTCTTTTGATTGACTCGACCGTGTTCGGTTATGATTGCCGTGTTTATCATTTGATGGATTTCTTTTGCTGTTTATTTATGATTGAAAGCCGGGAAATCTGGTTTCAAAGTCGGAACCAATTGGCGTTTCGTAACGCGGTATTTTCATCTATTTTCGCAGGTTTTTTTTACCACTGTTCTAGTACTGTCTCCCTCAACGGTGAATGACATTCAACTCAAACTCAGCTTCTCCTACAGGAGAGTTGTCGATATACACCAGTCACAACACACCGCTTCTGATGTTGATTGACAACTATGCTTAAAGCACAAAAAAAAGATCCATAATAAATTAAGCTAAATTGAGCCAAACAGCCAAACACATTGTCATGCTCTCTGTCATGTGCCGCAAAGCCCCAGAGATGTGTTCCATTAGTCAGGGGCCATATGCTTCTGTCTGGTGTCGCTTTGTTTTCCTCCAAACTCACACAAGAAGATGAATATCCCTGGAGAGAAGGCCCGCTTTGTACGTGTCAATGTGTGAGTTTGTGTTTATCAATGTTTAGGTGTGCATCAATATGTGTATGAGTCTCAGTGTGTGTGCGCGTGTGCGTGTGCCTACTTTGTGTGTGCGCGCGTGTGTGTGCGCCAGCGTGCCCGCGTGCGTTTGTGCGTGTGTTCTCAATGCGATCATATGGGTGTGCCTGTACACATGCATGGGTGTATGTGTGTGTGTGTGTGTGTGTGTGATCTGTGTGTGTGTGTGTGTGATCTCTGTGTGTGTGTGTGTGTGTGTGTGTGTGTGTGTGTGTGTGTGTGTGTGTGTGTGTGTGTATCTGCGAGGAGCAGCGACTATCATAATGTGGTGTATGTTGATCGATTGGTTCTCCTGTGTACATGTTTGTGAGGGAGGGCGAGAGGGGAGACAAGAAGAGGCCGATACACAGAGGAGTCACCAAGAGAGAGAGAGAGAGCTGAGAGACGGAGGGCGAGGGAACAAGTGATCAAGTGTGTGCCACCGGTTGCTCCCTGCACACCTGCAGTATTTACCAGGGCTGGACACAGGGGAGGCTGGCCTGATCACAGCACAGGACACAGCACACACAGCACAACACACGGTACAGACAGCACACAGCACAGACAACACACAGCACAGACAACACAACACAACACATAGTACACAGACAACACACAGCCCAGACAGCATAACACACCGTACAGACAACGCACAATACAGACAACACACAGCACAGACAACACACAGCACAGACAACACAACACACAGCCCAGACAACACAACACACAGCACAGACAACACAACACACAGCTCAGACAACACAACAGACAACACAGAGAGCACACAGAAAAAACAACACACAGCACAGACTTCATACAACAGAGACAACACACATCCCGACAACACAGACAAATCACAACACACATCACACACAACCCACAACACAGAAGAGAGCCAGCTGCTATTATCTGCACCCAGCCAGTCTCTCTCTCTCTCTCTCTCTCTCTCTCTCTCTCTCTCTCTCTCTCTCTCTCTCTCTCTCTCTCTCTCTCTCTCTCTCTCTCTCTCTCTCTCTCTCTCTCTCTCTCTCTCTCTCTCTCTCTCTCTCTCTCTCTCTCTCTCTCTCTCTCTCTCTCTCTCGTGTCCTGGAAGCAGCTTTGTGTCTGTAACCATGGCACCCATGGGTGTGTTTTAGCGCTGTGCAGACCATGCATCACCTTGTCTTTGCTCTTCCAGGTAAATATGGAATATTAATGTATAGTAATTTAAGCAGCTGCTTTTATCCATAGCGACTTAATATTTTATTATTATGAAGGAGCGGGTGATGGCTGTGTCTCGATCGCTCTGACCAATCAGCACTCGAGGGAGGAGCTTCAGCTGATGATGAACGGTCTGCAGAATATAGAAAAAAAACAATGGTAAATGGACTGCATTTATATAGCGCTTTTGTAACCAGGGACCACTCAAAGCGCTGTACAAAATTCAAACATTCACCCATTCATGCGAACATCCGTACACCGACGGCGGTGGCAGCCACGCCAGCTGGCCAGAAGCAGTCAGGGTGAGGCGTCTGGCTCAGGGACACCTTGACACTCCGCTAGGAGGGGCCGGGGAACAAATTAGCAACCTTACCGGTTACCAGCCGACACGCTCTACCTCCTGAGACACATGCATCCACTCGTGAGGGCAAAGGAACATTTAGCAATCTACGGAGCATTCAAAACAGGGGTTTATTCAAAATAGACGGAACGACAATGTTAAAAGATCAAGCGAAATCTGCATGGAAAGCTTTTCTCCAATCACAATACGCTTTTGTTTCACTTCCAAACTAATTCTGGGCGAGAGCAAACGGAGCATGAGCATCGCCCTGATTGGCTGAGAGTTTTTTTTCTGAACGACCTAAGGCCTCCGGCTTCTTCACAAATCAATCACCTCCCAAGCCGAGGCCAGACCGGGCTCCGGCCTGGTTCTCTGGGTGCTCGCACAAGGCCGGGAGCTCTGCATCTCGCTCAAGGACGCCTAAAGCCAGACACACATCTCATACTAGACCATACTGTTTCAGTAGGAGGCGAGGAATGAGAGACAGAGCCCATAGTTCGGTATTGTTATTCTTCTCTTAGAATTGCATTGCGGACCGTGCATCTGCACAGTGTGATAGATGAAAGGGAAAACCTAAATTGTTTTCACCGTATCGTTCCTTTAAAAACTTGTGTGAGTGTTCCTCCTTCCTCCCCTGATCTGAAGCTGGAGTCCAAGAGGGAACGCATTTAAAGGACCAGCAACGCGCTACCGTCTTGCGTCATGATGAGTGAGTCATGTTACAGTATCAATTATTAACCGTGAACGGGGGGATTGAGCGGTACAACGGTGTTTTTTGCCCGTGAGCGAATCTTGAATCACCGGTTCGCGGTTTTCATCACTCCTTGGACGCCCTCCGGATAAAAAGCAAATCAAAGAAAAAAGTACCGTCGATCATTAAAACACAACATACTAAGACCCTCTCTCATCTGAATAATTTTATAGTGGACCGTTCTATGTGTGTTTGTGTGTGTGTGGGTGTGTGTCTGTGTGTGTTTGGTGTCTGTGTGTGTGGCTGTGTGTTTAACCCATACTGGTCACAGAAGCTCTTCCCCTGGTCGTCAACCGGTGCACCCCACCAGCGGAGTGGGATAATGAGGGGTTTCTCTCTCTCTCTCTCTCTCTCTCTCTCTCTCTCTCTCTCTCTCTCTCTCTCTCTCTCTCTCTCTCTCTCTCTCTCTCTCTCTCTCTCTCTCTCTCTCTCTCTCTCTCTCTCTCTCTCTCTCTCTCTCTCTCTCCCTCCCTCCCTCTCTCCCTCTCTCCCTCTCTCTCTCTCTCTCTCTCTCTCTCTCAGGGGGGTTGGCATCTCCACCTTCGCAGGCTCCCACTGAGATTCCCATGAGCGAGCGAGAAATAAGAAAAAAAATTCAGTAGAAAGAGACGCACAGAGGGAGAGGGAGAGAGAGAGAGAGAGAGAGAGAGAGAGAGAGAGAGAGAGAGAGAGAGAGAGAGGGAGAGAGGGGGAGACAGAAACGAGAGAGCCTGTGTGTGTGGGATGGAAAGACATTTGCGGTGACATTTAATATTTAAGTTAACACAGCAATGTCAGAACAACTCTGTGTGGATGTGACATTATCGTCGAAGGCTCCTATTAATATTCCAATGCGTTCTACTGTACGTACATGGTGCGCACAGGGTAAAACCGCAGCTAGGGCAGCGCGCGCCGCGAATTACATTACCTTGTGTTAGCGTGTTAGCATGGATTTGACCATTAAAAAGCATAGGTCTGACCTTGCCTGCGGCGCAGTTTGTAAATATTACATACGACATTGTAGGAGTTCAGGGCTCACAGACACGACGGAACCTGCTTTACCATGTCTTCTGATAGACGTGTAAGTGTGTGTGTGTGTGTGTGTGTGTGTGTGTGTGTGTGTGTGTGTGTGTGTGTGTGTGTGTGTGTGTGTGTGTGTGTGTGTGTGTGTGTGAGATTCAGGCGTGTGTTAAGTGTAACAAGACATGTCTAACTGAGAGCGGCTGTGTGTGTGTGTGTGTGTGTGTGTGTGTGTGTGTGACGCCGGCTACTTACACGCTCCAGCATGTCCTTCTGGCAGGAGACCCCCCCCCCCACACACACACACATATATACACATTAACACACACACACATACTCACGCATGCATGCACATACGCACGCACACACATATACATGCACTCACATATAGATACACACACACACACACACAAACACACGCATACAGACACACACACATATAGCCCCACAAACACACACACACACACACACACACACGCCAACACACACACACACACAAACACACACACATATAGCCCCACAAACACACGTATATACATCCACACACACACACACGTCTGGTCCCTGTCATGCATGCGGGGCCCCTCCTCTCCCTGGTGTGTCCCCTGGCCAACAAGGAGGCCCCTAAAGTCATTATCTGCATGATTGAGTGCTAGATTGAATCAGGGCCACTTGTGTTTAACCCCAGAGAATGTGAAATGATCGGGGTTCGGTCTCGGGGGGGGGGGGGGGGGGGGGGGGGGGGGCGAGGGTCAAGGGTCAAATAAAACCTGACAAAAAAGATTTTATTTTTTGCGCTTTCCATGATGGATATGGATTTTAATAACGACCAGGGGCAGAATATATTCCGTCGGTTTGGCTGGGATGGCGGACTGCTCCAGGGGGTGTTGGTTTACTGGGTTGGTTGGCATGTCTGTTTCTAGCCATAGGGTAGGTGGGGATGGTTGTTGTTGTGTGGATGTGGGTTTACTGGTTCTGCATGGCTAGGTCCTCATTTGGAGACCTCTCCTGTATTCCTTATGCAACTTTGGATCGACTCCATTCACTTCACTTTTGTATCACTGTTATCCTACCTAGAGCACACAGGGAACACACACACAAACAAATGCGTACACAACACACACACACAGAGTTATCTGTATACACACACACAAACACACGCACGCACAGATACAGATCTATCCATACAAACACAGAAATACATACTCACACACAGACACACGCACACACAAACACAAAAACAGATCTAGCCGAAACACACAGGAAATCACACACATACGTTCACACACACACAAACACCAGAGCTCACAGTAACCATGCACACACAGGCACACATATGCAAACACTCACGCATTCATGCAAACACAGCTACTGTACACTCGATCTTGAATCATTTAATTGTTCCCACACAACAATTAGCAACGCTTTGTTTGTTCAAGACACATTTTTCCTGACATTTTCAATTAGGAAACATTGTCACACAAAGTGACTAATTAGCTGACCCAGCCCAAGGAGAGTGTACCTCATTGAGAGATGGCCGAGGTAATGAGTATCATTTGGAGTGATTTGTAGCGCGGAGACTCAGGGTGACACAGGTGACGGATTGACGCAGGTCACATTGGACGCTCACTGCCTTACTGTGATGGCGACTTTAGTGTTAGATCAGAAGGCCTGTCACATGATGGGCTTTTCCCTCGCGGCCTGGAGAGATGGAGAGAAGAGGAAAATGATTGAAAAAAAAAGATGGAGAGTGATACAATTGAGAAAAAGAGTGAAAAAATATGGAGAGAGAAAATGAAGAGAAAATGCTTCAGAGTAAATGGCGATGAGTTCGGCTCAGTTCTTTGTTACAAGTGGGGGACTCACACTGTGTGTATGTGTGTGTGTGTGTGTGTGTGTGTGTGTGTGTGTGTGTGTGTGTGTGTGTGTGTGTGTGTGTGTGTGTGTGTGTGTGTGTGTGTGTGTTTTATCGGTCTGTGTTTGTGTGTGTGTTTGTGTGTGCTATAGTGCTCACTTGTGCTAATATCATTACGGGGATGTGTGCAAGACCAGTGAGCGACGTTGAACGGGCAGAACGCAAAGGAAAAGAACGCAATTTTTTTTTTTTTGTGTTTTGCATTTACTAATGTGGCTGTAAAGCTGTCGCACGCAAACCAGTGTATTAGGGGAATGATATGAGAAAAACAATGTATATATATATATGTATATATAGAGCGAGAGAGAGAGAGAGAGAGAGAGAGATAAGAGAGAGAGAGGGAGGGAAGGAGGGAGAGACACAGAGGAGAGGGCGAGAAAGAATAGAGAGACACAAAGAGAGAGGGAGAAAGAGAGAGAGAGTCATGCAGATGCAGAGGATCGAAAAGCCACAGTGGTTGAGGACGTGGGATTAGAGGAATCATTTATCATTGAGGGGCCGGCTGCTAATGAGGAGGTGCGTGTGGAGAGGGCAGCCGTCGGGTCGCCGGCGCCGGTCCGAGGGAGAGCTGATTGCTATGCAGGATGCAGGTACCAGCGCCGGGATCAGCGCACCGGGTTTGAGGATGTGGAGGAAATCTAATGAGCGACGCCATTTGTACGTAACTCTGGGTTACAGCCCCGCCAAGGCCCATCCACACATGCTAATGGTCTTTTGTTCTCGTTGGGACACCTCTCTCTCTCTCTCTCTCTCTCTCTCTCTCTCTCTCTCTCTCTCTCTCTCTCTCTCTCTCTCTCTCTCTCTCTCTCTCTCTCTCTCTCTCTCTCTCTCTCTCTCTCTCTCTCTCTCTCTCTCTCTGTCTCTCTCTGTCTCTCTCTCTCTCTCTCTCTCTCTCTCTCTCTCTCTCTCTCTCTCTCTCTCTCTCTCGCCGTGTCCACACAGGCAAAAGTGATCTTTTCCCCTCCGTTTTCCTTGGCTGCGTTTCAGGAATATCTCCGTAAAGAGGGACTGATTGCGAAAAGGCATTGAGCTGCATAAACACTGTATTACTTATTCAATATATACCTCAACTGTATACAAACACACAGTTGAAGAGAGAAAACTGTTTTTAGATTGAGCAGAATTACATTTAGTAATACAATTTACCAAGGGGCTGTATTTAAAGCTACAAAAATAATAAAAATCAAATCAAACAAAACAAATTTGACGGAACTCTAAAGTTGCCCAGCTGGGGGGGAGGAGGGGGGGGGGGGGGGGGGGGGGGATGATGGGGGGGGGGGGGGGGATGATGTCGTTTACGTATCAGGCGTCCACACGAATCCTAACATGAAAATGCATAGGGCCGTTTATATCTTATCCACCCTGGGGCCTGTTTTCATAAAAGTGTGTTTTCGGCCACCGAAAATGCCGGATCCGTCTGGACGGTCGGCCAAAAACGCGAGGCCAAGACTTCGGCGTTTTCAACAAAAAAATATTTCCATGTGGACGGGGTAGATTTTCTAACAGATCTAACAGGTTTTAGAAAAGGAAGAAATTCGTTTTTCGTGGAGCAAGGGTTCTCAACATGTTTGACCATGCAACCCCATTTTTTGGTGTTACATTTTATGCGACCCAACACTGAGAATTAGGGGTGGGTAAAAAAATCGATACGGCAATATATCGCGATACTTTGCTGGCCGATAAAATATCGATTTGTTCAACTCCAAATATCGATACTTTGTTGTTAAAGGGGTAGTTCGGAATTTTGGACATAGGGCCTGATTCCGAAGTGAGCATTGGTATTCTATATCACTGGAGACAGTTTTCAACACATTTCATTCAGTCCTTCTAGTTGCAGAGGTCGCTCGTGCTAGGCTAGCGCACGTCAACGGGCAATGCTAGCCTGCTATTAAAAACAGTCTTACCCACTCCACAGTACACCCGAGGTAAATCAATTATAACGACAGACTATAAATCTAAATGTCTGTTTATAGAATAATGTTTGAAATAAAACCAACCTTGCATTGCATTGCATTTTGAGGGAATTGCGGGGTCTCAGCAGCAGTGTTTATATTCCTGTACGTAGGCTACGGCAGCGGCGGACTGATACCTTGGTTACCTGCCGCTGTCATTGCTACAAACGCAGAGTACAGTGAACGAAGGAATTCTGCAAGCGTATTAAATTAACAAGATATGGCCACGTTTGGAGGAGTTAACGATGCATCTGCTTTTGAAGACGATTATGAGGAATGTGTTGTATCCAACGAACCGTACATGTACGAGCCGGTGTTTTGATGTCAAAGTCAGCAGCAACAAGCCACAGTTGAGTCCTTTCTGGATCTCGCACTGGAAATTGTGGAAACTTTGTGGTGCCCATCTGTACCGTTTATTTCTACAATTTCTAAAAGCACACTGAACCATCATGTTGCCTAGTCGTTCAATTGCGCTTCTGTCCCACGCTTCTCTGTTTACGTTCTTCTGTCGTGATTCGGTTACAAACCTAACCAGCGCATAGTAGAATTCCGCTTCTGCTGAGAAAGTAGTCCCTCGATAATTCATGCGATGCAAGGTTAGATTTATTTCTAACATTATTCTATCAACACAGACATTTAAATCTATAGTCTGTCTAACTTTAGAGCCACGTTACAAGATACCACAACGAGGGTACATGGTGGAGACAGCTGTACCCGCGATGTATGAAGAGGTGAAGAAAGCGGTTAAAACATCCCTTGGCGCTGCGCAACGAGTTGCATTGACCTGCGACGGATGGACTTCCAGAGCCACACAGTTGTATGTGACCATAACGTCCCACTACATCTCCGACGACTGGGAAATGGTTACGCATGTTTTGCAAACGAGGGCAATGCATGAGAGCCACACCGGCAGTAACATCGCGGATTTGCTGAAGAGGGCCGTGGACGAATGGGGCATTCGGGATAAGGAGCCAGCCATTGTCACCGACAACGCCAGAAACATGACCAGCGCAGCAGCGCTAGTCGGTATGCCGCATTTTAAATGCTTCGCGCATACACTAAATTTGTCTTCTCAGCGCGCACTGAAGTTGCCAGCAGTCCAGCGTTTGTTGGCTAGAGTGAGGCGGATTACCAACTTTTTCAGACGCAGTACAATTGCCACCTATGTTTTGAAAGAAAAACAGAAGAACCTGAAAACAAACCAAGTGAAGTACAAGTTTTAGGTCGATCCATTTCAGAATGTTTATGTTTTTTTACTTTATTATTTATTTTGATTAGAGGAACAAAAGGGCTATTCTGCACTTTATTTTCTTATACTTTTTTACTGCATGCACATAGGTATTTTATTTTCATTTGAACTTCAGTTCAGATTTCATACTGTGAAAAATACCCACCCCTACTGAGAATACTACTATATTCACACGTTTTTTGACAACTATATACACACGTATTATGGATATCTTTTAGATGTCTGTATTATCGTTTTTTAGATGTCTACATTTCAATCAATGTTAGAAAGAAATTGAAAGGTCCACAATGGAACCAAATGAAACATATATAGAGAAAAATTGTCACTGAATGGGTGCGTTTATTCTTCAAAAACCTTCCAGGTCTAAACTATTTTCAGACACTCTTTATTCAAGACATGCCGACATATCACAAATGTCAAACAACCCCAACTATTTTTTTTGTTGAATTTTTTTTTTTTTTTTTTTCAACTAAATATTTTTAAGGCTACCACACACACACACACACACACACACACACACACACACACACACACACACACACACGTGAGGGACTTATGGGAACTATGAATCCTGTAGAAAAAAATATGTTTTCCCTCCACCACACAGCCATGGAGGGCTGGCCCGGGACTTAACAGCATGAGAGGGCTTCTCTCTGCGAGCACGCCATGAAGCGCCTGCAGCCTGGAGATCTTGTTAGCCCCTCTCTCCCCTCGGATCGATGGAGAATGCCAGTGCCAGGGGCAACACTGATAGAGCTTCATGGGTCCGACTGCCACTGCTGACCAACACATGCCAGAATCCCATCTCCCCACAGAGCGGCAAGACAGAGAGAGCATGTGTTCCTAGAGAGAGAGAGAGAGCGAGAGAGAGAGAGCGAGAAAGAGAGAGAGAGAGAGAGAGAGAGAGAGAGAGAGATGGATAAGGGAGAAAGAGGGAGTGAGAGAGAGAGACAGAGAGAGAGAGATAGAGGGAGAGGGAGCGATAGGGGGAGAGGGAGCGATAGAGGGGGAGAGAGAGAGAGATAGAGGGGGAGAGAGAGAGAGAGAGAGAGAGAGAGAGAGAGAGAGAGAGAGAGAGAGAGAGAGAGAGAGAGAGAGAGAGAGAGAGAGAGAGAGAGAGAGAGAGAGAGAGAGAGAGAGAGAGAGAGAGAGAGAGAGTCATGTCATGTTCTTTGTCTAGGACTGGTGCAGGATAAGGGCAGTTTCTGTGTTCTTCAAAGCGTCTGAGGAACACAACTTGTAAGACTGTTGCTAAGTCCAGCTTCCCCTGGCTTACGTTCCCCTGCCCCAAAATAGACATATTTAACGATAAAATCTCAGTCATTTAAAAAGCAACAAAACATATTTTTCGTTTTGCATGAGCCACTTGTGCCCATTACTGCCACTGACCCCAATTATGGAGTGTTCTGAAACAGGCATGGGGTGCTTAGGTGACTTATTCTAATGGCACCTTAGCACAGGGACGAGCTAACCTGCATCTAAAGCAGCTGCTGTAAATCCACACCACGATTTGATTTGATTTTCCTTTAGTTGAGCTGCCAGCCCACTTCAACTCATCTTCCTTCTGTGTTGACGTGAAGTGGACAAATTCGTTTTCTCCATTTAATCTACGGTTCGCGTCGAAGGTATTTCAACATGTTACCGTCTACCGTCAGCTAAAGCGAGTGCGTCTGATAGAGCAACAGTTGACGGGGTTTTCTGTGCTAGCTTGCCCTCTAGCTGCAGTGTAGGGAAGTGCAGCACCAGCTTAGCAATTAGCTAGCTTCGATATGGGCTGCTTTACATTTGACACTCCTCATTAATATGAAAGATTGTTCTATAGGATTGCTTTCCTGTACGTTTTTGGTTTATGCAGTGTTAATCAACGTTTGGCTGAAGCAGGGGAGGGTGGGAATTAATTCTTGAAGGTGCTGCAATTTATTTTGCATGTTGAGTTACTGTTTGCATTTACAGTCATTTTTATGAGCTGTCCTGAAACGGCTGGAGCACAGGATTTCAATTATGCTTGTTTGAACTCCAGCACACATCAGCCAATCAGAGAAAGACCCCCATGCATATTGATTAACAGAATGAAAGAACATTTGCACAAAAGGTGGCATTTAAAAGGCCCAACAATGAACTGTGTGTGTGTGTGTGTGTGTGTGTGTGTGTGTGTGTGTGTGTGTGTGTGTGTGTGTGTGTGTGTGTGTGTGTGTGTGTGTGTGTGTGTGTGTGTGTGTGTGTGTGTGTGTGTGCCCGTGTATATGTGTATACTTTTTTTGGTGTGTGTACTTACGTGTGCATGGGTTTACGTGCGTGCGTGCGTGTGCATGCGTGTGTGTCTGTATAAACGATGATAGAAATCAATTCAGCAATTTGATTATTCAAAGCCCCCACACACCTCGATTATTCACGACCACACTCTCTACAAGTTCAAATATAATTTCCCAGATGAAATAGGACCGGGCGATGTTGTTTACACCTAAGCAAATCTTGATAACAGAAGAATTTGTCTGCCAGCTCTGATGAAATAAAACGCTGAGCGCGAGCGCAGAGCGATTTTCTTTTCACTCGAGTAGCGCTGGCGACGCGCTGAAACTTCTAATGAATCGGGCCGGCGCGTCAGAACCTCTCGGTGAGCGCACGCCGAGACGCACGGGATACATATGTGTGCGCACGTCGCCTGTTTACCCCCGTGAACCGCGCTCATTTTGTAACGAGACGGAGATGTAAGTGCTGGCGACGAGGTCGGGACAGAAAGGTCAGCGCCTGCCACTGAGCTCAGACGACGGCGGCGATGGCGGCGCCGGCGTTGGCGAGGTAGGGGGAGGCTTAACCGACACGCGGAGTAATTAGGGGGGGAATCCTCGCCACTTTGGCCCCTTATGCTGTGGCCTCATTTAAATGAGTGTTCTTGCCACAGAAGCCTCGCCGGCCCTAATTAAAACTCCTAATCGTGTTTGTAAAAAAGTGTTGTCGCTGACAAGCTGTCCACTTACACGCCGGTCTGATGTGATGCACGCAAGCGGTTACTCACGCTACGCCCACATTGGGTACGTCCCCGCCCCCGCTTCGTGGTACATATGTACAAATCTCCAGCGGGTATACAAAGAAAAACCCATAAAAAAAGTGCAGAATGGGTGTATGTATCTATATATAGGCGACAAGCACTCCAGGGAGGAAATCACCGGAGAGAATAATGAAAGGAAATGAGTCTGTGTCAAACAAACAGACGGTAAATCCATTCGGGGAGCAGGGAACCAGCGGTTGCAGCCTGACAAATGCTCAACTAGTCAGACTAAAATTAAAACCAACCGGTGACAGTGTTTACCCCTCTGGCTAGGCGCTGGGCTCTGCGCGGTCGCTAAGCTACCGTTCCGTCGGTTGGAGTGTGCTCCTGCGCGTGCGCTTGTGTGTCGGCGTGTGCAGACAGGGCCGCTGCCACACTCGGCCGTCAATCATGGTGACGGCGTCACCGGCAGAATGTTGTGGATGGAGCGACGCCGCGATGACGGGCACCCGGCCAAAACATGTCCAGAGAGCTTCACACGAAACGGGTGACAACTCTATTGTCTGCTTCAATCGCGGAGATGGAGGGCAGCTTGCCTGCTGTTTTCTGTCTTCTGGTTTTGTTTTTGATGTTGTCATGAACCAGGGGATGGAGAGAGGAGGTAGGATGCTAGTCAACGAGCGTCTCCGAGCCGGGAGGCCAGGCGACACACGTTAACCTACATCCTGGCCTTTGAATACAAAATGGAGCGTTTCTCTCGCTGTGTACGCAAGCTAACGCATGGTCCTCTACAGATGGAAACGTGCGTATTGCGTTTCACGCTGTTATGTGAAAACCAAGATACGTGAAAGTACTGCCAATGGGAAACCCTTTGTTGTTATAAAAGACTGAGCAAAAAAGCCACGTTTATTAGCTGGTACTTAGCTCATGTACACGTACATAAATGCAGAAATGTATTTCGATCCCAGCGTTGTTTTCGCCTCATCTCTTTATTTTTAAGACGTTCACACTCTGAGAGCCGTGCTGGGGCTCAATCCAAGGATCTCTGACAATGAGGGAATGTGAAAAACTAGCAAAATGCTCTTGTAATGTGATGAATAGAATCTGAAAGGCGTGCTCTTCCTCTGCGCCTAAACACTCATGGCCTTGCCATAGGCCAAATAATACTTCATTCTTCAATAATTGTATACTTTTAAACCCTTACGTGTAAAATAGTAAATGCTCTGCAATCACATGACCACTTTTCAGGGCACTACATCGACCGCTCAGAGCGCTTTCACTGTTGACGGCTGACAACCACACACACACACACACACAAAACCACACTCAAAACTACACATAAACACACACACACTCACACACACACATAGACACCCTCACTCACTCACACACACAACCACACACACACACAACCAAACAAAACCACACACACACACACACACACACATACAAACAACCAAACTCATACACAAACACATAGACACTCACTCACTCTCACACACACACTACCACACACACACAACCAAACACAACCACACACACACAAACAACCAAACTCACACTCAAACACACACACACACACATATATAAACACATATATATGCATAAAATATATATAATCAACACTGCAACAGCTGTGTCGACCGTGCAAGGAGACAACCTTGCACCTCTGACGAATAGGAGCCATTTGCCCAAGGACTCCCAGACACTGGAGCCAGCGGGAGCCAGGGAGCAAAGGGCCCCCCAGGACCGGAGCCAGCCAGCAGGAGCCTCTGGTTGGCAGATGACCTAACAGCCTTCTCCTCATCCACTGCTCTGGTCTGTCTGCACAGAGCCGGCCCCCTCCCGTCGACGAGCGACAAACACTGTCAATCTGCCTCGCTTCAGCCTAACGCGAGATGAGCACATGTGGGATACACAAGCACACCTACGGCACACACACATGAACACACACACACACACACGCGCGCGCGTGCGCTCCGACACAAGCTCCGATACACTTGCACACACAACAGTGCATGCACTAACATACGCACACCGAGCTATACACATGCACATACAGAGGCCCAAACACACACACACACTTGTGCGCACACTCTGACAATGCTGCTATAAACTAACAGTACATGAGCCTATTTGCACTGCACATACACTTAACAAGCTATACACATGCACATGCATACACACATACACACATAGATGTAGATGTATCAATGCGCACACAAATCATCATTAATCCCTCGATACTTTCAAAATTGAGCAGAGAGCATCTCTGATGGAGTCCAGTAGAGTAAAGTAAAGTAGCAAGAACCTGTTTAGCATGCCGGATCAACCGCACGCAAAACAGTTGCATGGATCATTCCCCATTGATCCGCAACCTTGAGTCTATGGCTCCAAATGTTAAGCCGTCCTTCATGGCAAATTAGATCTCCGCCAAAGGGCTGATTTGGTTTTCGTCTTGGAGCGGTGCCAGCGCTGCACTGTGGCCCTCGGTGGGTCGGGACAATGACAAAATGGCAGCCAACTGCCGTTTTTGAGGGAGCATTCATTGTTGTTATCAATGTAATTTGGAGCTCCGGGGACAGGGGAGAGACCCGCGGAGACCTTGAACGGACGTCACCGTCCTGTGCTGATGCGCCCGGTGTCTAGCTGTGACAGCTCCAACACACTCCTGGTTGGTCGGGGAGGAGGAAGAGAAAAGCCCTTGACGAAGTTTGAGCCGCCAAGTCACATGTGTTCCTTTTCAGCCTTCCCAGGCTCTGTCTCCCTTTGGAACCCCTCATCGAACACACACACACGCACACACACACACATATATATATGTACACATGCACACACATACCCACACAGACACACACACTCATGTAGACACACACACACACTAGTGTACCCACAAACACACACATGCACACACACGCACACACACTCATGTAGGCACACACAAGCACACACAGGTGAATACACCCACACACATGCACGCAAGCACACACACACACTGTCACACCATCTGTCCATCTTGCCTGCAAGGTTGATCGTCAATGATCCACATCTGGGCATATGAGCTCATATACTGTACCTGCTGTTTATAGTTCGCATACGTCTCTTTATGAAGAATCAAAATATCTGAATAAGCCAAGCAGAAAATGTGTTGAACAATTACAAGCAGCAAGGTGAAGTGATGAGGATTCTTGTTTACTGCCTTTGTGTTTTGGGATCCTTTTATCGTATCAAATCAATGCGCCGTTCCCGCTGACCTAACTACCCTGAAGGAATCGATGCCCCCCCTCCACCAGACACCCAAAGCAGCGCACGCAGAAGGGGCTCTGTGCGTTCCAGCACATTGCGCTCTGGATGAGACCAGCGGGCAATCATCGCGATCTCCCCCAGTGATGAGCCTAAAATCGGGGAGGGGAGAAGGCTGTTTTGACAGGCCAAGTACAAATACGAGGCAATAGAATCTCAATGAGGCCTGAAAGAGGGAATGCATAAATAGATTAGATGGAAGGGACTTCCACTGCACAGAAAGCAAATCTAATTATGAGGCGCCGGTGTCTGCCGACTTTAGAAAAGAGAGAGAGAGAGAGAGAGAGAGAGAGAGAGAGAGAGAGAGAGAGAGAGAGAGAGAGAGAGAGAGAGAGAGAGAGAGAGAGAGAGAGAGAGAGAGAGAGAGAGAGAGGGAAAAAAGAGAGATGGATAAGGGAGAGAGACAGAGAGAGAGAGAAGCAAAGAGTCGGAGAAGGGGGAAAGAGAGAGAGATGGATAAGGGAGGGAGAGAGAGATAGCCCGAGAGAGAGAGGAGAGAGGAGTGAGAGAGAGAGAGAGAGAGAGAGAGAGAGAGAGAGAGAGAGAGAGAGAGAGACAGAGACAGAGACAGAGACAGAGACAGAGAGTTCAGTTGGACCTATAAGCACTTGTGCTTATACCAGGACAGGATCTATGTAATATCACAGGATGTACTAAAAGGCTTATTGTAAAAACAGCTTAAAGAGGCAAAAAATATTAAACTTTAAATATGCCATGGTGACAAAAAATACAACTCTTTCATTTTTAAGTAGAAAAATAAGAAACCAAGGTTAATGTGGTTCAATGACCCTAAACAATGCCTGAATGAGCTGACATTCATAAAAGTAACATTTGATTGAACATAAAGTCGCAATGCGTAAGACTGAGCACCTGCCAAGAAGATGGGAGAAAATCTGATTAACAGAAAACTCAATAGCAGTGATATTTTCGAAAGTGTCTGTGCAACTGTATGACCTGATGTGCAACTGTATGACCTGAGCTAACGTAGCTGGGCTAGCTAGGTGGGAAGAGTGGGAGGGGTTTCTGTATTGTCGATAGGGCGATTCTTGTACACAGAGATATACGGACTAAAAAAAACATGAAACACCATTTCATGTTTGTAGACTATATAGGTCACTATTAGATCACTATCAATCACCATTGACTACTACAATAACAAGTTGAAATTGTACTCATTGGGCTTTTAACAAATTTAAATAACTAATTTCGTGCACTTGTATTGGAATGTATTTTTAACTGCACTCCAAGATAATAGCTTGGTACTCTTCAGTGTCTCTTTGATGAGAGACTTTGTCTGAATAAATTATGTCTTTTACTTTACAGACATTAGGCTAAATAAAGTATAAATATTATACTTCATGTGTAAAATATTTTTGCGTCATAGTTGGCATTTTTATAGTGTTATGGTGTACTATAGGCCTATGTGAGGATATTTTGAAAAAAAGTTTATAAAATAAATAAATATTTAACATTATATTTATTTAATAAATATTTGTTTGTTTCATTAAGCGGCCGCATCAAGAATTTGAGGACATTCTGACTATCACTTGCATCTAGAAATTGTGAAAAAGTTATGAATATGGCTAAGTGCTAAAAGGGGCTTCAGTGGTAGCTGCATGCTAATCTTTAACGGCAACCGGCAATTACAATAACCCCCTAAATATTTAGTCGTTGGATGAAATTGAGGATTACGAAGTCGTTCCATTTTAATTCAAATTTGTTCTCTATGGTTCGTAAATTAGGTGACTGCGTCGCTCACAAAAATTGAATAGAAATGGGATAAATTCTCTTAGGCGAGCCGCTGCTACAAAGTGGGTTAATGGAACATTTACAGCCTTCATGGCTTTAGATAAACAAGTTATCTGCTCCAAAATGGAGGCCATTTGCCTAGTTTAGCCAAATAGAGTCAGACTCCGATATTTCTTTCGGACGAGAACTTGTGCCCGAGACATGGAATATGCGTCAATGTATTTTAGGTTTGGATATTACAATTAAAATTAATTTCACAGTAATTATATTGAATCAAATGAAACGTAGAGGCGGTTCCTCCCAGAATAGCGTAATATATGGGTGTAATTGAAATGTCCCAGAGTCCTAATGGCTCCCACCATTAATAATGAATTGAAAGGAGAATAGTCCCTATCACTTAAGGACGAGCTCTGAGTACAAGACTTGAAATACCATCATAATATATATTATCATTTGGGATTACATAAACAGCAATTACCCTAAATACTAACTATCGTAGGCGCTTAATGGATTACTGTTGGCCTAGGGCCGTGTCAGCCAACTGATACAGTATTGGACCAAAGCGAAAACCAAGAACTTTATAATTACTTTTTCTGTGTCCAAGCGATGAAGAAGGTTAATTAGGCAAGCAAAACCCATTTTTTTCGTTTACACTTTAAACAACCAGACAAGTTTGAATCCCAAAATATATAATTGGTTCAATCCATCGCATTAGCGCAGAAGGACATCGGGTAGGGCTGCTCAATGCTCATTAGCTCTCTCTCCCTCCAGCTGGTGGCTACACAGAGACCCTGGGAATAGCGTCATGGCGACAGCCTCTCTCTCTCTCTGAACACAAACGCCCCCAAATCAGAGTAAATAATGCAGGAGCCACACGAAGAGAAGCCATGGCCGCGCTGGCACACTTTTATATTAACTCCCGTCTTGTACTTCAAGGAAGTGATGTTTAATGCAGTTGCAGGCAGAAGGGGGAGGAAGGGAGGAGATGAAAAATGGATTAGCCCAACCCCGTGATGAGGGGGTATTCGTGGCTTTATTCTCCTTTCCTGTAGAAAAAACCCAAGGGTGTGTCTGTGTGTGCGTGTGTGCCCATCTATCCCAACAAATTACCTCCTGCTCATTCCCATTCATCGTTCACATCCCCTCCCTCTGAGTCGCTCTCCCTTCGTGGATCACAGACGCCCGCGACTGCCACTGACACAAATCTGTCTCATCAAACGCCGTGACAAAGGGATCCACACGTGTTCGCCGTGCCACATGTTGCCGCTGCCTCGCGACTCTTATTTATCGTCGTCCTCCTGTGTGAGTCAAATTAACCACGCCGTCAATCACCGTGACTCCGTGACTTTGTCTACACACCCGCACTGCACACGTAACTTATCTCCTGAAGGAACGCCGGGAACGGGGGAGGGAATGGGGGCTCTGAATGTGCGATGTCGGCACGAGATGGGGGGAGGGACTCCCGATAAAAGCAATGTATTTTTTTAATTTATTTATCGTTACACGTTTGGGATGCCGCGTTGTCTAATTCTTTGTCGTGAAACATGTGGTCGTTGTTCTTCCCGTCGTGTTCTTCCTGTTTCCCCCCGCTCCGGGGGCTGACTGTTGTTCGCTAGCGTACACAGTTCGTGAGGGAAGTGTGGGAACGAAAGATTGTGTTGCGGTAGACTCTCTCTCTCGCTCAGCCTCCCACAGCTGGAGCCGCGGGGGGCCGAGTGTCTGACTGAGACCCCCCCCCCCCCCGAGCACCTGGGGGCCCGGGGCCCTGTCCGGGCCGTGACTGAGTGGATGGCTTGGAGCTTTGCAATGGTGGAGCGGAGTGGGTCAGAGCCCTGTGACGCTGGTGAGGGATAGCATACTGCCCACAGCTTACCACCAGCAGCAGCAGGTGTGTGTGGATGCTTGTGTGTCTGAGTGCAGGCATGTGTGTTTGAGTGTGTGTGTGTGTGTGTGTGTGTGTGTGTGTGTGTGTGTGTGTGTGTGTGTGTGTGTGTGTGCGCGCGCGCACACCTCTGTGCGTTTATGTGTGTGTGCATGTATTTGCATGCATGCGTGCCTTTCTGCGTGTGTGTGGGTGTCTTTTTGTGCATGCAGTCGTTTGCGAGTGTGTTTGTGCACAGGCGTGTGTGCGTTTGTGTTTATGTGTGTGTGTGTGTGTGTGTGTGTGTGGTCCCTGGACCATGACCTCGGTACCAGCGGCCATCACTCAGCTCCTTACCAGAACCCTCCTCCTACATATCAAACCGGTCCCCTCAACCCACTCCAAGCGGTGTTGCTAGCATTCCAGAGACCTGATCCGAGAAGGATTATAGTACCGCAACACTTAGGAAGCTTCTACATTTGTGTTGGTTTTTGTTTGGTTTAATTTGCTTGTTTTGGGATTGTTTAAAGGTATGTGCTGAATCTTCTGTAAATCGTTTTTCAAGAAGTTGTCATCACCGTGTGCCCCCACGCAGAGTGAGCGTTTGCTCTTTGTTAGCCGCTTCCGTTGACTCTCGGTTATCATGAGGCTACCCGTGACGCGACGCTATCACAATTATCCTATCAGCAGCTTGTGTCTGAGTAGCGCGGAGGGTAACCTTTCAGCGGCGCGTCACAGGCGACCTGATAATCACAGCGCCGGAAATAGTGCTGAATTATCCGTGCTTGTAGACAAACTACTATCTTGTTTATACTAAGGATACTGTGGACACCGGCACTGGTTGGAATCAGCGACTGTTCAAAACGCGTGGGTTGTCTTCGGATGAACGGGAGCTAGGCAACCGTACCTCTGCAAGTCAATGGAAGCGGCTATCGGAGAGCTAGTGCTAACCAAGCGAACACCAACTCTGGATGCACAATGATTCTGAAATTTAACAACTCATCTGATTCAGATTATGTCAGTGAATCTACAGATATATCGTGGTATCCCTGGAACGATACTAACCTCTCCCTCCCCCGGATTCTTGTTTTGACACTTTTATGCCGTGAATGTTTGCACTCATCACACATGTACGTTTGTTTGTTTGTTGTGTGTTTATTGTTTATGACTGTATCATATGTTTCCTAGTTGTCTTTTTGTTTTCTACGTGTTATCATATTGGCACTTTTTTTTTTTTTTTTTTTCCTTAATAAAGACTCTCTCTCTCTCTCTCTCTCTCTCTCTCTCTCTCTCTCTCTCTCTCTCTCTCTCTCTCTCTCTCTCTCTCTCTCTCTCTCTCTCTCTCTCTCTCTCTCTCTCTCTCTCTCTCTCTCTCTCTCTCTCTCTCTCTCTCTCTGTCTGTCTGTCTGTCTGTCTCTCTCTCTGTCTGTCTGTCTGTCTGTCTGTCTGTATATACATGAAACAATTCTTTTACTTTTGTTCTTTCCATTTGAGAAAGGAGCTGAAGAAGAAGAATCTGCACGTATCACCCCATGCTTCACTGGACATTACATTTCGACCCAATCTTCCACACTTCCGCCTGATGTTGCTTAGCAGCCTTGATGGTCAAAAGCATAGAGGAAATAATAATCCATTGCAGCAAACTCAACCGTGTTACTGCTGCTCTGTGAGTCTTCCATTGTTTGTTCTCTAACTATCAAACAGCAGAAAGTCAATAAAAGCATTTAACTTATTGAATACAAATAGTTGAATAATAAGAAAAAGATTGCAGTCAGTTATTATCGCACATGCACACCAAATATCCAATCCTTTATCTCACAACAACGCAGTAAAAATAGGAGCGAAACCACCCACTGATATCCCCAGACCAACAGCACAATAACCAACATTAACGTCCCGGCTGTGATAAACACATGAACAAATCAAACACTCGAGCTCTGGCCTTTCTGTCCGACTCTGGTTCCGTAAAATGCGTGAAATGTATGAATTTAAAGTAGGGCATTGCAGAAGGAAAGTGCCCGCATGCTCAGAAAAACGTACCCTGGGCAAGTGATAATAAAACCCACAGTTTATAATGCCACACAATCAAAGCAGGCTATTCCGCACCACGTGCCCCAACCGCTTGATTTAAAAACAGCTCTGTGAAAGACCGAACAAAAAACGAAATCCCCTAGCCTATACAACTTGTACAACAGAATGCATCATGGGATTATTAGTTTTCGATTATACACATTCTTGTGAAGATAGAGTTGTAATCTTGTAAACTTCTATAGAAACGTACATCTATCGTAACCTAAGCTAATCAAAATCTTCTTATCAGACAAATATCACTTGATAATAACGAATAGTTTCACGATGAATAACTATACAACGCAGAGAACACCATAACGACAAATAACCCTCTGCTATATGCTTCCAAAATGGAGGCACTCATTGCGTAGTGACATCACGATGCACAACCCTTGCACACCACCTATTTTTCACACTGACACAACTTGACCCAGAAGGGCCAAGGAACTAAACACATTCACTCTGGAGTCGGTATGGCGGTGCGCGCGGGGAGCAGATAAGCAGTGATGAATGCAGATTGTTCGCGGGACGACAGACTCATTTGTTTACCGTGGGATAACGCCGTCATGTGGAGCCACGCTCCCCCCCCCCCCCCCCCCCCCGCCGCGTTTCTGGAATGCAAAGAGACGGAGGAGGAGATAGGGAAGGAGGGAAGACAAGGGGGGGAGGAGGGATGAACGACAGAAGAGAGAGAAAGAAAGAAAGAAAGACAGAGAGGAAAGATATATCAACGGAAGCAAAAAATGAAAACGGAAAGAAAGAGATGAGAGTGCACTGATAGCAAGAAAGGAAGAAAGAATTTTAATAAAGAAAGAAAGGAAGGAATAAAGACAAAATGGCACAAAAAAAATAGAGGCAAGGAAGGAAGACAATGAAAAAAGTAAGAAAGAATGAAAAACAAAAAAATAGAATGAAGGCAACAACACAGGGAGAAAAGGAAAAAGAGAGAGACACATTAGAGAGGTGTTGCGAGGAGAGATGGTCAGGGGATGATTTATAAACAGCAGCGGTAGGGGGTATGAGGGGCGGAGGAGGGAGACTGATGAAGGAGTGCCAAAAGCTCAGTGTGAAATAGTGGTAATGTGTTTGCGATGCAAAGAGAGTGTAAAGGGTGGCATGTGTGTGAATTAAACTCCCGCCAGAGGGCCGGCTGACAGGAAAGGCAGGGGTTGAAGGAGCAGAGCCATGATGCTAGGCCCAGCAGTAAGACACCATCCCTCCTCTCCTCTCCTCTGGGCAGGTCGAGCAGCAAAGCAGATTGGAAAGGAGAGAGAGGGAAAAAGATAATGGGGGAAATGGAGAGGGAGGAGAGCCCACGTTAGCTGATACCATTCACTCCTGTGTCTCTGTGTTTGTAGGTTAGTGGCTCTGAGGTGGAGTTTGGGAGCAACGTCGTACTATTGATCCATGGAGATCTCGGAAACGCACGCCAACAACGCTGTTCGTTCCCTGGATATTCATATGTTTTTACACCGTTTGCGCTGGGGGACATGTTGCACACTTGACCTAGGGTTAAGGTTAAAGGTTGTAAGGCTGGTATGGAGGACATGTTGGACACAAGGGTGAAGGTAATAGGTTATGGTTGGAAGGATGGTAAGGGCCTTGTTCACCCTGTGGCCATCTTGGATGTAAACGCCGGTTGGGGAGACTGAATGCGGACCTCCGCATCTTAGTCAAGATGGAGCCAAGATGGCCGCCAGGTGACTGAGACGCAATAAGAGCTGCCTGGAAGACAGGGCTGACCGGACATGGAGGACATTGCGGACAGGTAAAACACGTGACCTAGGGTTATAGGTTATAGGTTGCAAGGCTGGTATAATGGACCTTGTTCACCCAGTGGCCATCTTGGATCTAAAAGCCGGGTCGGGGAACTGAATCTGGACTTCGGCATTCAGTTCCAGTTTAGATTCAAGATGACCACTTGGTGAATTGTGGTTAGAGTCAAGAAGGAGCCAAGATGTCCGCCAGGTGACTAAGGTGCATTTAAAGCTCACTGGAAGACCTCTGCGTGCTGTTGTTTTGGTCTTCATCTGAAACACTGAAATAACCGTTCAGAGAGAATATACTCCTTGTGGCATTGCGTTATTTTTCTTCATCTTTTTTTGAAGTTCGAGAAAAAATAAGAAACCTCTTTGACTTCGATCCTGGGTTTAATTTAGCGTCAGTGACTGTTAAACCTTCGCTGTGTATCTTAAACATAACAAATAGGAAAGTGGCCGAGTCTTGAAGTGGTATTGATTTTTACATTCCTGTGTAACTTTGGGAGAATTGAACTTAAAGCACACAAACACAGCTGACCACTACAGGTAGTCTGTGAACACAAATTGCATTTGCTCGGCAAATATGAAAACCGTTGAATATTTCTCTACCGTCGAGTCAAGTTTAATTGTATAGCACATTTCATAAGGAAAACACAGACTCAATGCATTTGTTCTGTGTTACTCTACTGCCTGGTCAGTAAGTTCTTCCTCCATTCATTCACATCTTTGCTATACTTTTATTTCTTGACCTGCGCCTGTGACATCACTTCCTATGAGTCACATTGAGTTTGGTGGTGGCTAAGCCTGGACCCAATTAAACCACCCATGGAGGTTCGTTTTTGATATATTATGGATGACAAAGGGGATGTGTGTGCTATCTGTTCATGAAAGTTTCATCATCGTGTTTTAAATGTCAACATAGGTCAACATGGTCATTATTATAACGGTTATATTATTCATATTGTCGACATTGTCACAATGTGAAGTCAACATAAAGCGATAGATTGTATGCAAATAACGGAATCATGTGAAGGGCATAACAAATTGAAAAGTATAACTTTGGGTGGGTGTAAAGCCCACACACACACACACACACACACACACACACACACACACACACACACACACACACACACACACACACACACACACACACACACACACACACACACACACACACACACACAGCATTGTACTATGTTTTTTTCTGTGTAATTCTATGCTGCCACATTACGCAAACGTGCTCATGGTTATATTAAGGAAAAGCGGCATTATGCAAAAAACATATTCACTATTTATTCTGCTCCTATGGGGTATTCGTACCATTACTAGGTTTTTCATTATCTACCCAATTGTAGAATTATTTATTGGACGGCTTATTCAGGGGAAAGAAATATGGAAGTGCATGTTTGCTTATATATGTCCTTTCTACGTCCCCTGATCCAAGGTAATACACACTGGCAGTTTTAATGACACAACATAATTCAGACCATGCACATTGATGAAACGCTAATTGATTGACGCTTGATTGATGCTTAATTGACAGTCCACCATATGTGTGCCTCCCATCCCCTGCGACCTGCTATTACTGACGCATTAACATATCATCCATATTGAAGCAGTCTCTCGCCGAGGGTAGAGAGGGCCCAAACCCAAACCCAACGCATTGCAGTGCATGGGGTATGGAGTAAGTGACTCCCTGGGATGATATCCGTCCTCTAAACCCCTCGGCACCCTGCACCCATCATCACCGCAAGGGCAGCGCATCCCCAACCGCCCAACCCCCCACCCACCCACTCACCCACCCACTTCACCCACCCCCTACGGTCAGAAGTTGTGAAGGACAATTGGCAACTTGTGCAAATTTAATCGTGGTCATGAATTAATCAATAAAAAGGTATCGGGCCTAAATGAACTGGGCACGCTCACGATGGCGTGTGTTTGTGTGTGTGTGTGTGTGTGTGTGTGTGTGTGTGTGTGTGTGTGTGTGTGTGTGTGTGTGTGTGTGTGTGTGTGTGTCTGTGTCTGTGTCTGTGTGTATATGTCTGTGTGTGTGTGTGTGCTTCTCAGCTCCTGCATTAATCATCTGCCCACCA
>NC_044068.1:5483744-5488744 GCF_902167405.1 Gadus morhua
GGTGCATATGAGCTACACACCGTGTCTAACCGCCCCCCCTACATGACTATAAGAGCTATTAATGTAGCGAGGAGCCCCCCCCCCTCCCCACTCCAGGTGTAGCTACACTCCTGTGTGAGCGAGGACACGGAGGAATCCACTCCCCGAATCAGGAGATCAAGGGGAACGTTACTCAAAGAGAAAGGGTCTCTGTGCTCGTGTGTGTGTGTGTGTGTGTGTGTGTGTGTGTGTGTGTGTGTGTGTGTGTGTGTGTGTGTGTGTGTGTGTGTGGGTCTGTGTGTGCGTGTGCGTGTGTGCGTGTGCATGCTAACGTGTGTGTTCGTGTATGTGTGCGTGTGCGTGTGTGTGCGTGTGTGTGTGTTTGCATGCGTGCATCGGTATGTGGGTTCGCATGCGCCTGTGTGTGTGTGTGTGCGTGTGTGTGTGTTGTGTGTGTTGTGTGTGTTTGTGCGTCGGTACGTGTGTGCGCTTGTGTAGCTGTCGGAACAAGAGAACTCCCAAATAAAGTAAAAGTGGAGTAAAAAGGTGAGAATCCCAGGCAGGCTTTAGCTCGACAAGAGCAGTAAATACTCCCACCCTCTCCCCCCCCCCCCCCCCCCCCCCCCCCCCCCCCCCCCCCCCCCCCCCCCTCGCCCCCTCCCCCTCTCCAGTCAGGCGGGCTCTCTCTCTCTGTCCTCTTGATGGATTGGCCCATCAGTTGGAAATAATTAAGGATGAGCTGTAGGCCCCGTGTAGCTTAATGCAGTATCACACCGGAGCACCGGGTCAAGCTGTAAAAGCAGAACTCCATCTCTTCTCCACTTTATAGTCCTACCGGGCATTCCGCACACACACACACACAGACACACACACACACGGACACACACACACACACACACACACGCACACTACAGCCGCACTGCAGACTATGGTCGAAACTGAAGTCCAACTTCTGCAGGCGAGTGCCTCAGGCCCAGCGGGGGGGGGGGGGGGGGGGGGGCAGGGGGGGGGGGGGGGGCAGGGGGGGGGCTAACGGGCTAACGGGGCCCGCGGACACGGGTGCTTTAGCGTTCGCTCTGCACTACTGTGAGACGTCACGGCATCACGGGACGGCGTGAGACACCAGCTCTGGCCCCCGGATTTCCGCCTAAGTGGATCTAAGTGGATCGAAATTGACGCACTGTAATGGCTGCAGGGGTGTTCCGACTCCCAAACTCGAAGGGCACCAGGTTCGAGCCCCAGATGTCCGCGCTCTTACCTGCAGAGGAGACTCACTGTAAATGGCTGCAGGGAGGATCCGACTTCTCGCGCGAAAGGCACCAGGTTCGACCCCCAAGTGTCCGCACTCTACCTGGACAGGTGACTCGCTCTAATGGCCGCAGGGATGTTCCGACTCCAAGTCAGAAGGCACCAGGTTCGACCCCCGGATGTCTGGACAGGAGAAGCACTGAAATGGCTGCAGGGATGTTCCGACACCAAGCTGAAAGTAACGATGAATACACGGTTAGAATGGGTGAATTGACGCAAGACTGAAAGCTAAGCTCTGTCCCTGATCCGTGCCGGGCAGCGCCAATGTCACAGGGCTCCCCGTGTGTGTGTCTGAGAGGTTGTCATTGTGAGCTCCTAGGTAGGGCATATCCTCCTTGTGACTGTATTTAGCATCCGCAGTGCCTAGCTGTTCGTCCTTTGACGGTCCCTCAGACCCACTGGAGCCACTCCCGTTGCTAGATAATGGGCTTTCTGTAAGGACGTTATCTGACCTTCTGCTAATATTAGTCTTCATTACTGTAATATCATCACTGCCATTGGAGCTCTCTCTCTCTCTCTTTCTCTCTCTCTCTCTCTCTCTCTCTCTCTCATACACAAACATTACATGCAGACACATAGAGTCACATACATTTTACATTCCCGTACACAAACACACACACACGTACATTCATATTACAATCAGAAACACAGGGGCTCATGCATACCAACACACACACACACACACACACACACACACACACACACACACACACACACACACACACACACACACACACACACACACACACACACACACACACACACACACACACACACACACACACACAATAATCTTCATAACCTTGTACTGCATGTAACGCACATCGGCAACTCTTTTCCATGACCTTGCTGAGCACGCTCGCACACTCGCACATGTTTTTTTGTTTACACTGCTATTTTTATTCCCTTTACACGTTGATAATTGAACCGGGGATTGATGAGGGACAGATGTGACGGCACCTGGTGAATCGCAATGGAAGGATCCTCCGGGGCAATCTGTGTGCAATCTGTCACCTTTACTTCAAAGGTGAGGGCAGCCTCACATGGCAAGGGATTGAAAATTGTGCATTAGACGTTTTGTCTCTTGTATTTGCGAGTTGTTGTTTTTTTTTAACGCTGAAACATGAATAATGGAAAGCAAATAGTTCATGCATGGGGTGAATAGTCAATAGGTGTGTTTGTGTGTGGCCTTGTGTCTGTCTGTCTGTCTGTCTGTCTGTCTGTCTGTCTGTCTGTCTGTCTGTCTGTCTGTCTGTGTGCATGTCTCTATGAGTGCATGCAGTGTGGGGGAGACGCCAAGGGGAGAGGGTATGTGTATTGTGTATGATTGACATGCATGTACAGCATGTATTATTTAGTATGCATTTGTGAATGTGTAGGTTATGTATTTGTGAATGTGCGTATCTGTTTTGTACACAATCCCAGGCTTTCAGGCTAACAGTATGGTGCACACACTTCACACGCTGCTCTGACTGGGTGACTGCCTGACTGGCTCAGCGGGCGAGTGGATAACGAACAAAGGACAGAGCAGACAAACTTCTCCAAATTACACTTTCAGCTCTTTCTTGGCCACCCTCTCCCTGAAGCCTACGGGGCCACGGGAGCTGGGTGTGAACAAGCACACCCACTCTTCCTCCCTCACTTTTTTCTCTCAACTTATCTTTCTGTCTCTCTTTTCTTTCTTTCTTTCCATCTCTTTTCTCTCTTTCTTTCCATCTCCTCTCTCCCCCTCTCTCTCTCTCTCTCTCTCTCTCTCTCTCTCTCTCTCTCTCTCTCTCTCTCTCTCTCTCTCTCTCTCTCTCTCTCTCTCTCTCTCTCTCTCTCTCTCTCTCTCTCTCTCTCTCTCTCTCTCTCTCTATTCAATAGAGCCTCATTGGCAGGGAGAATTAGCGTTCACGTTGCCAAAAAAGTTGAAAAATAAAGCAGAGGGAAAATAACAAGTACAACAAAACGTAAAAGCCTAGTGAAATATTGATTATTCAACTAAGTACAAGTCAATTAAAAACTAACTAAATTCAAAAGAGCTTTATTTTAGTTTAGCTGTCAGTGCTATACAAAGTAGTGGAAATAGGAACACGGTGAAATATAATTGACCAGTATAAGAAAAGTGGAAAAATAATGGCCAGGAGTGAGGAGAGAAGAACCCTATTCCCAGGAAATGGGAGACAGAAGGACAGACTTGGACTAGCCTTTACCCATCTCGGTCCATCCCTCTGGAAGATGGAACCATATCCCGATAATGTGAACTGATATTTAGGATATTATTTGCACTATTTCCGTTTCCACATCCTTCTCCTCCCTGCGTCTCCCTTTATCCTTGTAAAATTAGGTTTCCTCTAAAATAAACCTACTGAAATATTATACAACAATGTCGCTTACAATGTACTTATCAGTAGCAATGTGTTTCCAGACATGGACACATACACGCATGCACGCACACACACGCACGCACACACACACACACGCACGCACACACACACGCACGCACACACACACGCACAAATCTCTCTTTAGTGACAGTGTTTAACAAAGAGAGACAGGATTCCATCTACTCAGCTCAAACCATTTTTCAATTAAACTTAAAACCTGAGCCCCTGCGTTGGTGTGCACGGGCCTGTTTTTTTGTGCGGCCTGTTTCGTGTGTGCGGCCTGTTTCGTGTGTGCGGTCTGTTTTATGTGCACTGCCTGCTTGTGAATGTGCGACCGAGCACCAGACAGGGATTTTTCTAAAATGCAATTTTCTGCGTGTCAGAAATCCCTCGTCCAATCTTTGAACAAATGGGAAAAAAGTTCCTTTATCCCCTGGTTTTGAGGCACACATATATGCGGCGCGTACTCTTGGTTGAGAAATATCATTTTTTATTTTCATTCTTTTTGAGTTTTATTCGACTTTTATTCCAAGGCGCTTCCTCCTATCAGAGGGTTTTCTTAAACAAGATGTCTTTCAACTTCATCCAGAGGTTTGAATGTGTGACGCGCGCGTGCGACCGTGAACACCGCGCCCCGCCTTCAATACCCTGAAATGGATTTAACGGAATCTCCTGCAGGCACTGGATCAGCCACGATAGCACACTGCTAGATTAGGCTCAGGTTGTCTGCCGCCTGTTAAGTCAGTTAGCCCCCCATCACCTTGACTCCTACTTAAGCCCTAAGCAGAGCAACTTAACAAGAGGGGGGGGGGGGGGGGGGGATGTTTAAATATGTGACGAATCAGAGATGCTTTGATCGGTGAGCCAAAAAACAAAAACACTTTTTGATCTCCATCCTCCATTTTGGATCTGCATGCAAGCAAAAGTTCACTAGAATGGATCCAGCTTTGCTCCAAGCCAAGGCTGGTGTCTGGCAAACCTCATCTCAGCTGCCTTCCAATGTCAAAACCCTGCTAGGCCTTCCTACTCAACAGTGCCATCCATCCACTCTTATGTCCCCCTTCGCACGACGTTCCCGCTGGGAATGGGGCCTGCCGTTCCCAGCTCCCCTGCGCGTGAACGAGAAGGGCCCGGCCTTAGATTGCCCATGCATTGTCTTTGAGTATTGTCTACTATCCCAGGGTCCATGAGGGACCTGTCATTGGTCCCGTTGCCTGGAGACAGCAGAGCCAGTCCCGTGACACTCATGGGTCCGTGGACAGCACACAGAAATGAACAGCCCCATGGGGTGAAGAATCCCGTTGGGGGGGGGGGGGGGGGGGGGGGCTTCCACCTGAGGCCTTC
>NC_044068.1:5493744-5521244 GCF_902167405.1 Gadus morhua
CCACTCAGCAGCAGTCCAGTCCTTTTGTCTTGAGCCCAGGCGAGACGCTTTGACGTTGTCTCTTATCAAGAGTGGCTTTACACGAGGAATGCGACAGCTGAAGCCCATATCTTGCATACGGCGGTGTGTGGTGCTCTTGAAGCACTGACTCCAGCTACAGTCCACTCTTTGTGGATCTCCCCCACATTTTTGAATCGGTTTTGTTTGACAATCCTCCAGGGCGCGTTTATCCCTCTTGCTTGTACACTCTTTTCTACCAAATCTCTTTCTTCACTTCGCCTCTCTATTAATGTGCTTGGACACAGAAGCTCTGGGAACATCCAACCTCTTTGTGCAATGACCCTTTTGTGTCTTGCCCTCCTTCTTTAAAGTATCAATGGTCATCTTTTGGACAGTTGTCAAGTCAGCAGTCTTCCCCATGATTGTGTGTCATACAGAATCAAACGAGAGACCATTTAAGGCTTTCCAGGTGTTTTGAGATATATATATATATATATATATATATTTATATATATATATATTATTATTATATTATTATTCACTTATTTGTATAGCCATGAATTTAAAGTCTTGTTTTGTGTGCAACCCAAAATAAAACTCATCATGTCAACCAATTCAAACATTTTATAGCTTATCCCCGGTACAAAATGTTATAATTTATGAGTTACCATCCTTACTGCTTAGTGATTATTTAATACGATTTGATTCAATTATCTGTTTGTTGACCTTGGTTGTGGTTTCTTTCAGAGATGGCCCAGCCCATTCAGCAGCTTACCGCGGACATAGAGAGTTCGCCACACAGAGAGCAGATTCCGTTCACCTTAGTGGCTCGTAAAGAGGTTGGCTGTGTGGTTGATATCTACCAAAGCGTAAAATGCATACACTTGAGAAGACCGGTTTCCCCTGTTATTCTGAGATTATTATTAGAATTAGAATTCAGAGAAAAGCTTTAATTGATTGAAAGATCCGCTCTGTCTTTCGGGCAGTTTAGTTTTTTAATTAAGAAAAAAAAGCTATTTCTCAGAATTCAGAGATTTTAATATTATCAATTCAGAAAATCACGGAAACATTTGAGACTATAATGCTATTCACTATTAAGTCAAAGACTTTTATCCAAAGCGACTTATAGTGAATACAGCAACAGGTCAAATCCAAATCCAAATGTCCCCCTAAATCTTCCTGTATCTTTCTTATTGTGACTAACCCCCTGAACCCACTCCTTAAAGTGTGTGTATCATTTTAACTAGCTTGTATCTTAAAAGAACCCAGCTAAGAACTAGGTCGGAAACAGACAACACTGGGTTTGACTATAACAACTCCAACAACACATAAGGGCCCTTTTAAACGTTTACCTGTCGATTATAGTGAGGGTTAGTGAGTGTTAGTGAGTGTCTTAAATCACCGTGGACTTCTCTCTGAACGGATTGCGTTCCTCTTGTACCCCAAGCAGGGTGATGGCGTGGCGTGCGAGAAGCGCGTGATGGACACGGCGTGCTGGGCGTGCATCACGGTGACTGAGGACACCTACGAGAAGAGCATCTGCGCGGGTTTCATGAGCATCATGAGGTACATCTGCCAGCAGAACACCTCGGGTAAGTGGGTTAAATCATCGTTGTCGTCGCCGTCGACGACGTAATCATCATCGCTATAGCAACGGTAGTCAGCCACCAACGCCAAGCCCAGCCACAGTCTATTTTTTACAGTCATAAGACGAGATATGAAAGAGCTGGGAAGATGGTGGTTGTTGTTGTTGTTGTCATCCTCTGATGTGAATTGCTTTGGTTTGGTTAATGTTTGAAGATTGTACTTCTGCTATTTTGATTAACTCTGCAACCGACTGGTTATAAAGTCACCAGGAATTTGGATGTGTGGAGGTAAACAAACCAAGCAAACAGTTTTCTCTCAGCAGATGTTGAGCCCAGACTCTATTATAACATAAAGAGGGGGAAACATCGATCATGTTTCAAGTTTCATCCAACGGTAATCATATTCCCCAGGAGAAAAACACATTTCCGTCTGTTTTCCTCTTCAATTACAGGGAGGTACTTGGGCATGACGGTTCCAATAGTTACCGTGGTGCGAACGGATGATGCCCTTAGCCGCCTGTCCAGGGAGGTCCGGCTGGCCTACTGCCTCCCTTCCTGCCTCCAGGACCAACCCCCTCTGCCTACCGACCCAGATATCACCCTGGAGACCTGGCCCGCCACGGTGCTCCACAGCAGGTCTGCCTCCACTTCCTCTGGACTGTGAATCCGGTCATCAGAGAGGCTTGATGGCAGATTGGTCGTTTCTAGCCTATAGTGTTATCCATAATCATACCTTTCATTAATTTCACTCATAGTGGCAGGGTGAACCAAACTAAGGAATAACATTTGTACATTTGCCAGAAGACAGAGACCCAACAATATATCGCTTGTAGGTAAAGACTTTCATAGAACCAGGGGCCAATCATTAACAATTGTTAGGTAAGACCATTCCCTGTGTACAACAAAGATAGCTAGGATAAGATGCTACACGATGCTACTATTTTAATCTTTAATTTTTATTTTATAATACTATTTTTAAGTGCAAGGAGGTATATCATAAAATGGGTGCATACATTAAGTGAAAGGACGCCCGACATACAACGAGTGAGTACATTAGGTGCCAGGACGTACAAAATACAATAAGTGCGTACATTAGGAGCCAGGACGTACAACATACAATAAGTACGTACATTAGGAACCAGGACGTACAACATGCAATAAATGCTTAAGAGAGGGTGTGGGGTAAGGGGGGGAGGCTATGCTGAGTCTAGGTGAACACTGACCTGTTCTCTATGGTGTATAGTGTTATCCATAATCATACATTTCATTCTTCTCATTCATAGTTGCTGATGTTGAACACTGCTGAGGTATAACCAATGAAAACATTTCGTTTTTCTGAATGTTGGTGATTGATACACCGATTTTTGTACCAAACCTTCAGCATGAATGGTTGGAATACATAACAGTGTTGGGAGAATCAAACAATCACTGTTGAATCACAGACTGCCAGTAGGAAGAACGAGTGGATAATAGTCATAAGGGCATTCAAACCTTCATTTAAAACTGAAATTCTGGCAAAATATAAGGCCTCAAAAGCCTCATTCTCTTAGGAAACCGTTAACCGAATATTAAAATGTTTTCAGACAAAGAAAACCTTTTAGAGAAAGCCGAAGGCCCTCCACGCACCAGGGCTCCGACGTAGAGCACAAACAGAAGCTGAACTTTCCTGCGTCCTTGTATTTGCCCCGGAGGCATATTAAATCACGCGCGGACGTACTCCTTTAGTCCGTTTAAATGGATCCCCAAAGGGAAATCACCATCAAAAACACGGGAGGTAGAGGCGGAATAAACACACGTAAACCCAAGGCAGCGCTCCCATTGTTTAACACGGGTGTGGTTTGAACGTGGGCCCTCTGTGTGCATGCTCTATGCTCGAGGCTCGAGCTTTGTGGTGTGGAGGCTTTAAAGGCTCAGTTATGGTTCCACGTCGCCGCAATGCAGTGACCACGCAGTCGCTTCGACGCAGTCTTGAACCTGTTTTAGTGAGCGGACCAATCACAGCCCTTGCTGACTGCGTGCAAGGTTACAATATTTGGGAAGCACACGTCAGGCCCTTGCAGTGGACGCAAGGACGTAATGGGTCTGTAAATGACGTGGAACCATAACTAGTCTCACTGAGATCCTGATTGAAGCGACCCCTTTGTTGTTGTTGTTCCCAGGGCTTTCACAGGTCCCACCAATGAAGAGACCGTCCTACACGAAATCAGAGCATTGGCCGAGATCCTGGCCTCTCCGAACCTGCTCAGCAACACATTCGTCATCGCCGGATACACCAGCTTGGCCGCCACACACCGACACAACGAGGTCTGGCTCCTGGAGCGCCAGTGACGTTCAATAGGAACGCCGTGGGTTAATGGTGGTTTTAGTCGGTTCCTCCTTTGTTTGTTGTTCCCCTGGTGTCCATTTGTTCATGCTACTCCCTTGGTGAATGGTGGACGAGGACTCAATTCCTCTCAAACACCTGCTTTGAAAGTGTTAGTTATCAAGTTAATTAAGGTTAAATTAAGTGTGTCATTGGGTTTGTCAATAACGCTGCTTTGTATAGATGCATGTATGTTCAATGTTCCCGATTGTGATGTCTGTCATGTTGTAATACTGCACTGTTCTTGTGTTACATAGCTTGGATTTATAGGTGCTGCATGTAAGATTCGAGAGTTATAAAGAGAGAGAGTGAAAAAGAGCATATGAGAGCATGATTGATCAAAATAAGCAACCAATAAACATCTTCTCCCCCTCTGCTCCCTCCCATACTACGTTTTGCTGCATTTGAGCATTTCCGTGCACCTGTGATTGACAGGGTTGATTGATTTCCCGACCATGAATGAAAAATTAAAAATGTGCTATCTCCTATTCTGAGAAGAAACTAATTTAGAAATATTTTTTTCCATATAGGTTACTTTTCGTTTTTGTGTTCGGCAAGTCAAAATGTTAAGGATGTTTAAGTGCTCCATATGTATGTTTATATTCAGGCAGTGATGAATATCATTTATGTATAGCTTACCCTGTTTTTACATCAGATCTTCTTGTTAAAGTAATGCCTTTGGTCTATCACTCTCTTCTCTCAGTTATCTTTGAGTAATCTATTTTTTTCTGAAATGCGTTCCCTTGTTCGTTTTGGGGTGCTTTTAATATATTAGGAGTAGTGTTTTTTTTTAAGCACAATTAAAGCCTAAATGTTCAAATGTGAAGTAATGTGTGGATTTGACAAAATGCATAAAACGTCATAATAAAGTATGCATGCCGAAAGGTATGGTAAACAACCACTTTGAGAACTTTTATCTCTCCCACACGCTTATTCATCATCTGAAAATTAATTATAATATATCCTATAAGTAGGTACAGAATTAGACCTCCGTTAGTGGGAGACGCAAGAATATGAATGAGTTTTCGAGATTTGGTAGCCTAAATACATTTTTATCTACGAGGTCTCAGCAGAAATATGACCACATTTTGTTTCGCCTCATTGGGGACACATTATTAATTGTTGTTATTATTGTTATTATGATCATTATTACGGTAATAATTATTTTTGACGAATAATTTCTGCCTCATAAGTTCAGGGTTCATTCGCTTCTCTTCCAAAATGGCGGAAGAACCAGCACGAGAATGGAGCGATGATCAGCTCAAAAGTGATGATCTCCCGAAAAAAGACCTTATTAAGTTTATCCAAGATAATGCGGCTAACTCGGTACGTTGAATCATTTTGGGGGTGTCTAATTGATACGTGTATGAAATTGCGAAGTTAGCATTCAAGCTTGCGTTGCGTCGCACAGGCTGGTATCTGGCGATGCTAACCGTGTGCACTGCCAGCTAGCGGCGAGGCTAGCCATGCCTCCGCAGAGCTAGGCTAATGTGCGTTGAATGCACCACGCACCATGCATGTAGTGGCGTGCATCCCACTGTATTGCAGCAGATGTTATCCACAAAATGGAACGGAATTTCCTATTGTATGTTTTGAATAAAATGCAAATGAATAAAATGGGACTTGGGTCCCACCTTTTTAATTTTTTTATTTTCTGGAGATTCTGTGCGATGACTCTGTGAAACACTAATGATTTATGCATGGTTGTATCCTCTTTCAGTTTCTTGCCGAGCACAAGCTTCAGGGAAACATAAAGAGTGTTGCGAAAACGGCAAAGAAAGAGCAATTGATGATTGCCTACAATCAGCTGTTTGAGACCAAAGTAAGTGATATTTAGCAGTGAACTAATTTTAAGTATATATTTAGAAAAACTGAGATCACATGCATGTTTTTTCCAATAGGAAATGTGAAATGTTGGATAATAACTTGTTATTTTTCCATTTACAGAAATTTAAAGGAACTGAACCCATTGAAGAAGTCATTGAGCAGGTTAAAACTGTAAAAATTGAGGATGACCCGAGTAAAGACGCAAAGACAGAACTTGTGGATGAGGTACTGTTCAGACATCTATATTTTAACCATGGTGTCTGATAAATTGAAGCCAAATTCTGTATTCAATCTATATTTTAACACATTCCCTTCTAATATCATACATCAGTCTCATCTTTTGTGATATCCATTAACTATGCATGGAGAATCCCATAGGTAATTTACTTTTGTAATTCAAAACATTCCACATTTTTAAAGCTGAGATCCTCATTGCTTTGCTTTTCGAAGGGTCCACCCAAGTACTTCAAGTCGGTGCTGAAGAAAGGCGACAAAACAAACTTCCCCAAGAAGGGTGAAAACGTGAGCTGCTGGTATACGGGGTCCCTGGTGGACGGCACCGTCTTCGACACAAACATCCCCACAAGTAGGCCTCATTCATATCCATCTCCCAACTATTTCAGGTTATGATGAGCCTGGCCAGTTATCTCATTGTGTCCATCTCCTCTAAACCCCACAGCGGCCAGAAAGAAGAAGCAGTCCAAGCCTTTGAGCTTCAAAATTGGCATGGGCCGAGTCATCCGAGGGGTGAGCGATCCTAATGGCAATTATATGCAAGCAATGCTTCAACGGGTATCGCTATGAACGGATATATCCGGAAACATCAGTGCCCTGAACTGCCTCTTCATAACATTATGGTTGATGATCTGATTGACTATTTATTTCTTCTCCTAGTGGGATGAGGCCATCTTGACCATGAGCAAAGGCGAGACCGCCAAGTTGGAAATCGAGCCAGAGTGGGCCTATGGGAGGAAAGGTCTTCCAGAGAACAAGTATCCTTTTTCATTTGGACAAGCTGTTGAGATTCGTCTTGGGAGTGTGAATACTTTACACTTCATCAATAATAATTTCACAATAAGACATGTATGCCATGATGGGGTGATGTTTCTTTAGAAGAATATATGAAGTAGGGAGTGATGTTTTCATGGCTACCGAAGTCCAATCTTTGCTAGAATAATGGCATAATATGTGGCCACGGATGCATGCAATACTTCTCATTTACATTGTGGTAGTTTACTTATTTACATTTTGAGTACACCCCAAATTGCATATTTTAAGCGATGGGCCTAAAGTTGAGTTGGTCCTTTTTTGTTTGACTTAAAGATCTATGTATTTATATCAAAATCCTATGTCCTTTCCTTAACCTAACCTTCTTCAGAATCCCTCCCAATGCCAAACTGATCTTTGAAGTCGAACTGGTAGCTGTGGACTAGCGGACAAAGGCTCGCATGCACATCCCAAACTAAGAAAAGTGTCACAAGATGACCATGCTTGAAAGATAACATTTTAATTCACATATTGATTACGATTGGCCTGGTTTTGTTTACACCCGTTAATGGTTTGTTTGTCTTGTCAAATTGTTCATGTATTATTTACCTTTCCAGCATGGCCAAACAAGTGATGACTTGTCAATACTGTACATAACAGGAGTCCTGACGTTTTTCTGTATTTGTTTTGCATGTTCAACGTAAGGTATGATTAAAGAATTTTGAAACCGACATTTGCGATTTTATTCCATGTTTTCCAAACTTGGGGGTGGAGTCATATGGGGTTGTAGGCTAGATGGATATGCTCTAGCTATAAAGATTCATTTAATAAGACCTGGAGATTTTAATCATGGTTGTTGATATAATTAAAATGTCAGTGTCCTATATTCAAACATTGAATAAGGATTATTAGCCATGACTCAACTAAGTGAGCAAGTCATCACAGGTCAGTATTGTAAGAAGCTGTTTTGGGTTTGACTAATGCAGATGACACCAGGTTTGGTGTCAGAAAATTGGGTCAACTCAAATCTGCAGACAACTAAACAGCCCAATTCAAAATGGCCACTACCTTTGTTCAAATCATCCGTCAGTAAAATGACTGAAAGGATTGTAAAGTGGCTAGGGTAATGAGGCAAAAAAGGATTGGCATCCTTGGGCAAGATGTGAAACTCCTACCTGCAGAGTAATTAAACTGCATCAAAATGAACCCTGCCAGACGCTGTGCATAGGTGTCCAATGCCAATTATAAACAGGTGCAGCTTAAATCCCTATACACAGGGCTCTGAGCTATGGCATATTCAATTGGTTATATTTAAAAATGTCCCAACAGAATAGTGCACGGCTTGAATACCATTAAGTAATGCAAATATAATTTGGTCATAGATCTCTCCGCCATGTCATGCCTTGTTTCTAGACAAGCACATTAAGATAAATGATACTTAGCAACTACAAGTGATTTGTTCACCAAGTCAAATCTTTATTCTGTGCAGAGGAAAACATTTCATTTGGTAAACAAAGATGTGATGTGAATGCAAGTCATCTCCGCCCAGGCGCTATAAAGAGCACTTAGGAGTTGGCATTGGGTCCCTTCTTCTTTCCGAAGGTGGGCACCACGTTGACGAAGCGCCGGTTGTACTGGATGCGACGCTTAGCCCGGCCGGTCTTCTTCTTCTTCTTCTCCTGCTTGTCAACCTGGAAGGATCATGGGGAAAAAGCAGAGTTGCATCGACACGGTCAATGATTTTAGTGAAAGAAACCCACACCTGTAATACAAGCATTGAGGGAGTCCTGTGTGATCATTTAAAAGCAGTTTAGATAAATAAATAAAAATTAAAAAAAATCGGAAAAAGTATCGAATCATGTACCTTGGGGGTCTGTCCCCTCACTTTACCAGCACGGGCCAGAGAACCGTGGACCTTGCCTGGAAAACAATAAATGAAGTGAAAGTTACAATTAATTGTGGCGAGTATCAACGTCTGGAAGAAATATTTTCTTCAGACTTTGGTCATGATTTAGCCATGACAACAGGTAAAAATCCTGTTGGGCTAATAATTAGCTACCCATTACAATTTCGCAAATAATTCAAACCTTCATGAAACAATCATGAGCCAGCAGGGATTCATACATACCTCCAAGAAGCCTTCCAGCCACCTCCAGGGTACAGTGCTCAGAGATTCCACAAGATGCCAGAGAGAGGTCATCCTCCAGTGGGCAACCGGCGAGCAGCAGCACCTGGTCTTCAACCAGGAGACCCTCAAGAGCCTGGACGTGGGCCTGAAATACACAGCAAATAGTTTCGGATTAGATGGCGTCTCGAGAATGATGGCAAAAATAGAGACATGACGGAATATTGGGTAGGAATGTACCTTGATAGCTCCAACGGTCTCCTGACCGGTCACCTCAAGGGTGTGGGTGTTCTGGGCACGCAAGAAGAGCTGCATCTTGATGCTGGGACAAAAAACAAAGTGTTGATTGCAAATATAGTCAGTCAATTACTTTCATCATGCCTCAACACATAGATCGCATTAACCTGGAGTAGGGGATAATCACTTTAACTAAATAATACAGGGAAATCGTTTAACCAGCATGACGGTGGATCATATTATACCAAAAAAAGTGGCCACTACAATAAGGTGCATCAGGAAAATATGCGTGGAACAATCTCGAGGTAATAAGCTAATGCTATGCTACATCCTTAGCCACATGGGGCACGCGTTCTGGAGAATCGAATAAAAATAAGACTTCTTGCACAAATATTTACAACTCTATGTTATATTCGTGATCTGCGATATAAATTATATAATATAATGACGCCTCTTTGCTTTCAACCCTTGATAATACGCACTTTAAACAGAATTTCGGCAGGCCTTACCTCGTTTGATGCTAGTCGATCAACGCTAGGCAAAAAAGGGCTTCCGATCGGTCCGAGCTGCGCATGTGCAGATTTACGTAAACTGGGAGAGCCGACGTAACCTTTTGACTACTTCCGTTTCAAGTATGGCAAAACAAATAAAAACAAACTATATTCTCTGCGGTCCTAACTCGAAGTCTTTAAAGTCCTGATTATACTACGCTTCGTTATTCAATTGGAGTTCACTACTCAACTCGTCCTGAACCTGTCGGTGTCCTGGAATGGATTGATTTGAACTGTTGTGCCCTGTGCTTTATACTCAATAAATGTTCAAAGTGCAGTTAACAGCCAGTCGCATCTGATAATTTGCTGTACTGTTGTTCGTACTTTGAACTGTATTTTATATTCTTAATTTGAATCGACACAATTAATCTCAAGTATTGGGAGGGAATCATTAAGAATTCCATGCATACAAGTCAGCTCTGTTGTCCCTCAAAATCAATCCCCTGTTCATATTCATGAGGGGCATCTCTCAACATGTTATAATCCATGTTGACTTAAAAAGGTAGCTTTTACTTATCATAGTAATAGATCAATTGATAACTGATTATTGTACTTTTCCTGATATAACAAATGAAGCCACATCATATAATATCAATCTTTATTATGAAATTAAGCAAAAACAAAAAAAATAATTCCCTTTCTCTGTGAAAAGAGGACCATGACATGTTAAAAATCGGGGTGGAAAGAAGAGACAAGGGGCCACCGAAGTACACACAACAATGCCTTCTTTTGAAACCAAAATGGTCAACAATCAGATTTTTGTGAAAAGACCGAAACCGAATCATCCGCTCTAAAAATTAAAAACTCCAGAGGTAACAAAATTGCCTTCAAATGAACATGCAGAAAAGAACTTAAGGCCTGGAACACCAGTGGTTGGTAAGATGAAAAATCAGGCGATCAACATTCCGCCAACAAAGGACATTGATAGATTATTGATATCAGAATAGACATGACCGAAGGGGATTATTGTCTTTTCTCTATCTTTATTATTGCGTCCATCATGTTGGAGGAGGAGGATAGTACTGGTTATACTGGGCGTACTGGTTGTACTGCCCCCAGTTGCTTTGTCCCCAGTTGCTATATTGTTGCTGCAAAAGAGGAGAGAAAAAAAAATAGATAAGCAAAAATAAGTACACGACACCAAACGTTTTACATCGACAACCATTGAGGCAATTTAGCTGCTACTAGCTACTAACACAGTACAGGTCATTAATTTGAACGTAAGAGAGGCTCAAGCATGACTAATGGTAATCTGCAGACATGAGGGGGTTGAACCCCGACCCCGCCAAGAATGAACGGCTGTACAGTGACTAGGGGGCGAGCCGTACCTGGTACCAGCTGTTGTAGTTGTAAGCCGGGTTGGCTGTCAGGTCCTGCCCGGCGGTTCCAGTGGTGGAGTTCTCTTCCGCGCGCTGCCTCTTAGCGTCTGGTTCCCCGGAGCTGCACACAAGGGGTTTCAGGTCAGTCCAATGAAACGGAGCAAAATGACAACTACCCTTCTTTAACATAATACAGCACACGGCACAAAACTGTGTGCACTTATATTAAAAATATATATATTTGGTCCAATATGCCGTTTAAGTTTCTACTACTATTCCTTAATTGTTCAGATTCACTTTTGAGTTGCTATTTTAGAGTGACCAAGTGTTAAGTGTAGAATTGAATATGTCCGTCGTTTAAAATAACAGATTGTTGAAAGGATTCCTATGTGCTCAACATAAACTAAAAACACAATTCTTCGGAACTGTGAGCATACTTCAGACCTGCAAACTCCTCAGAGGAAAAAAGGTGACAGTGTCACAGGGGGATTTTTTTTTTTTGTAATATACAAATGACACTACTCTAAGCGTGACTTAACAAAACTCTTTATCAAAAATCAATGTCAAAACATCCTTAAGGCTTATAAAAAATATTTTATTTACAACTGTCACCATTTTTTTTTTGTCTCTTATTTTTGGAGAGACAAAAAATAATTATTATTCTGTGAAGTTGATGAATTGTCACTTTTAGGTTTTCTACCCAGTTACCAAAAAAATAAACATTTGGAATACTATGCGCTGTGGCAAGCACATGGTTTGCATGCGTTACTTCGAAGGCAAAAAATATCTAAAATACAAGAAAACACAAAAACCTACATTCAACCAGTGGGGTATGGCCCCTGACTCTCTGAGGAGGTAGGTACCTCCAGGTACCACCTCCATGCCAGGGCGCCCTGAATTTATGTTTATTAACAGCTCCTCCACCGGGGTCAAGACAATTTGAGGGCCAGATCCAGTCTGCCGACTGTCGGCCTATTCACGATTTGCTTAAAAAAAATGGGTAATTTAAATTTATACCAATACGATGGTGGCAAAAGCTTACCAGTTTTTATGTTTTTTATACTTCATTTCTATAGGCCTACTTGATTCGCTGACCGCTTGGAAGCCATCGGAGTACATATTTTTTTTAGAAGAAAGGGGTTATGTGGTAGGATCTTTAAGAATGCTTAACTGGGATATTTATATATTCATGGCTCAAATATTAAGGATCATGCTTTTGAGGTGTAACTAACGCATTTACGCGGTCAGCGATCCGCTGCCAGGCGATCCGACTGTCGGCCTATTCACAATTTGCTTAAAAAAATGGGTAATTTAAATTTATACCAATACGATGGTGGCAAAAGCTTACCAGTTTTTATGTTTTTTATACTTCATTTCTATAGGCCTACTTGATCCGCTGACCGCTTGGAAGCCATCGGAGTACATATTTTTTTTAGAAGAAAGGGGTTATGAGGTAAGATCTTTAAGATTGCTTAACTGGGATATTTATATATTCATGGCTCAAATATTAAGGATCATGCTTTTGAGGTGTAACTAACGCATTTACGCGGTCAGCGATCCGCTGCCAGGCTTTGGTTCTCCGGGTTGCAGAGGCTTTAGCGTTCCCTTTTCTTGTGATAATGTCCTTCTCCTCGTCATAGCTCTCCAGGAGAACCTGAAGTTCCATTTCATTGAAATAAGCGGCCCGTTTCGCCATTTCGAACAGGGTTTCCATGATCCATACATCACGTCTTTTTAGGTTTGGCGGTGACGCGCACAACCCTGTGTTAACCAACCGAGTTGATTGAACTAATGCATAACCGCTGCTGTGGAACCGAAAACTCTGGGTTAGTCGGCACAGGGTAAATCAACCTAGAGTTCGGCGTTAACTCAGTGTTTGGTAAACCTCCGTTCGTGGAACACCCCTCTGGACGAGGGTTTCGCAAGCTCTCTTGCGTTGTTTGGCGCGCATGAGCGGTAGGCGACCGTCTCATCCAATGGCGAGCTCAGTTGGTGCTGTGTGCTTCAAGATTCCGATTGGCCCAGAGAAATGTCAATTATAAGAAAGATTCTGAAGCAAGTGCTGAGATTCCGATTGGCCCAGAGAAATGTCAATTATAAGAACGATCCAATAATTTTTCGCAATTCTGGACCCCCCCCCCCCCTCCCCCCAAAAACAAAACTCTCCGGTTCTACACGATTCACGTGAATGACCAAATTGACCAAGAAAACGGCGATTGTCGCCGAAAAGCGACAAGTTTGCAGCTCTGATACTTGTTACGCTTTCGATTCCAAAAATCAGGCGCCTAGCTAGACAATGCGATTAACCATTGTGTGTGGTAAGGGTGGTGAAAAACAAAAAACAAATGGGAGGGAATTACCCATTCTCTGCTTTCCTCTTGGAGGATTCAGTTTCCTTTTTAAGCTTCTGCTGCTCGTCGTATGCCGCCACAAGTCTGTGAAATGTAAAAAAACATGTTAAAACAAAGGGCTTACACAGCATCAAGACCTCAGAAGTAACATGTAGAAACCACGGTGTAGGAGACGGCATGGCCGAGGGGAACTCACACATTGATGTCGCTGCCAAAGTCCTCCAGGAACTCGACTTTCCGTTGGGAGAAGAGCAGCCGGCACTCGAGGGGCAGTGAGCTGTTCAGGGCTTTGTCGAAGCAGGCCAGGATTTCACCCTCGTTCTCCTGCACGTCCCCGCTGTACTCCAGCTCCAGCAGATTGAGATACAGCCTGGGACTCGTCTGGAAAGCCACCGGAAAACACAGAGGGTCATTTATATATTAGATGAAAACACTGCATAATTTATGCAACACTTTAGGAAAAAAATCTTGCATAATCTTAAAGTGCAGTTCCCTCAAAGCCATTCCTTTTTGCTGTACTTTATACATTTTGTAATGTATAAATGTCTAATGTATTTGTTGATTTTAACTTTATTTGATACATACAACCTTTCTTTTAGATTAAAATTTTGTTGTTCTGACCGTGTTCTCGCACCGTCTGGATGACATGTACATTTTGTTGTGCCACGTGCCATGACAAGGGGTTGAGATCGATAACGAGTTAGATAACCGACCCGGTGGCATAACGCTCCTGGCCTCGTGCCGGCTCTCACCTCGTCCTTCTCGATGGCTTCCAGCAGCACCTTCCTCGCCTTGCTCAGGCTCTTCTGCACCTTCATCAGCTGCCGCGCCAGCTTCACGGCGTAGAACGACGTCTCGCTGGCGTCCTTGGCCGACGCCATGGCCTCCCGCAGCAGCGTCTCCGCCTCCTCCAGGTTGCCGTGGCGACGCTCCAGGCTGACCCGCCGCAGGCGCACCATGGCCAGGGACGGCAGCGCCTCCTCCAGGGCCTTCAGGATGCCGCGGGCCTCCTCCACGTTCCCTGGAAGGAGAGGGGAAACACAAACTCGGTTTTTAATTCTTTTTCTGTGGTGCGGACACCTGGGAATATGGACTGTGCCCGTGGGGATGACCTACTACTTCAGTTCCGGGAAGGGGAATTTTTCATGTGGTTTCAGGATTAAACCCCTCACCTTTCGTTCCGATCCTATAGCTAGATTAGCAGACAACTTGTCTATTTTCTTAACACTTAAAAACTAAACTCCTATTATCATCTCCACCTCATTACTGTGAAGTGGAGATCCAGTGCTCCAGTACTGTGATGGCCACCTAGTTGACCTCTGGTTAAAGCATGTGTCGTGTTGCCTTTGTTGTCCAACCCTGGAGCCGGGTCTTTACAGTACTACCAACCAAGCCCAGCTCTAGTTGCGATTAGAGGCAAGAGAATACAGCAGATTGTGGCTCACCCTGTTGTTCCTCATAAGCCGCAGCTAGAAGGTGGATGGACGGCTTCTTGGGCAGGTGGATGGTGCACGCCTTCTTGTAGACGTGTCGCACGCCCTCAATGCTCACGCCCTCTAGATATTTTGCATACTTAAAGAGCGAAACACAGGACAGGAAGTGGCAGCGGGCACAGAGGGAGAGTGCGGGGAAGGGCAGAGAACAGAGAGCGGGAGGGGGGGGAGTAAAAATAAAAAGAAGAGGCAGAAGAGAGACCAGCCATTTTAACACTGTAACTTCGAGGGTTGACCGAAGTGAATTTCTTCATTGTCAAGAACGTTGTTTAAAATTTTCTGTGTAAACCCATCAGCACCTTCATGGAACCAATTAGATAAGTTTCTGTAAGGTAGTGGGAGACGGAGAAGATGCAACGTAGTAGTTGGCAAATGCTGCAGTCAAATCTTGTGTGGCAAGCTGGCCATCCCCTAATACAACAGATACAGTCACATATCAACGTTACACGCAGAGAGTGCAGGACGATTTACTGTGTCCATGTGATTATCATCGTTGATGGGAAGGGGGGAGGGGGGAAGTGCAGGGTGGGGTAAGTGGGGAGTGAGAGGGAGGACAACGATGGGAGTACCTTGGTCCAGAACTCCTCGTAGAGGGCACACGCGATAAGGCACCGTTCAAAGAGCACCACCACTCGCTCGGGGGTCCCGTTCTCCATCTCAAAGTCCAGGTACTCCTTCCAGTTGTTCAGCTGGGCCTTCTCCAGGGATTTCACGTGGAAGTACGGCCTCTTAATCTGAAACGGCAACACGTTTAATACAAACCTCCTGTAATTGCTCTGTTTGACCAGGAATGACCAGCTGTTATTTTAGGCACACACTGGTTGGATGACACTAAAGTCAAAAGGGAGCCTTTCACAACGTACCCCTTCTTCAAAGGCCCATCGCTTGCTGACTTCGTGTTCGTTGTGGTTGAAGTACTCCTGTCGGGTTTCGGTGACTTTGTGACGCATGTTCTCGATCTCCGTCACTCTCTGCATTAGAACACAAGAGACCCGGTTAACACTCATTTACCCTTTTTTCTAAATCACACGGCAAATGCTCCTTTTTTTTTTTTACCAAATCAAAGCGGACGCCAATGTACCTCTTTCCCTGGATCACTACTCCCTAAAACTTAACGGCCTTGGCCTGCCTGCAAGAAGTTTCATCAAGAGCTTACATTTATCGGCATCATGAGACAAAAGAATGGGAGGGGAATTCAAGCCTTTGTTGTAGTGATGCCTGGGGGGGGGGGGGGGGGGGGGGGGTACGCCGGTAGGCATAGACCCCCCCCCCAGGGGCAGGGTTCTTGTGGTGTACCTTGGCAGGGTCCGGCAGGTCCTCCATGCCTTGTGGAAGCTCCTCCTCCGCCGCTGGCGTGTCCCCGTCCTCCCCAGCCACGGTGGTGATGCTGGCCTTGGAGAGCTCCAACCTCAGCTGGATGAACTCTTCCTCCGACAAAAAGTGCTTGGGGTTGTTGTTCTGAACGTGTTCTTTGAACCTGGCGGGAACAAGGTGGACCCATTAGGTTTCTGGAGCTTATTGGGGCACAGTGGCAAATGGACACAGCAGGTATTCAACTAACATCATGGGGTGAGTGAAGTCGCTGACAAAAGATATGATAATGTGCTATGATAAAGACTGCCAAACATATTTCATACGAGGACAGCCGTATATGAAGTATCAATCGGTGGATTCAACCGTCAAGGTCAGCGACACGCATCATAATTGTTCTCCATGTTTGCTGCGTACCTCTGGAAGTGCTGGGAATACAGTTGGGTGGGGATGCCCAGGATGCGATCATAGATGTTCGTGACATGAACCAATTTCTCCTGCTCCGTCTCCCAGTTGATGTAGGCTTCCCACAGCCGGTCGGAGCGAAAGTCTGTGCCTGCCGCCAGTACCGCATGTTCATAAGCACTAAAGAGTCAGAACAAACAAAGAGTCAGGAGGACGCAATTTTTTTCGGTTTGCATTGGATTGTCGGTGCCGTAAGTAGTAAACGTTTATAAATGCTACTTTAACGGCACGACCAACCAAAACCCAATTGGAATCTAGATGGAAAGAGTGTTTAGTTAAAAACATGAGCAGCTTTCACTGCTTGGCCACCTAGAGAGTTTGTTATGTACGATCATTCAAAAAAACCCATGTTTCCCATAGACATTTAACCGATGGAACCAGGAGCCTCGGAGGCGGGACTTATTCTTCAGAGGTCTATGATGCGATATGTTGTCCTTTTCTTATAAGCTAACTAAAATGGCACAGGTTGGTTTCATTTCCTCAAACTGACGCCAGACCAAAACAAGAAGTGTAACAAAACCAACAAACCTCTTGTTCTACGGACATTAAAACAGAAAAGGAAAGCTTTCCCGGCAAATTATTATTTATTTTTTGTTGAAATTCTTGTTGTTCCGTCTTGCTCCGTGAGTGCTCGTGAATCTGTAAAGCGTCCTTGAGCGTGACACAGGCACTATATAAACTAAACTTATTTTATTAATATTATTATGGAAAGCTTTCCCAGATACATGTACCGGATGCCAACTTACGCTCTGATACGTCCTTCCGTTTCTGGGTCGGCAGGGTCTGCGTTTTCTTTGATGAAGGACAGGTAGTGAAGCCACAGGTCTACGCTGAGAGGGATGGCCTGCAAGCCGTGTCTGTACACCTGGGGACGGGAAGAAACGGCACCGACAATGAGACACAATTGACAAGATGGCGACAGAACGCGTGATTAAAACACGCGTGGCAATATAGAAAACGACAAAATGGTAGAAAATGGTATCTCAGAGGAGACACTAATCAGGGCTCCAGAGTGCGCCTAATTTGGGCGCACATGCGCCTAGAATTCGGGGTAGTGCGACCAAATATTTTATTTGGGCGCACCGGTGCGACTGAAAATGTATCTGATATAATTATTATTATTTATTTTTTTACAGAGCAGTCTATTCATAATATTGTAATAACCACGGAAGAGGCAGTGAATGAAGTATTGATTAGACGGCGATTTATTACCGTTGGAACACGCAAGACCGGTAACAATAGCAACGCCGGTAAACAAACACGCGAAGCCCAATCCAGGGGCCTGTACTACGAAGCTCGATTAGAGGGTTAGCGAGGTATGTTGAGCTGAAAGCCTGGGTTAGCTGTACCATGAAAGTCGATCTCTTTAATCGTCGCTGTATTACCATGGTGACTTACGCTCGCAACCAAACCTGGTCGGGAGCAGCTTTTCAGCGAGTCTACCCGGAGATCGGCTACTTATATCGGCGTGCGCAGCTTCCTAGCCCCTCCTCCGATAATGGCGTCACCATTTGTGGGTGTTCCCATGGACCTCGGCGCACTTATCGTACAGGCGTCTCTCCGGAGACAGGGTTTTTCGGGACAGAACCGATCCCTTGGCATTGTCTGACAATATTTTTTATGAGAGATACAGATTCGGCATTTATTGAAGGCATTTATTTAATGGTCAAAATATTATTAATCAGTGGCGTAAATATCGACGATGCAACCGGTGCAGCTGCCCGGGTTGCCCCCCCCCCCCCCCCCCCAAAAAGTTAGTCTGGAGCCCTGCTAATGTTTAGCAGTATCATGATATCCCCGTGTCTTGGTCATATTTACCTCCTCCGCGACCTGTATGTTGTCGTGTTTTTTTTCGATGTCGGCATACTTCTTCCAATAGCCGTAGCAGTACGGATAGTGGAGGAAAAACGCATCAAATGCTTTCCTCACCACTAGGAGAGCATTCTGTAAGAAAAGAAAAAGAAGGAACAAACAGAACATCAGTTTAGGTGTCTAAAGCGCACACATTTAAAGGTGTGGTGGTTAATCTTAAGGAATGTGAATATGAGTACTTCTGTGCATTGTTCACCTCTTGCTCAACATACTGCAGTAGATAGACCCAACTGTTGAAGTCCTCTGGGTTTGCCTCGCACTCCTTGAAGAGCTTTTCAAACTCTGACGGGACCTCGGGCTCTGGGGGCGCGGGCGGTTCCTGGGTGACCTCCTTGGCCGCTTCCTCCAGCTCCATACCATCCTCGGACATCTGAGGAGCCTCGTTGCCCCCTTGGAGTAGAACGCGTGAAGGGTTAAGCGAGTGCAAAAGGTAGAGCGGCATCACAATCTCAAGCCATCAGTTATGCAAAATCTATGAACACACAAAGCAAATTACCCTGGAGACCATCTTGGTCCACAGCCTCTAGTGCTACAGGGACCTCCTGGCCTTGCTGTGTGGACTCCTCAGGCACTGCCATGTGTTCTACCTCAGGTGACTGTGGGGCAACTTCGGTTGGCTGAGGAGGCTGCTCCTCTTGGAAGAGCTGGGCATTTGCTAGCTGGAACTGCTCCACCGCTTTTTCCACTGAAGCCAGGCCTGGAGACATCTGTTGTTGTTGGGGACCGAAGGAGTCCTGGGAATCCACATGCAAGACGGTGTTCTTTGAATCGGGCTCAGCGGGGACCTGCTCCAGAGACCACTCGGCAGGGGGAGGGAGAACTGGAAGGTCTGGTAGAAAGCCGTTGCCAGCGCCCTCCATAGCTTGGGAGTCCCCACTGCTGGAGGAGTCCGTGTCAAGAGTTCCCGTCATGGGCTCGTCTGTGTTGTTATAGTCTGGTAACACAGAATTTGAAAGTTATTAGACAACGCATTTTTTTTTTATAATTAAAAAAACAATGTTTCTGGATAAAGATAATTACAGGAATTGTATATTGGACTGAGTTGTGGGACGATTTGTTGGCGACACCACGCCAAATGGAGACGACACCATAGAGTTGTTGTACTTTATAAATCGCAAAACTTTTTCGCCACGTCTCCTATGAAATACGCGTTTGCCGTTTCCAGCAACAATGTCTTCCCACAATGGTAACTGTCCAATGAACAAACCCTATTTGAAAGTCACGGATGTCCGTTAGGTGCGTAGGGCCAGGTATGCGGTAGTAAAATGTCTAATTACAAAATGGGGGAAGTCAAATAACAAATGTGCAACTCGGCTGTAACAAGCCGTATGTCTTCCCCGCTTTCGGACTGTTAATGAATCAGGGTGCCAACAAAATAATAGCAACCCAAATAATCCGCAGCTGTTGCAACCTGACCCTAACCCCATTTTCAAACTAAGGCCAAGTTATTGTTGGGGCATGATAGTTAAAATAAAACATGCACTCACTCACTCCACACAAAACGAGTTCGTAAGAGATCGTATTAATAGAAAGTCGACGGTAACACCGTTTATTACGTTTAGAAATGGGCCCGTGTTAATACTAAATCAAGACAGCACATTTGGTGCGAGGAAGTGTAGGTTTCGGTATTACCAACATTAGCAATCGAGACTTTAGCTAGTAACACATCCCTTCCGTAGACAAGTTCCTTTCTGTCTTGTTCAACGTTACGGAGATATGCTGAACCAACAACACAGTAGACCTCATTCAAAACACGCATCATGTATTTGTTCTGAGGTGAATGAACTATATGTAATGTGCCCTTATCTGCCAGTCCCAATGTGTGTGTGTGGTGTGTGTGCTCCACGCTAGCTAGCTAAGGTAGCTAATTTTAGCATCTTCTCCGGAGCCTAAAACGCAACACAAGAATCACATCGTGCTCGGGAAAATCCGTCGAACCAACAACACGCGACGATCATCTCACCAGTATGTTCCATGAAAATCGGGTCGAACGATTTGCGAGTCGATCTCAATTACTTAATCTTATACTGAAGTGCGGCACATCAACTCTCATTCTCGACAACTTCCAGGGGGCATTTACGGAGAAGGACGGCGCGTGCATCGCGGGACAGCGCCGTGCCCGTGCCCGCCGCGACGCGGATGGGGGGGACATTACGCGCCCCCGATACCTGTTCAAAAACGATATAAGGATATAGTATAAGTTGGTGGTCAATTTAGGGTTTATCTCAGTTAAGACTCGTGTTGGGTAGTTTTAATAATTGTGTTATTTTCCATTAGAATAGCCAGCCCAGCTTATCAAAACAATCTATAATAATAACAATAACAACATATATACTAATATTTTACTGCGCAACCAACGTTACTTCCAAAGAAAAAACTTGCATATTGGTTTAATGAGGACAACTTTGAGCATGATTCGTGAGGCCATCAACTGAATCGTGTGTCTTATACCCCAGCCCATGTTTTAACAAAGTAATTTTCTGCACCTTAAACATTACGAAGATTACGGCAACAAATCAAAAGTCAGATATTATCAACAACCGGCCAGATTCAAATGGCGCCCATTTGCACTTTTGTGTCGTTAGGGTTCGTGCTAGTTCGCACTAGTACGCCTGCGCGGGGCCACTGGCGTAGTAGCGCATGAGCAACGGAGAGGAAGTGGCGGGTGATCTAGGTCCGCACCTTTTCCGGTAACACCGCTCTGCCTCTGTACTGCTGTGTGACTGAACGGCTCGGCTGTGAGAGAGCAGGGGCGAAGAGAGGGAGAGAGAGAGAGAGAGGCGAGAACGGGGAGAAAGAACTTGGGGACGGGGGCTGCCGCTGTCGCAGGTTTGTCAGTCTACATTTGAACGTGTTTTGTATCTCAAAGAATGCTCTTATTGTTCGAGGGACCGCCCGTGTAACAGCGGCGACGACCTAAAGTTGTGCTCCGGCGCTGACACCCCTCCCTTTTCCGAACCGCTCTTGTGTTACAGGGTAGGGAGCGGAAAGTCGGATGAATCGATGACCTTTTGGGCGTGCTGCCTCTTGGTGTCCCGACGCAGATGCCGTTGGGAGTGATTCGAGTGGTTTCCACGAGAATGTTACCGGAGGAAACCTCGATGTTTTTGAATTTAGCGATCGAGTGCCTCTGAGAGCAAGTGTTGACACCCGGCGGCCGAGGAGGAAGTCGGAACTCTGGGCTTGGACAGGGCCTCATTTACACGGCGCGATAGTCGCGGTCCTTTGACTCATCGCCTCTCCCTTTTTGGGTCCCAATCCACGGGAAACTACTCTCCAAACGACGATTCTGAAGTAAGTAGTCTTTGAAAGAATTGGAGATATATCCCGACATTTCTTTTTTTTTGTTAACAGTAGAGATAATATTAATCATTCCCCGATTACACAATCTACACTATTACTATTTGTTAGCTGCTTAATTCATACGGGTCATGATAATAATACAAGACTCCTTGTTCTCTTTGTGGCAGTTACCCACCTCTACATTTTGACAGCTGTCAAAAGTGTTCCTACTATCACGTGAAAAGTCACTTGGATGTCACAACACTGTGCCTGAGAGACTATAGTCCGTTTATATTCTACCGAAAGCACAAAGAATTACTCTCCAAAGAGAGCACACCGTTCATCTTCCAAGGAGGTATTTATGAAAAGCCAACGAAATGGGGAAAATTCTTTCGAAGATCTTTGGCAACAAGGAGATGAGAATATTGATGCTTGGACTTGATGCGGCCGGCAAGACCACCATCCTCTACAAGCTGAAGCTGGGCCAGTCCGTCACCACCATCCCCACTGTGGGCTTCAATGTGGAGACCGTCACGTACAAGAACGTCAAGTTCAACGTGTGGGACGTGGGCGGCCAGGACAAGATCCGCCCGCTGTGGAGACACTACTACACCGGCACGCAGGGCCTGATCTTCGTGGTGGACTGCGCCGACCGGGACCGGATAGACGAGGCCAGGCAGGAACTCCACCGGATCATCAACGACCGGGAGATGAGGGACGCCATCATCCTGATCTTCGCCAACAAACAAGACCTACCGGACGCCATGAAGCCCCACGAGATCCAGGAGAAGCTGGGCCTGACCCGCATCCGGGACAGGAATTGGTACGTTCAGCCCTCGTGCGCGACCACCGGGGATGGACTCTATGAGGGTTTGACCTGGCTAACCTCAAACCACAAATCTTAATGCCCATGCGATTCCGGATCAGACTGTTTTTTCTTCTTCTTAAAGGATAACGTGTTAAAAACATGAAGACCCCCCCCCCCCCCCCACATGGCAAAGAAAGAATTAGAAAAGATTCTGAAGTAATTGAAATGGAAAAAATAATCAGCTTTTTTCATAAATGTAAAACGAGAAAAAACAGTCCGGTTATATTCTTTTTTCTTTTTTGATAACAACGGGCTCTTCATATTTCCGAAGATCTTGAAGGCAAAAAGACGATTATTTTGGGCTGGATTTTGTTTGCTTTTGGTTCTGTAGTATTTCACTTACTCGTCTGTATAATCATTACTTTTTAAGTACAACATAACCTTTATACTTTGAGCTCTTATTGCAATTTAGTTCCCTTTTCCTTTCTGCATTTAACAAGAATCTTTTTTAACTTTGTGCTAGAGCTTGCAATTATAGCTTTGATAAGGAACGCAGACCCTCTAGTCGGCCTTGACAGTATTCACATAACCCGACTTTTGCTCCACAAGTTGGGGGAGACCATGAGAATGTTTGACATGTCCGTGTATTTACCAGAAAGGACGGCCTATCATCAGCAAAACAAGTTGGCCGGTCGAACTGCCCACCGTAGTCTAAGTATATGCATAACGACCATTTCAGGACCTTGCACAAACATGGCTTTTCAATTGTGATTGTAAACAATGTCTGCAATGGGGAAATTGGCGGATTTTGTGTGTTTTTGGGTGCAGTCATTCCATCCATGATGTCTACGTGTTCATTCCACAGACACTTATCTGGATGCTGGATAAACGATAAAAAAAAAACGACACTGTGATGTGGATATGCTTTACTTTGTTTGACATAGTTTATTTTTTACCACCTTTCCTGTTCCCTTATCCCCTCTCAAGAGCTTCCATGAGTGAATACGTGAAGGTTCAGCTGCCTTTTCTTGGGAGGCCACCAGTTACAGGTGGCCCCATAGACACGAGACATTCACTGCAGCCAGAATCTGACTGCTGAGTCTGCATTGCAGCAGTGTTGCAAAACTACCTACCAAGTTTCACAGGAAAGAAGGGACGCTTCGGGGCTGTGTGTTTCCGCACCTGTCTGTCTGTATGTCTGTGTCTGTCTGTCTGTCTGTCTGTCTGTCTGTCTGTCTGTCTGTCTTTCTTTCCTTTTTCTGATCCACTTTTGAACCCCAGTGAGGGTTAAATGAAGTCTCCCACTACCACTGCATCCATAGTGCTTTAATGATTTTCTTTTATCTAAACAATCAGGTTTTTCCAGCGGGTGTCGTTCTGAAATAAACGCGTGCGGTGACCTCGGCTCAAAGGTTATAGATAGGCAAGAGGCTTTTTGTTTTATTTTTGTTTCCACTTGCTATGCTGTTTAAAATAAAAACAGGTTATCCAGACCACTTTTCAAGCGAAGCCTTTTCAATGCGAGACCTCAAAGGAGGAAGTTAGTGTGGGGTGACTTAATGACGTAGAGAATTAAAAACTAAGCAATAGTGTGCGGTAAAACCGTACCAGTTGCCTTTCCGCTGTGAGTCACACTGACTGAATAAGTGATGAGATCTCTAGTTTCAACCTAGTCGTTATCGGTGACGCCTTCATGCCTTAGGGTTAGTGTATTACGCCATTATTTTAAAATAGCATGCTTTTTTCTTCCTCATACAAAGCAAGCACAACATTAAAGGAACATTTGAAATGTCTAATGTAGACGGTGTCATGGTCGGGAATGACTCATACCGTTTCCAATCAAATGAAAGACTTTGGTGTACTCATTTCACCTTTTCTGTTAAACACGAAACTCATGTCCTTCATAATTCATACACTTATCAGTGGTTCAAATTCAAATATGCCACATAACGGATTTAAACTGACTCAAAGTCAAATAAATGAAGTGAGATTGTAGAATCTATTTGTTTGGGGAGTGTATGACTAAAACCCCTTTTTCACAGCAGTAAGTCTTATTACGCAAAAGTTTCTTTAACACATTTGGGATTTGCATAAAAAAAGGGCTTTTGGAACATCAGAGGTTTAAGATTAATGTTCAATCATGGTAACACACCAGGCCAGATCTCTTATTCCTCTAAAGGAATCCCACACCTCTATCTCTCCCTCTGCGTGAGTGTGGAATGGCTGTATTTGCTCAGCCAGTGTTTGTTCTGCGACTGAGTGGAGTTTGACCCGCTGGGAGGCATGTGACAAGCACAGTGCACTGAAGTTATGCCAGGCAATGACACGTGCCCCTGGCCATTTTCTTCTCCAAAAAACAGAAGTTTGCGTCTGTTACTAAATCCCCGCCCAAAAAAGACTAGGAATGGGTATCCACTTTAATGTCTCATTTCATCTTTAGTGGTGTTTTCTTACTTTGCAGGTGGTTAATAGGTGGTGGAACTGGAAACATCACAAATGCACCATTTCCTTTTTCACTACAAGTGAGTCAGATACGTGTTCAAAAGCAACTGGGTGTACTTTGCAATTCTGGTGGTAGGTCTCTTTTCCAGCTGTCACTGCACTCAGCAGCAGATGCGCCGGCCCACTTTGACCACCGTCCACTGTCACTCTCACCTGGGGCTCCTGTGTTATAACACGGAGATTGTTGATCTCTTTAACTTTGATGTTTGTTTAACGTGGTGAAGCTGATTGACCTCTTTTAAGATGTATTGGGTTTTACAGGTTGTCCTTGAAATACCTTCAGGAACATGTGTTTTGTTTTTTGTGTTTTCAGCCTTATGTGCATGAGAGACTGGGTAGACCTGCTTCACTTTATCTCTTGTGTTGTGGCTTAAGCCTGAGCACTTCCATTGTGTGCTGCAGAGTGGGAGTGGACTGCTCCATTGTACTCCTTTTTTTCCTGATGGGGGGGGGGTGCACATTGAACAATACTGTTTCCCATTACTCAAAATGTCATTTGTTTACTCAGGCGTTCCAATTCACTTTTAATCTCAACTTTATTTCTCCACCGCTACAAAATGGGACGGGTGATACCCAAAGCAGGGACATCATTGCTTCAGCCACATATGAACAGCCACAATAATAAAATCTATCAAACTCCAGGAAATTCCAAAGGTAAAATAATGCTAGTCAGCTTGTGTACAGTAGATGCAAAGTGAGTTTGGTATACAACTCGCACCCAATGTTTGAAGTACCAAGGCCATTATCTTTTGTTTGCTTTGCAAACAGTTTAATAACATGCTTTGAAGATTTCCTAATTATGTGTCAGAAGCCCTGACGTAAATCCTTTTTTTTTTTTTGACACATCATTTGACACAGCACTTTTGAAATAATAGGCACAATGGTATGACAAATTCACAGGGCAGCTTAGACTAAGGGTTAGGGTGTTAAACTCCCCAGCTTAATGGTTCTGGGGTCTCACCCCAACGGCCACAGTCTATCTGGAGGCATCCTTGAACAGGATACCTAAGGCTTGTCTGACAACATGCATTTGACATGTCACTGTTGCAACCAACCACCGCTCATCTTGGCTGGATCCCCATGTGGCTAGGGACCTCTCCAAGTATGAGTCGAACAAGATTATCCCACAGGTGTGTTTGCAGTTCTGTTAATCTTCCCATGATGATTAATTTCCCACCACTGGCGCTGTCTACTAAGTAGTCCTTGAGATCAGACGTGTTTAACCTTGTTTCATCGTTGCTTTAGCATAGCCCTGTTTTAGCTTGCCAGTTTTTGGCTAGCTTTTTCCATCAACCATTTGACACAATAACTCCTCGTTCTCTAGTTTATGAAAAAAAAATATGTATAGGCCTACAGGTAACGGATGCTACATTTTAATCACTGGTAACACTTAACAATATGCGTACAATAATTAACTATTAATAACATTAGTAACTTCATTAGTAACAGTTCATTACCAGTTTGCTAATGTTCTATTTTCATGTTAATTAAGGAATTTATTCTTCCATTATTCAATTAGGTTAGGTTTATCCGACATGTACAATGTAATAATGGTGTGTCACTGCATGATCTAATGTTAATGGTTAATCTATGTACCCTTAAAGTGTAACCGATTCCCTCCTTTTCAGAGCAGGTAGGGTCTTATAACTCAAGGGCCAGGTCCTCGAGGGAAAGTTTATTTGTATAGCGTCCTTCAAACATGAAAGACAAGGATGCCTACGCTTAGGCTGCGGGGATTGTGGACCCAACAATGTGCCCGAAAGAAGATCCTGTACGCTGTAATTCCTCGTAAACCAGTCCTTTCGAGTTCTGTGCCTGTATTTAATTTATTTCTATAAATATTTTTTATTGGGAATACCCAAATGAGTTATTGTGTCTATTTGAACTTTGGACAGTAAAATAAGTTGAATACTGCGGCGTGCACCCGAGGCAATCGAACCAGAGATAGGTTTAAGTTCCTCCACAAATCTCACTGTCCTGGTCGTCAAGGAGACCGTTTTAGCATCTGCCCCGTAAACGCACCCTGCGGTGTCGCCCGGCCGCAGGCGGCTCCCAGTTACTCCAAGAGTTCCCCGTACACGTTGCACGGTTGTGGGCCTGGCAAATGTGCTAACAATTACAGAGAGGCGTGTGTGTGTGTGTGTGTGTGTGTGTGTGTGTGTGTGTGTGTGTGTGTGTGTGTGTGTGTGTGTGTGTGTGTGTGTGTGTGTGTGTGTGTGTGTGTGTGTGTGTGTGTGTGTGTGTGTGTGCGCGAGGGCACATCTGGCTGTGCCCTCGGTGGGATAGGAGCCAATGCAGGCAAAGGAAATGATCCATGCTGCCAGACCTAACGAATGGAGTCTGTACATTAGTAGAACAAAAAAATGCAATGTCCTTGGAAGGGCAAGCACACAGACAAGGAATTCATTCATGACATACTTTT
>NC_044068.1:5523744-5553744 GCF_902167405.1 Gadus morhua
ATGTTGAGAGAGCTGCAATGGCAGGAATACCTTTTCTTTGTTTGCTCTTGTCTCCATGGGGACATTTACAAAGACTCTTGCAGATCCAAGAGTCTTCAACACTGTCTCTGCGCCCTGCGATGACGCCTCCCAGAGTTTGATTGCCTCGGCTGGGTATTTATTGTCATCAATTATTCACTGGGATTGAGAACGATTGAGGCCATGAAAGCTGAAGATTTGCCTTGACAGATTGCTGCTGCTACACACACATTTTTGGAGAACAGAGGGTGAATCGTGACGAGATCGAAACAAAAGTGGCAGTCACACACACAAACACACACACACACACACATACAGAGACCCACAAACCCATGTGTACACGATGTGGCATTCAAACTCATGCATTCACGTACTTTCCCCTAAATGTGCCACGGAAACACGCACTCTTGCATATATGCACATAAACACCGACACACACATGCACACACATATACACACACACACACACACACACACACACACACTCACACACAAGCACACATACATAAATACTTATTTTGTATACAATCGACGATACTCAGACACACACAAACACACACCTTTTGTGTGTGTCTATGATACACACACGCAATCTCATTGTTTAAAGTAAAGATCATCCTATTAGGGAAGTGAGATACACAGACACACAATCAGACACACACGCAGACAGGCAGGCACCGGTGTGAGACAGGCACCGATGTGAGACAGGCACCGATGTGAGACAGACACCGATGTGAAACAGGTAGCGAAGCTCAGGCCATAGCCATGCTGTGTGATGTGTGCCATTGCATGCATCACCTCGCATGTGCTCCTCAAAGAGACACACGTTCGCTTCAGAACAACCCATCACCACGCATTCATTCAACTTTCTTTTTGCTGGAACCGAAACTAATCTTTCCACCGATTTTCACATAGTGATAGAAAGAGTAATGCATTCCACATGTACAATAAGTCAGTTCTGTGTCTAGCCAGTACCAAATATGGTTCATAGATAGTTTCTGCTGAGCAGCAGGGCAGGTCTGTGTTATGCTGGGAGTTCCATGCCTCAGATGATTGCTTATTATCGACCATGGCAGAGCTGATCCATAGTGGTTCTATCCTTCGCTGGGCAAATACGAAAACCAGTTCTAGAACCTTCCCCTGAATTATTTCACGCGCATGATGGCATTTAAATTAGACATTTGGAGTCATGCTGTCCATCAGCTGGAATTTTGATTAACTTTGTATTTTTTCCATTAAAAGATTGTTTATCACACATGAACACAAGGTGTCTGCACTATCCAGCTGCAGAGGATGTCTGTCTACGGGCCGAAGGGAGCCAGATGTGAGCCTTATGGTTGACAGGGCAACCGTGAGGGAGTCGAGCGCAATTGCCAGAGAATAGTGTCACGCTGTCTGTGTATTTGAGACAGGAACAGGCCCACGTAGGGGATGTGAAGATGCCAGTATACACATCTGTTGTTTGTGGTTTTATTTCCCCTTTTTTTTAAACCGGATGCACTGCACAAGTTCTGTTTGTAACGTTCTGAATCCTACAACTCCCAGAATGCTGTTCTGCGGAAACGATATTCTAGGCCTGACCTCCCTCCCTGCCCCCTGTGTTGGGAGTGGTGGAGAGGGTTTCCCTGAAACAGAGTGATTGCAGACATGATTATTTTACAATACTATTTTGTGGTTCACAGCATAACACAAACAAAGGATCGATACTTTTCAAGGAATAATGTGCTTTTAACAATGATTAGAGGTCGAATGTATCAGTATATCATTGAGCAGGCCAAAGCAGAGCTAGTTGGGAATAGAAACCCACTTCTATGAAGAAAATACAGCATTTCTGATAAATGGTCTCTTTTCAGATAATAAAAACTGAATTCAGGAGTTTAGGTTTCAGCCTTAATTCACTAGGAAACAAAACCTACCACCTGACAAATTTCAATGTGCAGACATAAGCATGTTATACTGCACATCGGACAATAAAACTCAACTAAAATGCTTTGACTTGGGCCTGTGCTTGCAACTGGTTTGGTTAGTGTCATCAAAAGCTGCCTGTGGTTCCAACACATTATTCAAAGTGAAACGTCATTTCCATTTTCAAGGCGATAGCGATAGTCACACCACTCTGCGTTTTTGTATGTGAATGTGCTTGTGCGGAACAAAATGCTTGTGTGAAAATGTAGGGCTAGCAGAGGCAAACATTACATCACATTCTGGAGAGTTCCAAGTGGCTCGGCCTTCGCTCTGCATGCAAGCTTCTACATGTTGCTGTGGTGCCACAGTGAGGTCTACTGTTTCAACTAACGTCGGCCAATGATGACGTTACGTTGAAGATGGGGATTCTCTTACAGGCGAATCCAGGGCGGTTGGGTTGAATCCAAATCTCCCCTAGCAAGAAGGTCGGCTTTCCACCTCATCAAAGAACTATGACAACAAAGGACACTAGACTTGCTGGGATTGATGTCCAACATGTATAAGTGATACTTTTGCTGCCCGGGCCAAGTGTGTGATTCCCGCAGGCTGACACACGAGTTGTTTATCCATTAGATCCCACAAAGGATGAACTTTACAGTGCATTACCAACTTCGGAAATGGATTGATTGAGGGATGACTTGATTAAATACTAAATAAACCACAACCAAACACTGCGACCATTAGCCAATGTTAAGATGTAGGCCATCATGGCGTTATTCATATGTTATAGAACATTCACCTTTTAGATAAGGTGTTTGTGGAGACTTATTGTATTTATACACTGCCCTCTTGTGGTGGCAGAACGTATGAGTAGCTATCTAGTAGTAATGCATAATTTCTTTCATAAAAAATGTCCTACTGTGTGGAGATGAATAGATTGAGTGTGTGTGTGTGTGTGTGTGTGTGTGTGTGTGTGTGTGTGTGTGTGTGTGTGTGTGTGTGTGTGTGTGTGTGTGTGTGTGTGTGTGTGTGTGTGTGAGAGAGAGAGACAGAGAGAGAGAGAGAGAGAGAGAGAGAGAGAGAGAGAGAGAGAGAGAGAGAGAGAGAGAGAGAGAGAGAGAGAGGGAGGGAGGGAGGGGGAGAGAGAGAGAGAGAGAGAGAGAGAGAGAGAGAGAGAGAGAGAGAGAGAGAGAGAGAGAGAGAGAGAGAGAGAGGTGGAGAGGGAGAGAGCGAAAGAGAGGAGAGGTGCAAGGAAGGATGGGTACTGTAGGGGTGTGTCGGTTTTGTGTGTGTGTGTGTGTGTGTGTGTGTTGTGTGTGTGTGTGTGTGTGTGTGTGTGTGTGTGTGTGTGTGTGTGTGTGTGTGTGTGTGTGTGTGTGTGTGTGTGTGTGAGAGAGTGAGTGAGTGAGTGAGTGAGTGAGTGAGTGAGTGAGTGAGTGAGTGAGTGAGTGAGTGAGTGAGTGAGTGAGTGAGTGAGTGAGTGTGAGTGAAAGAGCTGAAGGGAAATGAGATGTGGTGAGTAAATTACTAATGTCTAAATGTACAATTTTCTACCCAAACGAATAAAGACAATGAGAAGATGGCTTGTCTGATCGCGGTGGTGACCCACATCCTAACCAGAATAACACGCGCGCGCACATACACACGAGCGCGCGCACACACACACACACACACACACACACACACACACACACACACACACACACACACACACACACACACACACACACACACACACACAACACAAAAACCGGGAAAAAACACAAATGTAAGTTGATTACGTCCGATCATATCATTTCCCAGCGACATCTGATCTTCATTCTGACACAGAAAGATGACCGGAAGGGAAACGAAGCCTTGACTGGCAACACATGCCTAGAGAATTGTAGTTTATTTCATGAGTCAGTGCCCGGGTTCTCGCCGGGACCTCCTCAATCCCATGCATAACGGGGGGCATCCACGCCTAAATGTATAACCGTAACTTATTTTTAAACCTTTATGTTCTACTTTGCGCAGAAAAAAACAAAACACTTTGTTAAATCATATTTCAAAACGGGTGCACCCTCCTTCAATGCCATAGTATTCCGTGCAATTTGAGAAAGTTTATATCGACCACCCCTCCTTTGCATGGTACGACCCACTCCCTACCGCTAGCTGTTGTTGTACCCTATGCTACAGAACAGATTTGTAGCGCGGGCCCTCAATCGATCTTACTGCACACAGTTAAACGTTACGAAAGATGCTTCTTTTACAAACCAAAACAATAAACCGAGGAGTTAGGAGTCAGAAAAGACACTGGCCCGTGCATTAAACCTGACCGAGACTATTTTAAATAACTCATTTGTAGTTTTTCGAGTGCCTGCCATCTATTATTTCACTACTATTGCCATTAGACGCGTCTTTTTTTATTTTTTCGAGCAGTCGGCGCCAGTCTGATGAATTCACCGAATCAGGACGAGGATGATGTGCCCGTTAAAGACCCCATCAAATACGGAGAGCTGGTCATCTTGGGGTAAGTAAAGAATACACTTACATCCATACACAAATGTGTGGATGGATAACTACCACAGTAATGTTAACGTAACGTTACAATGAACCGGGAGGGGGTGACGTCCGAGCCAGTTCTAATCCATTGCTCCTCAACGTCTCCTATGGTTGCTTTTTGCATATCAACACACTTTTGGATAAAAGTGTTTTTTTTATCCGCAATGTGGAGATAAGCATCGCTTTTATTGAAACGTGTCTCCCGTTGGACGGCGTTGTAAAACGGAAAAGTAACTTTGCCCCCAGACGAAAGCCCGGGGCTCTGAGCGACCCAGTCCCTCAATAGATGCTGATTTGCGTGGTTTTAACCTCAATGGGGCTCCATCCGTTAATTTTGATATAGATGGAGTAAACGGGGATACTACGGATGTAGCCTCATTTTCTACGGTTGGAGTGGGTGTAAAATCAGTGCTCGATTGCTCAGACTGAAAATCCCCATGATGTCATACTATGCTGGATATGATCGTTGAAAGTAGGACAGGGGATGAAAGCGATGTCGTTCAAATGTTGTTCAGCTTGTGCTAAATATTGCATTGTGTTTGTTTTATTTTAATTAACACCACGGTACGGCGGAAAGGCTAAAGATAGCTAAGACCTCGTCAGCCACATTATACACACCACGCACATGCATACACACTCACACACTAGGCAGGATGTGTGGATGGCAATCACCAGCATTTACTGCCTTTGCTTTCCACCCAGTGAACTCCAAACAGACGTAACATGATCAACACACACACACACACACACACACACACACACACACACACACACACACACACACACACACACACACACACACACACACACACACACACACACACACAGGGAGGAAGAGAGAGGGAGAGCGAGTCCATATCCAGGCTCATACAGACTCCTTTTTTACCCCGGCCCAGCTTCCTGTGTAGGCCAAAGATAAGTGACCCAACGGCCTGTCTGTTCCTCTTTGGCCGCTCATTGAGAGAGGAGGCTGCAGCTCTCATCAGAATACTGATCAGATCACAAACAGACATACACACAGAGACACAGTCAGGCAAACACAGTCAGACAGACACACACACATACACACGCACACACACAGACACACACAAACTCTGAGTGTACACAGGCCACTCTGTTACCACCCCCATATCTCCGCAGAGAGGGAGAAAGAAGGGCATTTAGCACATATCTAGAGATTAAGGCCAAGCAGATCAACTCCATGTAATTCTTGGTGGCGGTGCAGTGACACAACACTATCGTGGGGTTCAAACAGTTGGGGATCGAAATTATTTAGGGGTATCTTTTATTTTTAGATCTTGGTTTGTCTCAAAACGCTGCCATTTGAGATAAAACCGGTTCCAGCCCCTGTTCGGTTTTTACATCATATGTTAGCGATATGTAAGCAAAAACGTTACAGAAACACACCCGCGATCAGGCTCGGTCCAAATAAAAACCTAATTCGTCCTCTTTCCAGGCCCAGACTAACCGCATTAGCTACTCAATCGTAACTCTTTGATGTCGCGGCGGCGTCAGTGAGATGTTCCCAGCTGTAGGCTGTATCTATCGCTCATCGAGAGGCTGTGATTGGCTGTCCTAATGTAGATCGACATCCGTTCAGAATCCGACTGCTCTTTTTATTTATTTTTTTCAATGCTGTCAGACGTGCACCCCGTGTTACTCTGGCCTATATAGACCTCTCCCATCTGTCTGTCTGTCTAGCTGGTCGCATTCCTCCCCTGTGGTCGATGGCTGTCAAACAGAATCACATGCGCTTGTTACAGTGACTCCCTGCCATGGCTGATTAGCATAGCCCCCCCCCCCCCCCCCCCCCCCCCGGACGACCACTTGTCCGCCACCGTGTCAGTGTCGAGAACTCGGTCTGTCCTGAGATGCACTTCCTTCCTAGCCCTCTCTGGGACCCTTCAATCCAACTCTCTTTTGTCGTCCCCCCCCCCCATTCTTTCTGCTGTCTAATGGAATTCCAACCCCTCTCTTCATCTCTCGTTCTCAATGTCTCTCTATCGTGCTCTCTCCCTCTGTGTTCTCTTGATACAGTCTGTATCGAATCCTGACACCCCTTAGCCAGCCTGTCATTCTCATGACCCACTCTCTCTGTCCGTCCCTCCTGTCTCTCGGCCTGTCTCCCTCGTTTCCTCTCAGTGGGAAGCGTGTCATCTTATGTTCTGTCCATTCCCCTCGCCCATACGCGTTCGCCTCACACCCTCCATATCGCCTTCTCGTCGCCTCACCTTCATTGGCCCGCTCTTCCTCCTGCCCCCTCATCACCTGACTTACCTCCTCGTCTCTCATTGCGTCACGGAGGGGCAAGTCTTCCTCAGCGACACGCCCCCTCCCCCCTCTGCCATACGCCCCGTTGCTAAAATAACAGCCATGTCGGGGGGCAGAAGGCCTGAATATTTCATAGTTTACTGTGGAGAGCGCACGTGCGTGAAGCCGTGGACCACGGGTGGGCGTGCACGGGACCTCAGCTGACGCTCTTGCTCGCCCTCCCTCCCTGCCTCCTGACGAACACAGGTTTTGTTGTTGTCGTTGGACGTATGTACTTCGTTTGTCTAATGTCTTCCTGCTGCCTCTGGCTGCATATATATAGATAATAAGGTCTCTGGCGTCCTCAGGGCGGGGCCAGACGTTTAAGTTGGCTATTTCCGAGTCGTTGAGCAGAGCCATTGGCTGGTCCCCTCCTCCTCCTCTCTCCTGGGTACTGGTTTTCATCATGTGACACATGACCACCGCGTCGGCGGTGTGTTCCGCTGGCCCGCGGCTGCTCCCGGGTCTCTGCTTCGCGGGGTCGGAGCTCAGGAAACAGCAAGGCTCAGAACAGTGCAGGCCGGGGTTGTAGTCTCCATCTTGCAATGTCATTTGAAGGGAGAGGAAGAGTTGAGGGGTGAATGTGAATTTGTGAGTGTTGTTTGAGCAGGGTACCGTGGCTGAAGACTCGCAAGTCCAGGCCCATAACAAACAGGGCGGGCTGAGTTAAAAGGTCCTGCGTTTCCTCATGGGAGGGGAAGTCTAATCCATCCAGGGTGTGTCTGCTCTCTGAATCAGGCCCATGGTTAACTGAACAGGACTCCAGAAAGCCAGCATCAGGGTTAAGGAGACGGCTGGGTGAACTATAAAGAGAGCCAGGGCTACTTGTTATGGTTGATACCAGTTGTCCATGTCCATGTGGTTGCTGCTATGTGACTGGCGTCGAGATGTATTTACACACACACGCACACACATGATGCTAACGTATTTTGGCTGGGGCCGGGAGAACATTCTAGGACTTGCCCATGCTGTGTCACGCCTTAAATATCCAGGAAATACTTTCCCTAATGTATAATTAATCCCCGTACTTGATACGAAACGGTTTTCTAAATCAAGTGTAGCAACCACCTCCAGCAGAAGATATGCTTGCTCCATGTGTCTGATTATTTAGCACTACACTTCCTCTGTTTACGAACAAGGAATTAACGCCTTCAGCTCGGCAGCAGTCTGCGCAAAAATAACTACCAGCAGTCTGTCTCTCTCTGTCACAATGTTTATGTTGCTGTTGATTATGTTCCAGAGCAAAATAAGGCAATGTAGTTTTCCACTTAACTGCTGTTGATGTGGGTCTTGCATGCAGTTATAGCGCTGACTGCATTATTGACCGAGGCTTAGCGCACATCAATCTACATCCGCCCCGGTGTTTGACCTGTTCCCCCTGCAGCTTATATCGGCTTCTTGTCCCGATTTTGGGCTTTCGATTCTGAAATGAAACCCGTCTTGGCGTGCATTTAAATGTGCCATCCTAACTGGTCAGTGTGATGGTCCCACGCTCACGCCATGTGCTGCCATACGAGACTCGCGACAGCCCAGTGCCTGTGAGGGTGGCGATAAGATTGTTGAGATGTGTTCACGTCGCCTAAATGTACTCTTTCACGTTGCCCCCGAAAGACTGCAGTGCAGTAAGGCAGAGCAGTAAAGCAGAGCAGTCCATGGTTCTCTAGGTGTTATACACCGGCCCAACGTACAGACGTGAACAGTTCGGGCCTCGCCCTGCTGGCTCATCACATCCATGTTATTACGTTTCTCCAGTGTTGGGCGAGGTACTGCTGATGTTTGTCGGTCAATATAATAGAGCTTCGGGCCTCTTTTGCATGCACTACGTCGTTTTTTAGACTAATATGATCCTGTATTCTTCAGATGAATTTGTGTTACTTTGTGACGAGTCAGTTTTCATATGCACTTTTATTTCCAGCATGTTGTTTTTTTATTGTGTGTGTGCGTCTCTGGCTACCAGCGTCACCTTGTGATCACTGCACTGCTGTTGTCTGCGTGTTTTCTCCTCCATTTTATTGAGAAAGCTGATCTGATCTCGCTCACACACACACACTCACACACACTTTATGTCCCTGATACCAACTGTCAAAATGGCCTGCATTACACGTTGTATCTTAGAACATCAAAACAGACGTTATATTAGCAACCAGTTTGAGAAGGGTTCTAGATGTAACGCATTTCATCCAAACAGCAATGGTTGAAAACGCTGTCTTAAAGATGACCATATATCAACTTCTCCTTGTCGAGAATTAAAAGAGAAAGATTATGGCAGTTTGTCCATGTTCTCACAAATTCTGCCTTATTTTTGGGACTTTATTTGAGCCCTCGCGATTCCGCAGCAAGAAGCTTTAAAAACAAGGCCATTTCTCTTGACCCGTGGCGTTCCTTACACTTGTCCCAAAGGGATGGTCGTTCATCTAGAGACTTATGACCAGAATACTCATTCTTCCAGCACAATAGCTCATTGTGGCCAACAAAAAGTTAATCGAATGGCTAAAATAGGCTCGTCATGGGTCCTATCTTTATGACTCGGACCCTTTCTCTGACTGTCTCTTTCTCTCTCTCTGTCTCGCTCTCTGTCTCTCTCTCTCTCCCTCTCTGACTGTTTCTCTCTCTCTCTGTCCTTTTCTCTGTCTCTCTCTGTTGCTCTCTCGCTCTCTTTCGCTCTCTCTCTGTCTGTCGCTCTCTCTCTGAATGTCTCTCTCTTTCTCTCTCTCTCTCTCTCTCTGGCTATATCTCTGACTGTCTCTCTCTCTCTCTGTCTCTGACTGTCTTCTTCTTTGTCTCTGACTGTCTCTTTCTCTGTCTCTCTCTGCCTCACTCTCTGTCTCTCTCTGTCTCTGACTGTCTTCTTCTTTGTCTCTGACTGTCTCTTTCTGTGTCTCTCTCTGCCTCACTCTCTGTCTCTCTCTCTCTCTCTCTCTCTCTCTCTCTCTCTCTCTCTCTCTCTCTCTCTCTCTCTCTCTCTCTCTCTCTCTCTCTCTCTCTCTCTCTCTCTCTCTCTCTCTCTCTCTCTCTCTCTCTCTCTCTCTCTCTTTGACTGTCTTTGTCTCAGACCGTCTCTTTCCCTCTCTCTCTCTGTCTTTACATCCTACACACCCCGCTGTGCATGAATAGCTTTGCGAGAGTCACACTCCCTATGGGACCGGCTGTCGTTCACGGGCCGTTCTTAAAGAAGCAGCGCGCCTTCCATGTCTTTGACAAAGCATTTTACTTGCCTACTGGGCATTCCAGTTTGAATAGTTTATTTCCTCTCTCTGTCTCTCTGTCTCTCTGTCTCTCTGTCTCTCTGTCTCTCTGTCCCTCTGTCTCTCTCTCTCACTCACTCACTCACTCACTCACTCACTCACTCACTCACTCACTCACTCACTCACTCACTCACTCACTCACTCTCTCTCTAATAAGTGCCATGCGCTGTTGATTAGCCAAGCGTTTTAAGAGAGCGTACAACCTTCCATCTGAACTTGAGAGCGGAACAATAAAATTTCCATTTGCCTGTTGTGAAAGGAAGGAATTTTCTGTGTTGTGGACTGCCGTGTATTCTGCTGGAAGTTCCAGGGAGGTTTCAATCAGTTTGAAGATCCAAGACTCCAACATAACAACTGTCATCATATGAGGAGAGAGAGAGGGGGAGATAAGTGGATTAAAACGAGTGTGGTAGCACAAGATTGAACAGAGCAGGATGTACTTAGTAGTCTTGTTTAAATGGTTCTCATAGCCTCATTTGTAATTCACTTTAGATCCATCTGCTAAAAGAGTAACTGTATATCGTAATGCAAAACAATCTTTGTGCGTTCATCGACTATCAAATCGAAAGACGACTCGTCGTGACGTACCATATCGTTTTTGTTTTTTTTTAAAGGGAGAGGGGCTTTTATTTTGAAGGAGTTGATCTGGAACGAGTATAGACAATAGCCACCCAATAGAGTGTGTTTCCAGTGCCCGCTGTGAGTGGATGGGGCTCTAAGTAGTGGTGTCTCTGCGGGGCAGGTTCAACAGTTACATTAATCACAAGTGGTCTGTTGGGAGAGGGAGGTCTCGCGCGCTAGCACATTCCACTTGAAGCCGCTTAAGTGTTTGCTGTGTTACTTCCACAATGAGAAATACCTAGGACGCAGCCAGTGTTGATTGGCAGCCATCTAATATGCTTTAAGCCTCTTCGTTAGCATCACCATTAAGTTGCTAAGTGGATGCTTTCCTCCTAAGCGCTGATTTTTCTTTTTTTTACTACCTTTTCATATTTTATCAACCCTAATTTATTTGGTCTTCCTCTCAATGTAACTCAACTGGTGTATGGTGTCTCTATTCATTACTAGCGTTTGTCTTTTATTGTCGATTATCTTCGTCAAGAATTTAAGATATCTCTTAATCTTGTGACCTAGTCTAAATGATTTATGATGAGAAGATATGCCCTTCAGGTTATTTAACTGCAAAGTTGAGTTGGTGAATCGAAAAACATTTCCAACCTACTTCTACGTAATAACCCTCAAGTGCGATTGTATTCAAACTCGTAGGCATATATCGTGATATTCATCAACATCCTGCAACGCTCCCCATGACTTTGGTGAAAGTACACACTGTCCCTTATCGCCGCCACGCCCATGTCTTTCCCCGTGGTACCTCTCCCATGTTGGAGCGGCCTCAACAAGCTGCTCACTGTCCCGTCTGTCCTACTGTCTGTCTGTCCGTCCTACCCCAGGTACAATGGCTCCCTGCCCACCGGCGACCGTGGTCGCAGGAAGAGCCACTTCGCTCTCTACCGACGGGCCAAGGCCAACGGCGTCAAGCCCAGCACCGTGCACATCCTCACCACCCCACAGGACAGCAAGGTGTGTGTGTGTGTGTGTGTGTGTGTGTGTGTGTGTGTGTCTCTTTGTGTGTGTGTCTTTGTGTGGGGAAATGTGTTGAACGTTTGCTTCCTTCCTGTGGCTGACCACTGTTGTTCAATTCAGGGCTGAAAAGGAAGGAAAGATGATGGTGGTGGTGGATTCCTGTGTTATCCCTCCATCTGACTGCCTGTCGGCCTCTGTGTGTCTATCTGTGTGTCTGTCTGTCAGCCTTTGTGTCTCTCTTACTATCTGTCTGTGTCCGTCTAGCTTGCATGAGGCCTCACTGTGTGCTTTTCAAACTGTACAAATCACTTCCCGAATATTTGTCAAACTGTTATCGAAAAACAAAAAGTTTGACAAATAATTGAATTAGTAAATGCGCGACAGAAAGTAACGTTTGTGTGTGTCTTGCTGTTGCAGGCGGTCAACAGCAGGGGGCAGCACAGCATCTCCTTCACGCTGTCTCGCAACCAGACAGTGGTGGTGGAGTATTGCCATGACAACAATACAGACATGTTCCAGGTAAACGCTGCGTCAGGTCGTGCTGAGTAACGCAGGATACTGGGTGGGGGAAGTACAACAGGATGTTAGGGGGTGGAGTAAATGGGTGGGGTAGGAGGAGGGCGGATTATACTCACCTAATGTGTATCTTTGGGAGAAGATGTGTTCATAACAAGCAAATTAGCTGTTTTTTCCCTGGGTGATTGCCTTGTGAGGCAATAATGGGTATTATTTTGTTTTTACGTAATAATATATTACCCCCACCCACACGATTATATTTTTTTGGGCTGCTCTTATCGGGACAATCTGTCTCACCACATTGTCACGCTAGCTTCAGACAACCGCATGCACAGGCAAACGTCCTGCAAGAGGAATTAGCTAACTTTGTTTTTAACGTCGTCATTTCAGCTCAAACAAGAGAACAATCGACAGATTTTAATTTTCAATGTGCCCAAACTGTTTTAAGCCTAGTTGAATATCACTATTTCAATTGTAGCACGATATGAATAAGAATTCTCTTACACTTGTGTTATATCGGCGCGTGTTACATTGGTATTTTTCTCAACATGACACTATTGTTATATCCCAATTTAAATTGTTATTAACACAATATGAATAAGAGATCTCCTGAAGCGTCACGATTCAATCGATCGTACTGCACCTGAAGCGGTTTGTGTGACGACATCGTCACGGTCTCCCCCGGCAACAGATCGGGCGTTCCACGGAGAGCCCCATCGACTTCGTGGTGACGGACACGTCGGGCGGCGGCAAGGAGGGCGAGGACCCCTCGGTGGCCCCCAGCACCATCTCCCGCTTCGCCTGCCGGGTGGTGTGCGAGCGCAGCCCGCCCTACACCGCCCGCATCTACGCCGCCGGCTTCGACTCGTCCAAAAACATCTTCCTGGGGGTGGGTGGAGCCGAGTGGAGTTGTTTTACCGTCTGATGCACAACCTTACAGGCCAAGCAGTCGCAGCTGGCGATGAACCGTCTGTGTCCCGAGCTCTGCCTAACAATGCAATAATATGACAGAATAAAAAATAGTATAAGATGAGAGGAAAAAGAGTAACAAAGAACAAAATAGTCGAAATAGTTTAAATATAGCTAGAATATGTACAGTGAATATCTACACATACCCTCATGTATGCATATACACACTCCTATAAATATACACACACTTAAACACGTATATATTATATATATGTAACACAGACCATGACACCGTAGCCTCCGGAGAGTCAGGAATCATCCAGGAGACGTTTAGAAGCATCTAGAATACGTAAAAAGGGGAACTTGTCGCCCCTGGTGACTTGTAACGCTCCGTCAACCTCTCTTGACGAACTGAGACAGGCTTAGTTTCAACAGAGACGGTTTATGCAAAACCGAATTTCACCACACGCTAACGTCCCCTTCGATAGTGTGTTTGTGTGTGTGTGCTTTCTGCTTGTGCACTTTTTTGTGTATTTGCATGTGTGTGCATGTGTTTATGCATCTGTGTGTGTGCACTTGTGTGTGCTTGTATGCATGTGTGTTCGTGTGTTTGTGCATGTCTTTGCGTGTGTGTGTGTGTGTGTGTTTATGCATGTCTTTGCATGTGTGTGTGTGTGTGTGTGTGTGTGTGTGTATGCTTGCTTGTGTTTATGCATGTGTGTTTGTGTGTGTATGCACTTGTGTGGTGTGTGTCTGTGTCTGTGTGTGTGCACTTTTGTGTGTGTGTGTGTGTGTGTGTGTGTGTGTGTGTGTGTGTGTGTGTGTGTGTGTGTGTGTGTGTGTGTGTGTGTGTGTGTGTGTGTGTGTGTGTGTGTGTGCTCATGCGTTCCTGTGTGTGTGCCCTGTGCTCCACAGGAGAAGGCCACCAAGTGGAAGAACCCCGACGGCCACATGGACGGGCTGACCACCAACGGGGTGCTGGTGATGCACCCCGACGGCTTCCCCGAGGACTCCCGCCAGGGCCTGTGGCGGGAGATCTCCGTATGCGGGGACGTGTACGCCCTGAGGGAGACCCGGTCCGGACCCACCCGCGGCACCCTGGTCAGCGCCCCGTCTGGAGGGTGGGGGGGGGGGGGGGGTTACGTGATGTGTGTGTGTCTGTGTGGGAGTTGTGTGTGTGGGTGGGTGGGTGGGTTCAGTGGATGGTAGTGTGTGTGTGTAGGTGGGGGGTTCAGTGGATGGTAGTGTGTGTGTGTGTCTATGAGTGGTTGTGTGTGGTTGGTTTTTGTGTGTGTTAAGTTAGGTATTCCTGAAATACCCCAAAACCTCCAAGCTTCCAATTCTCAACGAGTCCCTACAAAACGCAATCGTTTTGTAGGCTCTGCTTTTCACTGTTGCAGAGCTATTGGGATACACTTTTTTTGATGTTGTATCCATTGGGAACATTTTGAAACATTGCCCTTGTTTAGGGAAGGGTTCTTTTTATTTAGCAGATCCTGGTCAGGTATACACCGCTAGAATCACCGGACTGAACTCAAGACGCCAGTGACGTTGTCTTGAGTTCACCTCGTCACCCTGCTGTTATTCACACCCTCAATATCTGCTGAATATCATATCGTTCAAATAAAAAAACATAAACTCAACGGAGATGTGTGATTCTGGTTATACAATGCAACACGGGTAAGACTTTCAGTTCCGGTACGAAGGCGTTTTCTGGCAGCCGCTCAGTGTTGTAAAACTATTCCACCCCAGGGAAAGTCCACGGTATGTTACTATACACCAGCGAACCTTCCTAATTCAGTCTCAACAACCATATTCAACAGCAAAGGCTTTGTTCAGGACTATCTAATGATACGTCCTGCATCAAGACCTGACCAAAATACAACATAATCCAAATGATATCAGATGTACTTAGAGGTTAGTGTGTCGTGGTGGTTTGGGTGAATGGGTTTGTGTGTGTTATGGTGACTGAGTTTTCGTGTCACAGTGTGGTTGTGGTCGATGGCTTTGTGTGTGTCTTAGTGGGACTGTGTGTTTGATGTGTGCGTTTGGTTGTATATTTTTTATGTATGGGTGGTGCAATTTGTTTCTGTATTCGTTTACAGGTACGCTGTGTGTGTGTGTGTGTGTGTGTGTGTGTGTGCGTGTGCGTTAGAGCGTCTGCGCACGCGGAGTACACTCTAACTCCCAAACCCAACTCCTACCAAGCGACTCCCTAACCCCGACATCGCCCCCTGCAGGCGGAGGGTGAGAGCAGCGCCCTGCGCGACGGCTCCCTGGTGGACCTGTGCGGGGCCACCCTGCTGTGGCGGACGGGCGAGGGGCTCCTGAGGGCCCCCACCATCAGGCACCTGGAGGCCCTGCGGCAGGAGCTGAACGCGGCGCGGCCGCAGTGTCCCGTGGGCCTGAGCACCCTGGCCTTCCCCAGCCTGCCTCGAAGCCACAGGTAGGGGGCGCCACTGCCCACGCACACCCATGACACCGCATGATAAGAGTGAGAGCAGGTTCACCTTTGAGTCATATAGCCGGAAGGCACTTTATTTTGTCCAAAGAGATTTACACATTAGGCAGAGACACTGGACGGGGTATACGGTGGGCTATTTTTGAAATACACAGGGTTTGGAGAAGTTATTAATTCTGAGGAGTGGCATGGTTTGTAGGAAATTTTTCAAATGGAAAGGAGGAACACTCCCTTCGGCTGTTTGGTGAGTCAGAGCGACCGCCTAAACAGCTAACGGTACGATTTGCATGATTTGGTGATTTCAAGCTAGCTCAAGTCTTCATTTTGAGGTCAGACCCTCTCCCTACGCCCTCCAAACCCCTAGTAACCTAGATCCCTGTAGCCCTAAAGGCAGCACAACGATGCGTTTCAGGTCCCATTTCATGAATAAAACATAATGCATACTGCTGCCTTTTTTAAAAATGTATACATACAATACCAAAACAAAAACATATTGCATCTTTAAACCAACCCCGCCCGGCGACAGACACGCAGTGACCCAATCGCCTGTCGCTTCCAGCCTGGAGGAGCGCCAGCCCTGGGTATACCTCACCTGCGGCCACGTGCACGGCCGCCACGACTGGGGCCAGCGCTCGGAGGGCCAGGAGGCGCCGCGGGACGGCGACGGTTCCTCGCTGGCGCGCCGCGAGTGCCCGCTGTGCCGCAGCGTGGGCCCCTACGTGCCGCTGTGGCTGGGCTGCGAGCCGGCCGTCTACGTGGACGCCGGCGCGCCCACGCACGCCTTGGTGCCGTGCGGCCACGTGTGCTCGGAGAGGACCGTCAGGTACTGGGCGGAGACGCCGCTGCCCCACGGCACGCACGCCTTCCGGCCCGTCTGCCCCTTCTGCTCCTCGGCGCTGGGGACGCCCGGCTGGACGCGCCTCATCTTCCAGGGGCCCATCGACTGAGGGGCCGCGGAGTACAGAGAGAGAGGGGGGGGGGGGACCGTCCACGCCTACCCACCCACCCGCCCGCCAACCCCACCCACCTCCACCACCCACCTCCACCACCCACTGCAGAATGACGCCCCGAGCTACGGTCAGAGTTCGGAACCTTGGGTCCAAAACGTCGGAACCGATTTGTCGGTTGGTCGGTTGTTAATCGTAGATTAAGGTTGTTTTTTTTCGGTTTGGTTCGTTTAGTGCTAAATCGTTGCCGATTGGTGTCAAGTGCTACATTGACAGTGATGTAAGCGTTTTCACCTCAAATTTTAATTGGAGTCTATTACAGTCTATTCGTCGTTAGTTCAACTTAACGATTTTGCTCAAATGGCTGGCACAATGGTAAGTCTCTGAACGCAGCTCGGAGCTGAAGCTTCTCAAAGCCTGCCTCAACGTTTGCTGATCTGTATAGAACCAGGATGGGTAACTCGCTCACACAGTCCTGTCCAGAGAGGTATACACGACAAGGGGCGGACGTCCGATCTATGCAGATTTCCAAACCCATCACACACGAAGGCCGGGCTTTTATGAAAACTCCTCGTCTGGGAAAAAATCCACTTCATCACTCTACAAAGCAATAACAGCACTTCCATGCAATACTAGATAAGCTAAACGTGAAGCCACACTTTTTCAACAAAGTGTGGATTCATCGATCACTTTAGACATAGCGAAAAAAAAAAAAAAAGTCTTGGGCCAAAGGGCTCAACCAGAGGTGTGTTCGATATCGAAGTTCGATAGTTTTTTGTGTTTAGGGTTAGAACGTAAAGCAAATCGGAAAAAATATTAGAATTGATTTTTACTTTTATCTGAAAGTGTGAATGCTGATTTCAGACACGTTTTTTTGAAGCTGCTTGAAACATGCAAGGAGGAGTTTGCGGGCACAGTCCAGGCCTCTGATACGCTAGCTGGAATGTGACGTGACGAAACGCATGCGGTTTGTGGCTGCCATTGCAACTCGGACACACCTCTGGTTGGTTGGTCGCCGAGTCACGATAAAAACAGGGTCGACGTTATTGTGTTGACGGACGGACGGACGGTCGAGACCACATATAACCTCAAAAAAGAAAATACTTTTTTCTTTCTCCGTGTTTGAAAGAAAATAAAATATTTTGTTAGGAAGCGGGGAGGGTTCCATTTAGAGATCTGGTAGGGGGGGGGTATTTTAGATGTTCAGTGTTGAAAAAAAACAAATATATAACTATTTTTCTAACTGGCCAACTGTTTTTGAGTTAACTGTTTTCTTTCAGTGTGCGGAAGTGTGTGTTTCAGAGTATAACTGTGTGGTAGGTATATCTGGTGAGAGCTTCTGAGAGCAGGAAAAAAATATGTTATTGCCAACACTGTGTCGAGAAAACACACACACACACACACACACACACACACACACACACACACACACACACACACACACACACACACACACACACAGAAAAACACACACACACACAAAGAAAAACACTCACACACCACAGACCGTAAATGCATTGCCCTGACAATGAATGTAGCCAAATACACAAGGCTATGTCTAGCCTTCCCAGGTGCTCATAACGAATTGTCTATATTGTGATACTATTTTTGTAATTGAATTTACGGTGTAGCTTGATTGTGGTTAGCATCAGAAGGTCCTCCTGTGTGTGCTTGTGTGTGTGAATAGTTGGCTCCATTATATAAAAAAAAAAAAAAAAAGAAAGGAAAAAAAAAAAGTTAAAGGATGTTGTGATATTACGAAAGTCACGAAATAATGTCTCGCTTGCATGTGAACGAACGTACACTCTGCTTCAAACGCTCAAAGACGGGGAGGCAAAGGACAGACTGTTAGGAGTTTCCACGGTGGACGGCCAAACTTGTAAGATTCACACGGAAAGTATTTTAGCCCCGGAGAAGTTCTACAGTCCAAGCTTTCTTCCAAGTGCTTTGTTCCTCGAAACAATAATAGCAATTATATTAATTTTTTGGTTTGAAACTAAGCAATTTTCAATGCAAAACGAGGGTGATGTCAGCGGAATGTTAATGGTCACACAACACGATGAACAGAGCGGGAATCCCGTGTCGCTTCTTACAGATGGAAACGCTTTGTTTTGGGCTGGGTTGTCGTCGTAGTGTTAGGTGCTGTTGTTCAGACTCTCTCGTAGTCTCGACTCTCTTTACAGGTAACTGGGGGGTGGACAGCATTCCCCCCCTGCCCTGCCTCTAGCATTCAACCAGGTCCATAGAAATGTCTATTTTTTTCCTAATGGTGTCTGAAATGTAGGAAAAACAATTCACAACGCCTGCATTAGAATAAAGATCTGGTCCTACCGGATCCTATACTTCACATACGGGTAGTAACACCGGAGGGACTTTACCGTAGTGGCTAGAGTGAATCAACCTGATGGGTTTATTCTCTCTTCTACTCCTTAACGCAGCACGCATCGACACCACTAGGGGGCAGCAGCGAGTCTGAAAACGTTGTGTAAAACAGTTTAATGTGTTACCTTTGGCATGTGGCAAAGAGGAGCAGACCTTCACAACAATATTCACGTTGTCCTTCTTTTTTGACATTAAATAAAGTTTGTATTTTTTATGAAAAATCGTTATTTTCTACCAGTCCTTATTGGATCGTTCCATATTAAACTGTGTTTTGGTTTATTGTTCTTGTTCCTAGCATAACGAAGTCCAAGCACTTCAGAGAAGTCATAATAGTGCGTATCTCGATTCAAGATGGACACATTATTTTTAATTAAATATTTGGGTAGTATCTATACTCTTTCTAGTTTTTTGCCAACTAGTTGACATTGTCATCCTGGGTATTTTATATTTTTACTTCTTTACACCGTCATTCACTTAAGTCACCAACATTATACCATTACATGGTATTTGTTATTTTTGTTTATTTTATATAATTTTCTGTATTTCTCTGGTGCACAGACAATCGCTATACACATGTCAATAAACCTGTTAACCCAAATCCGATGTCTTCTTTCTCTCGACTTGTGTATTCACAAGGCGTTCATTCATTTGTAAACTACTCTGAACTAGTATGTGCTAGGCCTCCTTAAAAACAACCCAAAAACAAGTAAAAGCGAAAATACGATAGCGAAATATAAAGACTCCAACATTAATTGCTAGAAATCGTATTGCAGTTCAATAAACGAGGCCTATGTGCTCACCTCGGAAGCGTGCATGTTTTTGCAGCGCTCAGCCACCAGAGGGCAGTCTGAGAGAGGCTGGCTCAACATAATGGGGGGTTGCTTTCACGTTGCATCACCGCCTCGAGTCGTCTGCAATCATAAAAACCAATTTTGACAGTCACACTCATTGCCACGCAAACCTGAAAAATTATAAACAACATGCTAAATGACAACATATTTTTTTGAAGAACAAAATGTCTTCATTCTTTTCTGACACTGAAAGAGTGTGGCGTCTTTGCTGAGCGTGGCGTTGTACAAAAGTTTGTTGGGAAATGATTTCTCTCTTAAACCACCGGGAAACGGTTTGCTTCCCCCCCCCCCCCCCCCCCATATAAAGATTATGAAGCCTATTTCATGGGTATCTTAGTGACACACAGCACTTAATCTCTTCCACAGCAAGGGTAAGAAGTAGCAGAAGAGAAAGCCAGTGCGAAGGAAAGTCTACAAAAAGATATACCACGGCCTATTATAGTTACTTTGTGGTATAGGGGCTTTAGGCCTATATGGTATTGTTAGACTATGGTGGCCTGCAGTTCTATTCTACACTTGATAAATTCGTCCTTACGGGAGAAAAGGGCACAGATCATTTGGATTTGTGAGTATTGCAGTTTCAGAAAAACAGTTGGAATATTAAGGTCAAATAAATAAAATAAAATCGAAAGAAAACGTCTGGTTCAGTGTAATTAATTATCAACACCCTTCAATCGTGTGTGTGTGTGTGTGTGTGTGTGTGTGTGTGTGTGTGTGTGTGTGTGTGTGTGTGTGTGTGTGTGTGTGTGTGTGTGTGTGTGTGTGCGCACGCGCGTGTGTGCGTCAGAGAAAGAGAGGAGCCCTAGAGTATGAATGATGGAGGTCGTTTTTTCTATCTGTGTGTGTGTGTGTGCGTGTCTGTGTGTGTGTGAGAGTGAGTGTGTGCACCAGGGGACACAGAGTATAAATGATGGAGGTTGGGTTTCTGAAATCTGGAAGTATTCTCTGAGGAGGGATTTGTAGCTTTTGATCCCAGCTAATTAACGTGCAGTCCTCTATGGGGGCTGTGGGTAACGCTGGAGAGGAAGTTTGAAGGGGATACTTTGTGTGTGTGGACACATATGCATATATTTATTCACACTTGTATGTTTATGTGAACTGCACTATAATGTATCTGGATGTGGGTTGATGCTAGTTTCAAAATATGTGTGTGTGTGTGTGTGTGTGTCTATGTGTATTTGTTCGTGTGTGTGTGTGTGTGTGTGTGTGTGTGTGTGTGTCTACGTGTATTTGTTCTTGTGTTAGTTTGTGTGTGTGTGTGTGTGTGTGTGTGTGTGTGTGTGTGTGTGTGTGTGTGTGTGTGTGTGTGTGTGTGGCCCCCTGGTGAGTTTGTGTGTGTGTGTGTGTGTGTGTGTGTGTGTGTGTGTGTGTGTGTGTGTGTGTGTGTGTGTGTGTGTGTGTGTGTGTGTGTGTGGCCCCCTGGTGTGTGTGTGTGTGTGTGTGTGTGTGTGTGTGTGTGTGTGTGTGTGTGTGTGTGTGTGTGTGTGTGTGCGTGTGTGGCCCCCTGGTGGGTGGGTGTGTGTGTGTGTGTGTGTGTGTGTGTGTGTGTGTGTGTGTGTGTGTGTGTGTGTGTGTGTGTGTGTGTGTGTGTGTGTGTGTGTGTGTGTGTGTGTGTGTGTGTGCTCTGTGTCTCTCGGAGGACGCTCCCTATCAGTGATTGTTTCACCCATCCAGCCATTAAACCAGCAGCAGTGGGACACTTTAATTAAACTGGGACCAGGCACCGTAATTAACTTTAAGACTTTACTTCTCTCCCTCATCCCCTTCCACACTTCCCTGCGCTATAAGTCAGGGAGACCGTAGCCGGCTTCGATTTAGCCAAACAATTTACAAATCCAATTAAAGCAATATTAAAATATTAGCGCAACGCAAGCTGCTGTGTGTCCTGTGTTCTGAGTCTATAAGACTATCCTCTTTTGTGGCTAGGCTAACGGTGAATGCCACAATGTATGTAAGCCGAAAAGAATGTGTTAAATAGGGGGTTAAGACTTTTAATAAGTTGGATTGTTTTACCGAGTTTATTAGGCGCTGTTATCCTGTTAGGGAGGTGATGTTTTGGGCAGCGCTTTTTGTCGAGTAATCTTGAGTGTCCTTCGTCCCTTAGCGTCGAGCCGTCGCTGGTGTCATTTCACGCAAATCCGTCTGAATACGCGTATTTGAGGCACACACACATTTAGAGCGATGTGTCGGCACAGGCATTCTCAAACCAACTCACAGTAGGGTCCAGTGGCGGTTCACCTTTGGTAAAAGTAAGGGTTAGTAGCACTTCTTTATCACAAATGTCCTTTAGATTCTTACCCCATTTACATTTAGGACATTTAGCAGACTCTTTTATCCGAAGCGACTTACATAACTGCATTTGTTGGAAGAAAAACATGAAACAATATATCACTGTCGTTTCAGTAAGGATGTTCATAAACAGGTGCCAAGCACTTGCAATGCTAGGTTAACCCATTTCCAACACTCACACACATATAAATTGCAAATTTCAAACAATCCTTTTTTGTTTAATACCGGTGGACATTAATTCAGTAGTGGTAGTTTGACGACAACAAATATATGTCTGGAATTATGGTGTGTTCCTGAATAGTCGGACGCCGTCTTCTGAGTCGGATGTCAGAAAATCTCCCAGCTTTCTGGCGGCCATTCTCGGAGGCACGCCCCCTTTTTGTCTTTGGGTTCATCCGAATACTTTCTGTGCAGTGTCTACCTCTTGACGTCAATGTTACGTTCTACCGCTATGCGTAGAACGCCTCCGATTTGGAGATTACGTATTTCCCCTCTGTGCGCCGCACATCAGATGCCAGCAAAAGTCACATGAGATAATTTACTGATTTTTTTTTTTTTTTTCACCGCTGCGTTCTTCTTCGTCGGTTACAAGACTCCGGCAGAATTGTGGAATAGCTAGTCACCTATACTGTGGCGGTAGTACGCATTCGGATACTTTTTGCCTACTACACAATGCGTACTGAGCATTCGGACACGCAATATTTGTGACGTACTACAAAATGCCTATATAGCAGTCAAGTATCAGTATTCAGTTGCAGCCTTCAACTCTCGGAATTCTGAGAGCAGGCCGAGATAAGTAATGACTGACAAAATGGCTGCGCCCGTGAAGAGATTTATTTTCTTTGTAATTGATTTGAATGTAGATTTGAAATGATCTTACTCAGTTGATTACATTGCTACTTTATTCCGGTCTCCAATTTATACATTGCATGGTCTTGCCGTGCGTGCAATACAATGTAAAGTTGTGTTTGTTTTCGAGCTGTTTTGCTAGAGGCTAATGTAGTCAACAATAAACAACGACTAGCCAATTTCATGACACAATCACAAAATCGAACAGGAACGCTATAAATGCTCAGAGGCCGGAAATGACGTCCACCCGGAAGGCGAGAGAGAGAGAGGGAGAGAGAGAGAGAGAGGGGCTACTTCCGGTGAGGGATATTTCGTTTCCGTTACATGTTTGGATGTGGCTTCGTCAAATTATTTATAGAATCAAAACACCATATTTCTTGTCGTTGTTGTTGTTCTCCTTCTCCTCGGGCTCTTCTACCTCTCCTCGCTAATCCTAACTGACGTAAACAGCTCACACAAAGTAGGCCGTGGAGATCGGAAATGTGTTTGGGTAGACGGAGGGCCAAACCTGACCACATGCTCTCTGCTAGTGCTCACTCTCCTAGCTGCTATGTTGGCTAATACAGCCTTGCTAAAAGTAATACTGGACGAATACTTTTAGCATCCTAATATTAACCTAATATTAGCCTACTTTTAGCCCCATATCAGCCAAATTTTACCCTAAGTCTAGCCTAATTTTTGCCTAATGTTAGGCTGATATTAGCCCCATTTTAGCCTAATATTATCCTAATTGTATCTTAATGTTAGCCTAACATTAGCCTAATGTTCCCATTATTAGGATCCCTCGGCTCATTCCCCCTTCCTGACATGTATCTCAGCATTCCCGTCTGTGTTCCCAGAGTGTGACCAATACCTGCCCGCAGGACATACCATCATAATCCATGTAAATGACAACTAATGACAGCGGTTATTTTCGTCATTAGGGGGTAAATATATACCGTCCACGGCGGGCGGGGAGAAGCCGCTCCGAGGCAACCGACGTTTTTGATGATTTTCTTTTCTCTTTCTTTCTCCCCGACGACACCGTCGCCGCTGAACTCGTTTTCTGATTTCCTTATCAGCGTCACCCTGATGTGTTGTTCTTCTTCTCATCTTTTTTTTTTTTCAATGGGTGCCACCATGAAGTATCGCCGGTCGGGGGTCGCAGTCGTTAGCTTCTCCCCTCCCCCCCCCCCCCCCCCCGGATTAAAGCGAGCCCCCCCTCCGCGACGGCCTCAGAAGATGGCGGCAAGGGGGGGGCAATTAGCCTCGATGATAGGTACAAGTTATTGGAAATTAAAGGAAGAGTGAGAGAGCGAGGGAGGGCGAGAGAGAGAGAGAGAGAGATGGGGGGGGGGGGGGGGGGGGGGGGTGTAAAAGCGGAATTTCTCATTACACCTTATCAGGGGGCCGCAGAGTGGGGGCGCGCACAGCAAATGAGACGGGGTGGGTGGGGTGGAGAGTGTACGCATAAGAGCCCGAGTCATGGAGACGGCAGACATCAAAGTGTTCTGGCTCTACTTAAATTAAGTGATCTTGTATGAAAAGAGCAACTACATTAAGATTACCCCACACACACACACACACACGCGCACACACACACACACGCACACATACTCACACACGCACCCACCCCCACACCTAATATCACTCCCTCGCCTCGTGCACCCTCGGAATTATGTGTCAGGGGTTAATAGCTCTGTGGATGAGGATCCTGGGCTGGGGGGGGGGGTGCAGAGGGGGGGTGGGGGGGAGGCAGGGTGGGGGGGGGGGTGGGAGGTCGAGTGGGGATGTGCTTGCGATGCACTATGTGTGTGAGAGGGGGAGAGTGTGTGTGTGTGTGTGTGTGCGTGGGAGAGTGGTGAGGGTCAGGTGTGTGAGTGTGTGTGTGTGTGTGTGTGCGAGCATAAGTGTCCGGTGTGTGTTTGTGTGTGTGTGTGTGCACGCGTAAGTGTGTGTCCACGTCAGTGTGTGTGTAGGAGTGCTGGGTGGTACGGTGATCAGAGAGGAGGCGATAGTTCCACCTCATGCTAACTGACATGCTACAAATCCGGAGACACCGTGCCGACCTGTCAGCCCAGAGAGAGAGAGAGAGAGATGTCCTTTTTTCCTCTGGTTTCATCATTTATATTTTTCTTCAGATGAGAATGTTGGGTCTTTGTTGTTGAATGGTTTAAAGAACAGAGGTGTATGTGGGTCGATGTGCGTGTGTATGTGTGTTTGGCTGTGTGTGTGTGTGTGTGTGTGTGTGTGTGTGTGTGTGTGTGTGTGTGTGTGTGTGTGTGTGTGTGTGTGTGTGTGTGTGTGTGTGTGTGTGTGTGTGTGTTCTTGTGGTGTCAGTGTGTAAAGCTATACCCTACTTTCTATCTATACACATGCAATTGTCATACTTCCCCCCTTTTTTGTCTCTTGCGTTACGGGGGGCGCGTGTGTGCGTGCCTCTGCGCCATCGCGGTGTGTCGCCTCGCGTGTTAAAATGTGTGTCTCTCAGCTCCAAATGCTGCCGCCCGGCCCGGGACGGATTAAGTGACGTCGGCGGTGCTTTTAGCGGGGACCGGAGTTTCACCCTCCGCCGCCGATAACCGCGCGCGCCGCTCGCCTCGCGCCCCCCGCTCTCTCTCTCTCTCTCTCTCTCTCTCTCTCTCTCTCTCTCTCTCTCTCTCTCTCTCTCTTTCTCTTTCTCTCTTTCTCTCTCTCTCTCTCTCTCTCTTTCTCTCTCTCTCTCTCTCTCTCTCTCTCTCTCTCTCTCTCTCTCTCTCTCTCTCTCTCTCTTTCGCTCTCTCTCTCTCTCTCTCTCTCTCTCTCTCTCTCTCTCTCTCTCTCTCTCTCTCTCTCTCTCTCTCTCTCCGCTCCCCGCGCTCTCAATTTCAGATAGCGCTAATGGAATCTGTCGCGCGCGATTGTAATGCGAGCGAGACTTCATTTGCCACGGAGCTTGGAACTGTCAGCTTGGCAGGGCTGTGGGGGGGCGAGAGGAGCGCTCACAACGGGGGAGGTGCTGGGAGGGGGGAGGGTGGGGGAGAGGAGGAATGGGGGGGGGGGGGGGGCTGATGGGATGGGAGAGAAGAGGATAGGGAATGAAGAAAGACGATGAAGAAGAGGAGGAGGAGGTTGTGTGTGTGTGTGTCGTGTGTGTGTGTGTGTGTGTGTGTGTGTGTGTGTGTGTGTGTGTGTGTGTGTGTGTGTGTGTGTGTGTGTGTGTGTGTGTGTGTGAACGAGAGGGGGAGAGAGAGAGAGCGAGAGAGTGTTTGTCAGTGAAACTAAATTCTCCAACCACACACAAACAAACACACACATTAAAAAGTATTTTGCTTAGTAACAATTGCAGCCATAGTGTACCGATGCCACAGATGTTCATTAGCAAATGCTTCCCTGCTTGCTGGGGATTTCACAGCAAAGCAAGCATCAGCTTAAACCCTTGTTTTGGAGAAATTGTGTTGTTCGTATTCGGCCTTTCCATGCTTGCGTTCCACACAACCGACACAATAAAAGCTTGCATCATCATATTGTTCCGAGGCTCCACGGAGCGATCAGAACTGTTCAACGGCACTGTGGATTCAACGTTGAGTTATTACTTCTGTGTAGAGGCCACCACGGCTCAGGTCCTACGCCGTACTGCCTCTATAGGTTACTTTTTTTCATTCACGATAGAGTAGTTTGCGCTTGATTTTTGCGCTTGTGCTCATTAGTGCGAACCACGATAAACACATTTGACGACTTTTGGTTGAGCAAAGTGCTTCTGTCTTTGTTTTGTGGTCTGCAGGGGGCAGTGTTTGTATGAACGACAAAGATGGAGACGTTGGTGATGGTTCATGGCCATATAATCACCCATCACCAGCAAGGCTCCTATCAATAAAATACTTCAGTTGTTTTATAGTGTGTCAAATTAGTGTTAAAGATTCACCCAAGCATGTTTCAGAGCCGTCATTTATACAATTCCCAAACGCAAACCGGCGGTAAAAAAAAAAAAAGGCAGTTTTGGGATTGTGTCATTTCCCTTCTATTCCACCCTAGAATGCACAGGACGATAGGCATTCTCAAAGACAAACCCACCCTGAAGAAGCTAAATTCAGCCTGACCCGAATCACGGTCAAAGTCGGCCATTTTGTTTCTTTTTTTCGGCGTTGACAGATAATTGTCACTCGGTGGCTCGCTGTCCCTCCCTGTCACTCTCCTCCACGTTCTCTGCTGCCTCAGATTGAGCAAAAGGAGCAGGAAAGCCCAATTTGGCAGCGCTAGAGGGATTACTGGCTGCGCTGGCGGTGGTTGTGATGGGGGTGGTGGTGGGGGTGGCGGTGGCGGTGGTGGTGGGGGTGTGGGGGGGGGGGGGGGGGGGGTGTATTTAATCCAGGACAGAGGCCGGGCATTTGTCTGCACTTAGAAAGCTGTCGTCAGTGCCCCCTGTGCATGCGTCTGTCTGTCTGTCATCACAAGCCGTCTCCATTAAAAAACACCAGCCACTGATTAAACGCTCTAATAAATATATAAATCAGCCGTTTAAATCTTGTGTGGGGGGAGGGGCTGGTGGGGTAGGGGGGGGGGGGGTTGCAGTCAGTCAGTGGTCCCATTAGCACCACTCGCCCCCCCGGGGTGAGTGTGGTGTCAGCACAACCCCTCCCCCCACTATCCTGGGAGAGAAGGGGAGTGGGTGGGAGGTTTGGGCCGTGTGTGTGTGTGTGGGGGGGGGGGGGGTGGGTGGAGGGGGGGGGTCCTCGACCACATGTTCTGAGTTCTGAAGGAGTCGATCTGGTACGGTGGGGAGTCGGTGGTGACGGACACACGGCCGTCCAGCCCGCACGTCAGATAAGGACGATGCAGGGGGTGTGTGTGTGTGTGTGTGTGTGTGTGTGTGTGTGTGTGTGTGTGTGTGTGTGTGTGTGTGTGTGTGTGTGTGTGTGTGTGTGCAGAGTATACCAACTCCCCGCAGAGGGTAAATTAAAAGGCCCACTGGGGATTAAAAACACAGCAATGGAGAAATGCAGAGTTCAGCACTCACGGCAAGGAGAGAGAGGGAGAGGGAGAGGGAGAGAGAGAGAGAGAGAGAGAGAGATAAACAGAGAGAGGGAGAGGGAGAGTGAGTGAGAGTGAGAGTGAGAGAGAGAGAGGGAGAGGGAGAGGGAGAGGGAGAGAGAAAGAGAGAGAGAGAGAGTATAGGAGTAAGAAGAGAAGAGAGAGAAAAAAATGCGAGTTGCAAAAAGAGAGAGAGAGAGAGAGAGAATAGGAGTAGGAAGAGAAGAGAAACAGAAGAAAGAGAGAGGGTCGTTGTGGCGGCTGAGCCATCAGGGCAGCGATAGTGAGTGGCTGCGTCGCCTCGTATGGAGGACCGACTGATTAAAGGGAGACGAGAGCGCGCTAGAGGAAGACCAGAGATGGGGTATGAAAAGAGACCTGCAGGAAAAATGTGCAAAAAGGGAAGTCGGGTCTTTCTCCTTTGCATTTCATTTACACGCCTGCCCGTATCGACCAATCGGATTGGGACCGTAGCCGGTAGGCTTAGCCGAGCACATAAAGACTCCAAATGCCTTCAGTGCTCTCATCCTCTCCCCCTCATAATACCCTGTCTGCTTTTCTTCTCTCTCTCTCTGTCTCTGTCTCTTTCTCTATATCTTTCTCTCGCGCACGCTTTCTCTCGCTCTTGCTCCCCCCTCTCTCATTCTCTCTCTCTCTCTCTCTCTCTCTCTCTCTCTCTCTCTCTCTCTCTCTCTCTCTCTCTCTCTCTCTTTCTCTCTCTCCCTCCCTCTCTCTCTCTCTCTTCCCCACACATAATACCCTGTCTGCTTTTCTTCTTTCTCTCTTTCTGTCTCTCTCCCTCTCACTCTCTCTCTCTGTCATAATACCCATTCTCTCTCCATTCTCTGTCCTCTCAGGCAGGGGTATATAGTAGACCCTGTCCCGTGAGCTAGTGGGACGGTGGTGGTGGTGATGGTGGGGGTGGGGGTGGGGGTGGTGGTGGTGATGGTGGGAGTGGGGGTGGTGGAAGCTGTATTGCTGGCACACGTAGGAAGTGTGTGTGTGTGTGTGTGTGTGGGTGTGTGTGAGCGTGTGAAAACGTCTGTGTGCCTGTGTGTGTAACCTTGTGCGCCTTTATGCGTGTATGCACATGTGTGTATGTCTGTGTATGCGTGTGTTTGCGTGTGTAAGCATGTGTGTGTATGCATGTGTAAGCGTGTGTGTGTATGTGTGTGTGTATGCGGATACAGGTGTGTGTGTGTGTGTGTGTGTGTGTGCTTGTGTATAAATGTGTATGCATGTGTACGTGACTGTGTGTTTAAGTGTATGCGTGTGTATGTGTGTGTGTGTGTGTGTGCATGTGTATACGTGTGCATACGTGTGTATGCGTGTGTAGGCAGTACACGGGGCCTGTGGATCCGGTGTGAAGGCTGAACACCCGTCTGGTGATCACAGCGTCCGCCTCCGTGGTGACCGGGGTCCCGCTGTGATGACCGACGTGGGCCGTGTGTAAGAACACACAACAGCTGTCAGCGCCCGCAGGAAGTGCTCTGCCACGGAGCCCGCGGGCAGACGGCAGGCAGGTCTCGGGCCATCCCGCAAGGGAACGGGAGACTGAGACTGAGGGTTAACACACACACACACACAGACGAGCACACGAGTGCCCATACACGTTCACACCTTCACATGCACACAGGAGCGAACGTACACACGCAAACACGTGCACGACACACACGTACGCGCATCACACACACACACATCCCACACACACACACACACACACAAAAATCAAACACACATCACACACACACACACATCCCACACACAAACACATACACACATCACACACACACACACACACACACACACACACACAGAAACATCAAAAACACATCAGACACACACACACACACATATACACTTAGCCTAGAATTTATTTAAATAATGGCATGTATACAGACAGATTAGGTTGCCATGGAAAGGATACGAGGAAAATGGAATTCTGTTGGAGGGTTTGTTCCACTGTAGGTGAGAAGGGGAGCGATAAGAGAAATAAGTAACCATATACATTTTTAGTCATTGAGACAGCACTTTTCCAGGCCTGTTACTTTGAATCAAAGAGTCGCAGCCCAGAGGGATTATATCCAATGTTAAAGGGGTAACGTCAAAGATTTCCATATAAATAAATGTCCTTGAGTCACTATCTATCACCAATTGCATTAGCGGGATAATGTTACAAACTGGGTGTTGGTGGCAACACC